>NC_083594.1:35549704-35858038 GCF_027579695.1 Neoarius graeffei
TGTTTTCTATGGGTGAAAGATCTGGACTGCAGGCTGGCCAGTTCAGTACCCGGACCCTTCTTGTACGCAGCCATGATGCTGTAATTGATGCAGTATGTGGTTTGGCATTGTCATGTTGGAAAATGCAACGTCTTCCCTGAAAGAGACGTCGTCTGGACGGGAGCATATTTTGCTCTAGAACCTGGATATACCTTTCAGCATTGATGGTGTCTTTCCAGATGTGTAAGCTGCCCATGCCACACGCACTAATGCAACCCCATACCATCAGAGATGCAGGCTTCTGAACCGAGCGCTGATAACAACTTGGGTCGTCCTTCTCCTCTTTAGTCCAAATGACACGGCGCCCTTGATTTCCATAAAGAACTTCAAATTTTGATTCGTCTGACCACAGAACAGTTTTCCACTTTGCCACAGTCCATTTGAAATGAGCCTTGGCCCAGAGAAGACGTCTGCGCTTCTGGATCATGTTTAGATACGGCTTCTTCTTTGAACTATAGAGTTTTAGCTGGCAACGGCGGATGGTACGGTGAATTGTGTTCACAGATAATGTTCTCTGGAAATATTCCTGAGCCCATTTTGTGATTTCCAATACAGAAGCATGCCTGTATGTGATGCAGTGCCGTCTAAGGGCCCGAAGATCACGGCCACCCAGTATGGTTTACCGGCCTTGACCCTTACGCACAGAGATTCTTCCAAAATTCTCTGAATCTTTTGATGATATTATGCACTGTAGATGATGATATGTTCAAACTCTTTGCAATTTTACACTGTCAAACTCTTTTCTGATATTGCTCCACTATTTGTCGGCGCAGAATTAGGGGGATTGGTGATCCTCTTCCCATCTTTACTTCTGAGAGCCGCTGCCACTCCAAGATGCTCTTTTTATACCCAGTCATGTTAATGACCTATTGTCAATTGACCTAATGAGTTGCAATTTGGTCCTCCAGCTGTTCCTTTTTTGTACCTTTAACTTTTCCAGCCTCTTATTGTCCCTGTCCCAACTTTTTTGAGATGTGTTGCTGTCATGAAATTTCAAATGAGTCAATATTTTGCCTGAAATTTCAAAATGTCTCACTTTCGACATTTGATATGTTGTCTATGTTCTATTGTGAATACAATATCAATTTTTGAGATTTGTAAATTATTGCATTCCGTTTTTATTTACAATTTGTACTTTGTCCCAACTTTTTTGGAATCGGGGTTGTAGACTGTCAGCCTGGAGGACTTAGACTAAGATGTTTTTTTTTTAACAGTGTAAAGTACTGTAAATGTCCAGTAAATGAAATAAATTGTAAAATATATTGACAGGTAATTGCTATATCTCATCTCATCTCATTATCTGTAGCCGCTTTATCCTGTTCTACAGGGTCGCAGGTGAGCTGGAGCCTATCCCAGCTGACTACGGGCGAAAGGCGGGGTACACCCTGGACAAGTCGCCAGGTCATCACAGGGCTGACACAAATGGCCCTTTTCCACTACCCTTTTTCAGCTCACTTCAGCCCGACACGGCTCGCGTTTCGACTACCTTAGAGCAGCACGACTCAGCTCGCTTCAGCCCTGCTTAGCACCCAAAACTCGCACGGTTTTGGAGTAGGGCTGAAACGAGCCAAACCGAGCCGAGTGGGGCTAGGGGCGTGAGGAGACACTCCCCTGTCCACTGAATGGTGAGGAGGAGTGTCCTCACATGCCCATACACGCCCCGCGAGCACGCTGGGATCTGTAAACACTGTAAACCCGGAAGAAGAAGAATTACGAATTACGAGAATTTCTGAAGCCTTATGCGCCTCGCCTCATCTATACGCTCTTGCCAGTATCAGTTGGCGTTGTCGGTAACAACAAGCCACAGCACCAAGACCAGCAACACTAACGACTCCATGTTTATTGTTTACTATCCGGGTCGTGAGACTACCGCTTAAAAGATCACTGATGTCACTGTTTGCGCCGCCTAACGACATCACGTGACATCCACCCACTTTCGCTAACTCTACCCAATGTGTCCACCCACTTCCAGCCAGCACGGTTCAGCGCGGTTGTAGTCGAAATGCAACTCCAACAGCCCCACTCAGCTCGACTCAGCACGGCACGGCTCAGCCCAACTCAGCCGCGTTGGTAGTGGAAAAGCGGCAATAGACACAGACAACCATTCACACTCACATTCACACCTACGGTCAATTTAGAGTCACCAGTTAACCTAACCTGCATGTCTTTGGACTGTGGGGGAAACCGGAGCACCCAGAGGAAACCCACGCGGACACGGGGAGAACATGCAAACTCTGCACAGAAAGGCCCTCGCCGGCCACGGGGCTCGAACCCGGACCTTCTTGCTGTGAGGCGACAGCGCTAACCACTACACCACCGTGCCACCCCTAATTGCTATATTTTAAAATAAAAATAAAAAAATCCACATTTGCTTATTTTGGCTGAAATTGACTTATATTTGAGACAGGATACAACTGAGCAGTTAAAGACTAAGAGTCTTGCTCAAGGACCCAACAGTGGCAGTTTGGTGGCACTGGGATTTGAACTCCCAGATCTGTAGCTCAAAGCTTTAAAGTGCATATCACGGGTAAATTCAGGAGCAAGATCAATGTAATTCTCCTATTTTATATTAAACTTTGGTCAAATATCTGTCACATTTTGCATTTTGTGCAATTTTTTTACCTTGCGCAATACCAGAAAAAATCAGTTGAAATCAAGCCATTTGAGGCGAATTTGTCTGCCTCTGAAAAAACTTGGCATTTGGATTTCCTGGCAAACATTGATTTTCATGACGTCACGTGCGGGACGCCTCCTTCTGAATCCTACGTCAGCACTGGTTTGCTTATGAGAAAACGACCTGGTGGTTTTCTGCAAATTTCTTTAACGTTATCACGTAATTATTAAAATGGTTAACAGATGTATTGTAGGAGGGTGTAGCAACACCAATCATGATGAGTACTCATCGTTTTCCAAAAGACCGGACAATGAGAGAGAAATGGGAGCGCTTCGTGCGAGGCACCCGGAAAAAGCCAAGGACCAAGCAGTGCCGAGAAAAAGACCAAGAAAATCGGCAATTCTCAAGTTGACTGTTGCCAGGGTAAGAAATAAGAGAGACTATACTGTAAATTAGGTGTTCCTGTGTTTGTGTGGTACACGGATAATTTTATTTATTGACACACACAAAAGTAAACAACACGAAAGCGCTGGGCGATAATACACTTACTTAGATTAGATTAGATTAGATTAGATTAGATTAGATTAGATTAGATTAGATTAGATTAGATTAGATAGAACTTTATTGATCCCTTTGGGAGGGTTCCCTCAGGGAAATTAAAAAGATACAGTCCACAGCCTGGTAAAAAGCAGCCAAAGTAGAGTCCAAAGTTGCATGGTTAAAGTCCCCAGAAATTATCATAAATGCCTCAGGGTGCTGTGTCTGCAGCCTTGCTGTGACAGAGTGAATCCTCTCACATGCAGCGGCTGTGTCTGCCCTCGGAGGGATGTAAACACAGATGGTGATGCTAGCAGCTCCAAGTCCGGGCAACATAAGACTCTCTTTACAGAGAAATGTCCCGGGTTACACCAGCGGTTGTTCACGTAAATGATGAGTCCTCCACCTTTGCCTTTCCCGCATGCTTTAGTGTCTCTGTCGGCTCTCACAGCAGTGAATCCCCGCAGGTCCACATTAACATCCGGTACAAGGTGTGTTAGCTATGTCTCCGTAAAAATATATAAGCTGCTCTCCCGGTAAATCCACTGGTTGTTCAGTGCGGATAGCTCGCCGACCTTATTCGACAGCGAGTTCACATTCCCCATGATTATGGAGGGTTCGTAGCACCGCCGGTTGTCCGCTAGCCTAACCTTTAGCTTAGCCCCGGCTTTGCAGCCCCTGGGTTTCCTCCTCAGGTCCGCCGGGATGGGGTGTCGTATCCCGGCTTGTCCCATTGTTTTCAGGGCCAGCAGCTCCTCTCTCGAATAAGCAAGAAAACTGGCTCCTGGTTGCATGTTCAGGGTTCTCCACAAGAGGTTTTAGAGGGGCGGGCCGCCCTCCTTTCTGTGATTCCCGCCCCCGTTTAATTTCTGCCGCCCCTTTACAAAAGGAAGAGACGTCCCTTTGTTTTCTTTGTGACAGATAGCCTTTCTCTGTTGGAGTACCGACAACGCGGCAACACCCGAGTGTGAAACTCATTTACCAGCAATTAGTTTAGTCAGTCTGACGATTATAGTCTAAGAAAAGCGTTTCACACTTCGGCGTTTTTGACACATTGTTCTTGCGCCGGGAGATAACACGCTGTGGCAGCGGGGGCGTGGTCAAGCATCGGTCTGTGACAGGAGGGTGGAGTCAGGGAAGGTAAGTGGCAGAATCACTACACCTGTCGTTAATTAATGTGTTTGTGTGTCTTCCCAGTGACCGTGCCCTATTTAAGGAGAGAGAGCGAGAGCAGAGGGAGCTCTCTCCCGAACCAGACGACTGATGTGTATGCGTGTGTCTGAGCGTGTGTGAGAGTATATATGAACGCTGAAAAGCTGAATAAAAGAGAGTTTTGTGAACTCAGTTCTGGCCTGCCGTCCTTCTGTGCTCCACCCACCTACATGAACTGTCACAGTGGTGCTGAAACCCGGGAGAGCATAGAAGGACGGCAGGCCAGAACTGAGTTCACAAAACTCTCTTTTATTCAGCTTTTCAGCGTTCATATATACTCTCACACACGCACACACATCAGCCGTCTGGTTGGGGAGAGAGCTCCCTCTGCTCTCGCTCTCTCTCCTTAAATAGGGCGCGGTCACTGGGAAGACACACAAACACATTAATTAACGACAGGTGTAGTGATTCTGCCACTTACCTGACTCCGCCCTCCTGTCACAGACCGATGCTTGACCATGCCCCCGCTGCCACACACGCCTTTATAATAACGTGTGAATCGACACCAAGTTCGAGATAACTGATTGTTATTGTCGGCAGAGAAATAAAGGATAAAAACAAAAAGTTCAAAGTTGGTGCGGCAAATACAGCCATGGAGCAGTGTAAATATACTTAAAACAACATCTTTTCAATGTACTTTACTCTCTAAAAAAATTATTTTTTCCAGTGGTGCCTGCAATTACATTTCCATTTCAAACAATGTCAGCTTTTGTGGAGCAGTGTGAATATAGTTAATACAAAAACTTCTGTACTTTTCTGTTCTTTTTTTGTAGTTTGCTAAATAAAAAAATATTTTTTCCAGTTCCATTTCAAACAGTGTGTCTGAATATGTGTGTAATGTTTGCTGTATGATGTGTTTTGTACCAGTCCAATTGATTCCTCTATTCTAAATGATTACTATTTGAGAGTATTTTATGCAAATGACATATGTAAAATTTATGCAAATTTGTTTCAAGGTCATCCGATTGACCCCCACCCCCCTATATTTTCAATCCCTGGAGAACCCTGATGTTAAAGTTAAAAATATCCATGGGATATGAAGAAAAACACACTGTGTCTTCGTAAGAAGAGTAGAAAAGTAAAAAGGTGGAAAAAAAGAGGTTTAAAGAGCTAAAACTACAGAGCTACTGGAGAGGCAGCCGTCTCACACAGCGCCCAAGGTCACATTTTTCTTTCCATTTTACTTCACGTGTATCAAGGGATATGCGTGTCAGGGCTTGAGATCTTGGGACCTATCAAACACATTAAATGTATATACAACCCTGCTTAGCCGATTCCATGTGTGTAGCTTATGAAATCTTTCTCCTACAGTAGCCAGTACTCTTCTAAATGAAGAAATATATAAATACATAATAGTAATTAGAAAAAATATGATTTACGTAACAATAGATAGGTAGATGAGTATTGATACATGAATCCATGGGTTTAGAAGCTCAGGCGACAATTCCATATTTCAATGCAAAATCGCTAGCTGCTAAACTTGGTCTACACAGACTGCACTGAATCCATGCAAGCTCTCTCAGCCTTCTGGCGGATCCGTACGTGATGTCACGAATCTGGCTCCAGACTCCCTTGGGATTTTTCCAGACACATTTTATTTTATTTTTTTTTCTGCTGTAGACAGATGGCCTTGTGCAAAATTACCCTTCTGGATGAGTGTGTAAAGGGACATACTTTCATATTAAAAAAAAAAACCATGAAATTGGTCCAGGATATGCACTTTAACTCCTGAACCAACATGTCCCTCAACTGTCTTCTACTGATTCAACCACTTTAACCATTACTGCTTTACTAAACCAGTTTTACTAGGATATAAACATAAAAAGTAAATATGGTTTGTGTTTGGCTAAAATACTTGCCAAGATAAAGGGCACAGAAACAACCCTCTATTTGGAGATGTCAACATATGTTTTTAAACCGATCTAACTCCCACATAAAAAACACAAGATACCCTACAATGAATTACATTTTATGGTATTTTACCATAAAGCCAATATTCGACTCTAAATTGTCCAATAATTTACCAGTTGATTTCTGGTAAAATAAAACAGTATTTCACTATAAAATTAATACTAAATGGACTTCTGGTTGAGCGTCCATGAGGAAAGCAGTGTAACACCAGGGCTCCCCGATCATCAAAGATAACACTGTATTTTGTCAAATGATTAATAGTTATTAGTATGTGATAACAGGCGTTATTAATAGATTAGATTAGATAGAACTTTATTGATCCCTTTGGGAGGATTCCCTCAGGGAAATTAAATATGCCCAAAGCAAGACAAAAGAATGTTTCACAGGCAAAAGAGTGGAGTCATTTAGCCGAAGAAGAGCCGGTCGAAGGCGACACAGATAGCCATTCTGACGCAGGGAAGCTACAGGTGGCTACAGACATGGCTAGCTTGCAAGTGATACTACAGGAATTGAGAGACTTTCAGCGTGAAAATGCAGACACTCTCTGAGAAATATGAGAGGATACTAAGGCAACCAACAGCAAAGTGGACGAAGCTGAAACATGAATCTCAGAGACCGAGGAAAGAGTGCAAGGGTTGGAAGAGGCCATGAGGGAACTGCTAAAGCTACAGGCCAGGCTGGAAGCTAGGCTAACAGATCAGGAGGGAAGAGCAAGAAGGGAGAACATAAGAATTCACGGCATAGAGGAAGGGTCGGAGGACAATTAGTCATGAATGATAGTATTTGTGGAAAATCTGCTTAAAGCATATATGCAGAGTCATGGCCTCACTTTTGTTTATAAATGCCTTGAGACCTCAAGAATGGCACAGGAATAGTTTTAAGTGTTAACAATAAATCTAATATAGTAATTTTTACGATTAAAGTGATTCATATAGGCAGCAGTCTGAATGAATGACCTTGACGTCCGTAATGTCACAGCAGGAAGTCTATCGGTCTCATCACCATTTCTGCTATACTAAAACACAGAGCTGACTGCAACTCTGATCCTCCATTTTGAGCTAATTTATCGCCATGCCACGTAGATGTGTTTTTGGCCGGTGCAGCAAAATGACAGAAGGTGGATTTATGCTGCATTCATGGCCCAAGAATGTTCAAACTGCAAAGATTTGGATGTGTTTTGCGAGAAATTCGCGAACACATTGGACAGCTATGAAGTGGCCTCTCCGCTGCTCTGCACATTTTACTGAAGACTCGTACGAAACCTCTGATCTGTTGAGGAGCATTGACTATAAGCCTGTATTGAAAGAGGGTGCAGTCCCAACAATTAAAGAAAAATAAAACAAGAAAAGGAAAGTATTTATTTTCTTTTTTTAAAGTGAGTTCAGTTGCACCAGTCCTCCTGGAGCGTGAGCCAAGGGTTCATATCTGTGAAGATACTCAGTCATCCAGGTACATAGTAATCTGTGGTTGGTAGAAGAGAGCAACTGGACTTGCTTGAAGATTCTTGAAGACGTTTCGCCTCTCATCTGAAAGGCATCCTCAGTTCTGTCTGACTAATAAGGAGTATCAAGTATTTATCCTCTCATGGATCATGAGAGGATACATGAGAGGATAAATACTTGATACTTCCTATTAGTCAGACAGATGATGATCCATGAGAGGATAAATACTTGATACTTCCTATTAGTCAGACAGAACTGAGGATGCCTTTCAGATGAGAGGCGAAACGTCTTCAAGAATCTTCAAGCAAGTCCAGTTGCTCTCTTCTACCAACCACAGAGCCAAGGGTTGTTGTTAAAACCCGGGACGGAACGGGACGGGACATATCACTCGGGCAGTGACCTCCCCGTGGTTGTTGCTAAAACCAGTGACATCCCGTTCCATCCCGGGCTTTAGTAATTGCCTGAGCTGAGCAGTAATGACAGAATACACAGTATGGAGAGAATGAGTGTAGCAGCCATCTTATTTCTAAACTGGATATTGCTGCCATCTTGCCCTTACGTGGAAGAAGTGAATGAACAGAGAACTGAACGAACAACTGAAAGTCAGATAGTTTCAAAACAATCGGCCACAAGATTGGCCTTCAAGAAGCGAGAACACAGACGGGTAAGCTTCAACTCTCGTTTGGATAAAAAAACCCAACAAAAACGACACGTTGTTTACCTGCATTTAGATTAATACATGTAACTTTTATTGTGTGTTTAAGTTACCGCTATAGGATTATTTAATTTGCTTCAGAATGTGATTGTCTCAGTTCATCTGATTATTTAATTAGCCTTTTACGTTTTATCAGTGAAAATACATGCATGTACATCTATGTTGCATAAGTTATAACACCTGTTTTAATGAGAGTCAACCCACAATCAATGAAGTCAAATCAGTCTTAGTTGAACAAGTCGGTAATGGTATTTCTTACTTTCACCATAAATGTTTATTTATATGACTTTGGTCTATAGCTGTAAAAGGCCTCGGCCTTAAAACCGGTTCCTGCTGTGACGTTACGCACTCAGGCATGGCTAGCTCAGCGGGGCAGCTCAAATGCCAACTTTGCGGTCGATTTTTAACTCTCAAAAATATATATTTTTTATTCCCATTTATGCAGCATACAAGAGTCAAGGATGGAGATACTATCCACTCAGAAATTTATTTAAAAATAAAGGTTCTGCGTATCTGCTTTAAGGACAAACTGAAGTTGCCTCATATTGACAACCTCAAGATTGAGCACACACACTGTGCCTTGGATCACCAACCAAATCTCCTCCGAGATCCACAGTTGTCAAGTTTTCAAGCAGTAAAACTAAAGAAGAAATCTTAAAGCTGATATGGCAAAAAAAAAGGATTTCTGTACCAAGAGAAAAGAGTTTTTGTGGCCTATGACCATGCGCCGGAAATCCTCAGGAAGCTTCGGGAATACACAGAGGCGAAGAAAGTGCTGAAGGAGAATAAAATTCAGTTTCAAACTCCTTTTCCAGCCAAAATGAGAGTGTTCTGCAAAGGAGAGACATGCCTGTATAACTTGGCAGAGGAGGCCACCAAAGACATGGTGAGGAGAGGTCTCCTGTGACGATATACAGACCATCAGCAAGCTGGGTTGACAGAATTAAAAACCTGATGTGGCACAAGACCCAACCCTCAAGAGGAGACATACAACAGGCAGAAGGTCAGCGGGACGGTTATAAAAATAGACTGGACATTTTCAGGTGGGAGTGACCAGTGGACTTGATTTTGTTTCAGTGCGGATTTTTCACGATAAGGAGGTAAAACTCCTTCAATTGGTGAGATACATTTGGAGAGAGAAGTGGGATGTTTAGCAGTGAATGTGAGACAAACAAGTAATAAATATCTGGCATAGGTTATGTTTGGGCTAGGATAAGGACATTAATAGTATGGAGGACTTGATCGGGGAAGGACTGACCAGCTAAAAGCAGGAAGCACTTTGTATCATTAAAGGAGGGCCCTTCACAACCAGGGATGTATGGAGGCTTTCCTTCTGAGCCAGCAGAAGATCTCGGCTCTTTCAGGGTTACAAAAAAGACCCCAAAACAGGAAGTTCACCTGAGGCCAATATTGAAATGTAATAAGTTAATGTTTTTCTAGGACTGTTCTATTTATGTTCTTTTATATGTTCAGGTTCTTTTGGAGTTTGAGGTGGGGGGTATTGGGGTCAAAGGCAATACTTGACATAATATGGAAAGCCAAAAAGTTCTACTTAGGTTGGCTTCTTACAATGTGAATGGTGTATTCAACCCGGTAAAAAGAAGTAAAATACTTGGCAAAATGAGAAAAAACAGGGTAGATGTAATATGTCTTCAGGAGACTCATTTAATTGAATCAGAACATGCCAAACTTAGAAGACAGAGTTTTGACCAGATTTATTCAGAGTCCTATAAATCAGGACACAAAAGGGGAGTGGCAACATTGATATCGGCAAGGGTAACTTTTGAAAAGATTTTGGAAACCAGAGACAAGGAAGGAAGATACAATATGGTGGTAGGAAGATTAGAAGGAAGAGAAATTACTTGTATAAATGTATGCACCTCCTCTGCAGCATGGGGATTCTACAGACAGAGTTTCAATCTAATGATTACTAAAGCACAGGAAATGGCGATTATTTGTGGGGGTGACTTTAATTTGAGACTGAATCCAAAGTGGGATGTTTCAGGATTAACTCAGACTCAGTATAACACAGTAGGCAAGAAAGTGAGAGGGATGCTAAGAGAGATAAGCATTTGTGATGTATGAAGAGAACTCAATCCTAAAGTGAGAGACTACACTTTTCCTCGTCACTGCACAGGTCCTATTCAAGGATTGATTTTTTTTTTAATGTATAACAAAGATATTGGTTTTGTAAGGTCATGTAAAATTGGAATAATGGACTTCTTGGACCACAGTCCTATTTATCTAGACTTAAATATAAAAAACAAGAAAAATACTTTCTCATGGAGACTGAACTCAAATGTACTTGGGGGACAAATGAAGGAAGAACTGCAGAAAGAAATTCAGATATACCGGTCATAGAACAATAATGGGGAAGTGTCCCCGATTATGGTGTGCGATTCCGGTAAGGCTGTTTTAAGAAGGAAAATCATAGTGAAATTGGCACTACAAAAGAAATTCAGATGGAAAAATTAGATAAATTAGAAAAAAGCTGGAAAGTTTAGAAAGAAGATACAAAAACTGTACTCAATTGGATATTTCTAAACATATAAGGGAAACTAAAAATCAGATAAATGAAATATATAAAGCAGATATCCAGAAGAAATCCACCTTTTTGAAACAGAGTGTTATAAGTCCCTGATATGGGTGGAGTACAGAAGCATGGCAGGCAGGAGCTGAAGTTCTCACACACTTTATTTTCCTTTACTTAGCTGCTTTTCAGCTTTACTCACTCACTGCTCACACAGTCATGCACGCGCGCACACATTCTGGTCGGGAGAGACCTCTTTTCTGCTCTCCCCCTCCTTTTATGTTCCACTATCACTGCAATAAACACACACAAACACATTAATTGACAACAGGTGTAATGACTTGGCCACTCACCTTCCCTGACCCCGCCCTCCATTCACAAACTAACACTTGGCCATGCCCCCGCTGCCACATACCCCCACCGCCCAACTTAGGCCGGGGAACTGTCTGGCCTGCAGCGGACTCCCCCCCGATGGGACAGGAAGTCTGCCACCACCATCTGTGCCCCCGGGCTGTGGACCACCTCAAACTTAAATGGCTGGAGGGCGATATACCAATGGGTGATCCGCACATTGGCATCCTTCATGAGGTGGAGCCACTGGAGGGGCACGTGGTCTGAACAGAGGGTGAAAAGGCACCCCAGCAGGTAGTATCGAAGGGCGAGGACAACCTACTTGATGGCCAGACACTCCTTTCTGATGGCACTATACTTGCTTTCACGCATCGAGAGCTCACGGCTGATGTTCAGCACGGGACACTCCTGGCCCTCCACCTTCTGGAACAGCCCCAGCCCTCTGTCCGGTGCGTCCGTCTGTAAAATAAAGGGGAGAAAGAAGTCAGGGGAGTGTAAAAGTGGCCCCCACACAATGCAGCTTTTACTCTAGTGAAAGCCTGTTGGCACTGTTCCGTCCACTGGACCGGATCTGGTGCTCCCTTTTAGTGAGATCACTTAGCGGGCTAGTGACGTCTGAATAATTAGGTATGAACCTACGATAGTAGCCAGCCCCAGGATCTCTCACCCCCTTTTTGGTCTTGGGTCTCGGGCAGGCCACAATCACTGCAGTCTTGTTCATTTGGGGATGCACCTGCCCATGATCCAAGTGGAAACCTGGATACCTTACTTCCACCTGCCCAACTGCACACTTTTTCAGGTTAGCTGTGAGACCCACACGCCTCAGCGACTCTAGGACGGCCCTAAGGTGTTCCAGGTTGCACGGCCAATCATCCATCCATCCATTATCTGTAGTCACTTATCCTGTCGCAGGCAATCTGGAGCTTATCCCAGCTGACTATGGGCTAGAGGTGGGATACACCCTGGACAAGTCACCAGGTTATCACAGGGCCGACACGGAGACAAATAACCATTCACACTCACATTCACACCTATGGTCAATTTAGAGCCACCAATTAGCCTAACCTGCATGTCTTTGGACTGTGGGGGAAACTGGAGCACCTGGAGGAAACCCACGCAGACACGGGGAGAACATGCAAACTCGACCCAGAAAGGCCCTCGCCAGCCCAGGACCTTCTTGCTGTGAGGCGACAATGCTAACCACTACACCACCGTGCCGCCCCCGCGGCCAATCATTGCTATAAATAATGTCATAAAAGGTATGCTGCCACGTAGGTAGTGTGAAGATGGAGGATCTTGTCCATGAGCTGCTGGAACGTAGCGGGAGCCCCAAATAACCCAAAAGGAAGTGTGAAAAATTGGTGTAATCCAAATGGTGTGGAAAAGGCTTTTTTTCTCTCGGGAGAGAGGAGTCAAGGGGATCTGGCAGTATCCCTTTGTTAGATCCAGTGTTGAATAAAAGCAAGCAGCGCCTAACTGATCAAGCAAATCAACAATGCAAGGCATTGGGTATGCATAAAATTTAGATACCGCATTGACTTTTCTATAGTCCACACAGAACCGGACTGACCCATCGGTTTAGGGAACCAGGACCACTGGGCTGCTCCAGTCACTGTGGGACTCCTCGGTTATGCCCATTTCAAGCATGGCCTTGAGTTCATCCCGAACCACTTTTTTTTTGTGTTTGGGCAAGTTGTAAGGGTGGCTATGCACCACCACCCTCGGGGGCGTCTCAATGTGGTGTTCTATGAGGTGGGTGCGGCCAGGAAGGGGCGAGAACACACTGGAAAATTCCTTCTGCAACTTGGCCACCTCTGAGTTGGGCCAGTGAGAAGTGGTCTCCACAAGGGACCGGAGTGGTTTGCGATGTTAATTTTTTTTTTACCTCCGGCCCCAGCTCCACCTTCTCTGGAGCTACCAATGCCAATGCCACAGGGACCCCCTCATTCCAATGTTTTAACAGGTTGAGGTGGTAGATTTGCAACGCCCTGCCCCATCCGTTCGCCTCACCTCATAGTCAACGTCTCCAATTCGCTGTGTGAGCTTGAAGGGCCCTTGCCACTTGCTGATTAATTTGGAGCTCGATGTGGGCAATAATACGAATACCTTGTCTCCCGGTGTGAACTCTCTAAGGTTTCTCTCTAAGGTTGTAAGGTTGCCCCTGTTGTACAGCCGGACTTGACGTTCTTGTGCCTGCCATAAATTCTCCTAGGTTAAGTGCATGAGGGTGTGGAGTTTTGCACACAGGTCAAGAACGTACTGAATTTTGTTCTTGCTAGGTCCAAAATGCCACGTGGCTTATGCGGCTTTCTCCTGGCTACTAAGATGGCAGCGTGAACGGACGCAGCGGTCCCTCTCTCTCCGCATTTAGTGTCTAAAAGTGCGTGTTCTAGTGTACGTCTCTGTGCTTTATGTCTATGCCCATGTGCAAGTAGTGCACCGACAATGTCGGTCACAAGATATCATTGCCACTGCCTTCTGGCTATAGTAAATATGACCAAACATCTTGTCTTGGACCAGAAAGTCATACAGTGGTGCTTGAAAGTTTGAATTTAGAGCTTGAAACTTTATAATTTTCGATATTTCTGCATAAATATGATTTAAAACATCATCAGATTTTCACACAAGTCCTGAAAGTAGATAAAGAGAACCTAGTTAAACAAATGAGACAAAAATATTATACTTGGTCATTTATTTATTGGGCGACACGGTGGTGTAGTGGTTAGCGCTGTCGCCTCACAGCAAGAAGGTCCGGGTTCGAGGGCCGGCGAGGGCCTTTCTGTGTGGAGTTTGCATGTTGTCCGCGTGCGTTTCCTCCGGGTGCTCTGGTTTCCCCCACAGTCCAAAGACATGCAGGTTAGGTTAACTGGTGACTCTAAATTGACTGTAAGTGTGAATGGTTGTCTGTGTCTATGTGTCAGCCCTGTGATGACCTGGTGACTTGTCCAGGGTGTACCCCGCCTTTCGCCTGTAGTCAGCTGGGATAGGCTCCAGCTTGCCTGTGACCCTGTAGGACAGGATAAAGCGGCTAGAGATAATGAGATTTATTTATTGAGGAAAATGATCCAATATTACATATCTGTGAGTGGCAAAAGTATGTGAACCTTTGCTTTCAGTATCTGGTGTGACCCCCTTATGCAGCAATAACTGCAACTAAACGTTTCTGGTAACTGTTGATCAGTTCTGCACACCGGCTTGGGGGAATTTTAGCCCATTCCTCCATACAGAACAGCTTTAACTCTAGGATGTTGGTGGGTTTCCTCACATGAACTGCTCGCTTCAGGTCCTTCCACAACATTTCAATTGGATTAAGGTCAGGACTTTGATTTGGCCATTCCAAAACATTAACTTTATTCTTCTTTAACCATTCTTTGGTAGAACGACTTGTGTGCTTAGGGTCGTTGTCTTGCTGCATGACCCACCTTCTCTTGAGATTCAGTTCCTGGACAGATGTCCTGACATTTTCCTTTAGAATTCTCTGGTATAATTCAGAATTCATTGTTCCATCAATGATGGCAAGCCGTCTTGGCCCAGATGCAGCAAAATTGGCCCAAACCATGATACTACCACCACCATGTTTCACAGATGGGATAAGGTTCTTATGCTGGAATGCAGTGTTTTCCTTTCTCCAAACATAACACTTCTCATTTAAACCAAAAAGTTCTATTTTGGTCTCATCTGTCCACAAAACATTTTTCCAATAGCCTTCTGCCTTGTCCACGTGATCTTTAGCAAACTGTAGATGAGCAGCAATGTTCTTTTTGGAGAGCAGTGGCTTTCTCCTTGCAACCCTGCCATGTACACTATTGTTCAGTGTTCTCCTGATGGTGGACTCATGAACATTAACATTAGCCAATGTGAGAGAGGCCTTCAGTTGCTTAGAAGTTACCCTGGGGTCCTTTGTGACCTCGCAGACTACTATACACCTTGCTTTTGGAGTGATCTTTGTTGGTCAACCACTCCTGGGGAGGGTAACAATGGTCTTGAATTTCCTCCATTTGTACACAATCTGTCTGACTGGATTGGTGGAATCCAAACTCTTTAGAGATGGTTTTGTAACCTTCTTCAGCCTGATGAGCATTAACAACGCTTTTTCTGAGGTCCTCAGAAATCTCCTTTGTTTGTGCCATGATACACTTCCACAAACATGTGTTGTGAAGATCAGACTTTGATAGATTCCTGTTCTTTAAATAAAACAGGGTGCCCACTCACACCTGATTGTCATCCCATTGATTGAAATCACCTGACTCTAATTTCACCTTCAAATTAACTGCTAATCCTAGAGGTTCACATACTTTTGCCACTCACGGATATGTAATATTGGATCATTTTCCTCAATAAATAAATGACCAGGTATAATATTTTTGCCTCATTTGTGTAACTGGCTTCTCTTTATCTACTTTTAGGACTTGTGTGAAAATCTGATGATGTTTTAGGTCATACTTATACAGAAATACAGAAAATTCTAAAGGGTTCACAAACTTTCAAGCACCACTGGCGAGGAACTTCGAGGCCTGGGTCTTCTCTGCTGGACTACTACATCACCAGACCCGCCTACTGTGTCTCACCCAGAGAGGAGGCCCCAGAAGCGGTGTGAGAGAAAACAGAAGCATGGCAAGTGTGGCAGCATCCAGGCTAGGCTAGCCACTAGCCCACACAGACCTGCGATACCATCCCTCATTCTGGCCAATGTACGCTCACTAGACAACAAAATAGATAACATAGAACTCATGAGATCTGCGCTACGTGATGTGGGGGACTGTTGTGTTTTCATCTTTATGGAATCCTGGCTGAACGACAACATCCCGGACTCCACTATCCAGCTAGCCAGGCTAACATGCTACCATGCTGACTGAGCATGTACTGTTGTGCACAAACACTGTTCTCCACTGGCGGAGTTTATCATCAAGTGCTGACCCTTCTACCTACCGAGGGAGTTTACATCGATTCTGCTTGTCGCTGTTTACATCTCTCCCACCGCTAATACTAACGTTAGGAGCGAGGCACTCAATGAACTCTACCAGGCCATCAGTGAACAACAGACAGTGCACCCAGACGGATTCCTCATCACAGCAGGAGACTTCAATCACACAGATTTAAAGGTTTTACTGCCCAAACTACATCAGCATGTGGACTTTCCAACAAGGGGTGACAACTTCCTGGACTTGGTGTACACAACCCACAAAGGAGCTTACAAGGCCTCCCCCACCTGGGTCTCTCTGATCACATCACCATCATGCTGAGACCAGCATACAGACCCAGAGTGAGAGCCATCAGACCAACACAAAATCAGGTACGTTTGTGGCCAGAGGGGGCCTCCCATGCTTTGGAAGGACTGTTTTGGCACTAAACACTAGGACATTTTCAAAGAAGCAGCCACTTACAATGACCACATAGACATAGAGGAATACACTGAAGCCATTACAGCATACATCACAAAATGCACTGATGATGTCACTCACTGCAAAACCATCACTGTTCATGCTAACCAGAAGACTTGGCTGACAGGATGTTTCAAAGCTACAACCCTCACAGGCTCCCGCGGGCTTGGGACTCAACCTTTAGGGCTGGTGACACCGCAGGACTAGCAACAGCCAAAGCCAACCTGTTCTGTGGCATCAGGGAGGCAAAACGTCAGTACAACAAGAAAATATCTGGACACATCAGCAACACCAGAGATGCACACTCTCTGGCGTGGCATTCAAACCCTCACAAACTACAAACCCCCACCACAGACCTGTGAGAGTGACATCCCATTGCTAAACTGCCTCAATGACTTCTTTGGATGCTTTGAAACACAAAACAACACACCAGCACAGAAGACCACTCCTTTCCCGGAAGAGCAGGCCATATGTCTGGCTCCAGCCAGCGTGGAGAGGACCCTCTCCAGGATCAACCCATGTAAGGCAGCTAGACCAGACAACATACCTGGTCGTGTTCTGAAGGACTGTGCCATGGAGCTCAAGGATGTCCTCGCTGACATCTTTAACATCTCCCTGAACCAAGCTGTTGTTCCCACATGTTTCAAAGCTACAACCATAATACCAGTGCCAAAGAAGCCCCTCCCATCCAGCTATAATGACTATCAGACCGTAGCACTGACTTCCATCATCATGAAGTGCTTTGAGTGGCTGGCCATGCAGAACATTAAGTCCATCCTCCCTCCCTCTCATGACCTGTTCCAGTTTGCATATAGGTCAAACAGGTCCACAGAGGACACTATCTCCGCTGCTCTACACCCAGCCCTCACTCACCTGGACTCAAAGAACACCTATGTGCGAATGCTGTTCTTGGATTACAGATCAGCATTCAACACAATAATTCCCCAGCAGCTAATACAAAAACTCAGACATTTGGGACTCAGTGCCTCTCTTTGTAACTGGGTGCTGGACTTTCTTACAGGGAGGCCACAGAATGTGCAGGTTGGCAGTAACATCTCCAGGACCATCATACTGAGCACAGGGGCCCCACAAGGGTGTGTGCTCAGCCTGCTGCTCTTCACCCTGCTGACCCATGACTGTGTACCAATCTACAGTACCAACCACATCATCAAGTTTGTGGACGACATGACTGTGGTGGGCCTCATCACTAACAATGAAGCCAGCTACAGGAATGAGGTGAGCCAACTGGTCCAGTGGAGCAAAGACAACAATTTCTTCCTGAATGTGGGGAAGACCAAAGAGCTTGTCACCTTCAGGAGAGGTGACTCACAGTATCCCCCTCTGACCATTGACAGTGCTGCAGTGGAGAGGGTGAGCAGCACCAAATTCCTACGGGTGCACATCTCCGAGGACCTCTCCTGGTCCAACAACATCTCATCACTGGCCAAGAAGGCTCAAACTCTCCTCTACTTCCTCCACAACTGAGGAGTGCACGAGTCACCCCCCCACCCCATCATGTGCTCATTCTACAGGGGCACCATCGAGAATGTCCTCACTGGCTGCATCACTGCGTGGTATGGAGGCTGCAATGCCTCCTGCCGGAAGACTCTGCAACGCATAGTGAACATGGCCAGCAAGATCATTGGTACCCCTCAGCCCTCCCTTATGGACATCTATCACTCCCGTCTCACGCGCAGAGCCATCAGCATCACTGGTGACACCTCGCACCCTTCACACTCACTCTTCAGCCTCCTGCCCTCAGGGAAAAGGTACCGGAGCCTCCGGGCCCGCTCCACAACACTGCTGAACAGCTTCATCCACTAGGCTGTCAGGATGCTGAACTCTGTCCACTACCTACCTCCTGCCCCTGATCTGTAACACATTCATTTACATAAGAATTCTGTCATCCGTTTGCACATCACACTACAATCATTTACATTACTGTTGTATCTGCTGCTATTGGTCATTTGCACTACTGTTCATATACACCTCATAAGCTTCCCCGTTACAGTTATTGTACTGTATTTGCACTACTGCTATTTTGTACATTGTTTGATTTGAGTGTATTTTTACCTATATTATCTATCTATCTATCTATCTATCTATCTATCTATCTATCTATCTATCTATCTATCTATCTATCCTTTATTTAATATAAATATTTTTATCTGATTTTACAAGTAAGGTGAGAGAAACGGCATTTTGATTCTCCTATATGTTCTGCATATGTAGTGAATTGACAATAAAAGTCTTTGAATCTCTTGAATCATATAATAGCTCAAATGGTGAAAAACCTGTGGAGGTTTGCAGGACCTCTTGTACTGTAAATAACAGGGGCTCGAGCCATTTATCCCAAATACGTGCATCCTCACTTACAAATTTCCAAATTAAGATTTTGAGTGTCTGATTAAACCATTCCACTAAGCCATCCGTTTGTGGGTGATAGACACTGGTGCAGATAGACTTAATTCCCAGTAACCCATACAGTTCATGCAGTGTGCATGACATAAATGTAGTGCCTTGGTCTGTTAGGATTTCTTTCGGAATCCTGACCTAAGAGATAATACAGAAGAGCGCTTCCACAATCCTGTGTGCAGAGATATTGCAGAGAGGCACCGCTTCCGGATATTGTGTTGCATAGTCCACCAGAGCTAAAATAAAGCAATATCCCTGTGTTGACCGATCTAATGGCCTGACAAGATCCATACCAATTCTCTCAAAAGGGGTCTTGATTAGAGGGAGAGGGTGCAAAGGCACTTTTGGAGTGGCCGCGGGATTTACTAATTGACATTCACGGCACACCGCACACCACCAATGAATGTCCCCTGAATCCCTGGCCAATAGAACCGGGCCATTATTTGGGCTAGCATTTTATCCTGCCTTAAGTGTCCAGCCATGGGATTAAAGTGAGCTGCATGGAATATGAGTTCCCTATGGCTCTTTGGGATCAACAACTGGGTCATCTGTTCACCAGTTTGTGTGTCCTGCGTCACTCGGTACAACCTATCCTTAATAATAGCGAAATATGGGAAGGCCGGTGTTGCGCTTGGCTGGAGAGTTTGACCATCGATTACTCTCACTTGGTCAAACGCATGCTGCAGAGTTTCGTCTCATGACTGCTGTGAGGGCCACCTGGCTCAAGGTAGCCACTGCATATAAGGAGACATACACTGTTAGTGGTATATATACATGTGCGCATTTATTTTACAACATTTACAAACAATAATGAACCAAGCCAGCAAAGACACAACAAGCAGGCCGCCAGCCACACCCGCTGGAAGAGCAAGCTAGCAGCCTCTCACCGTCAGGCCAGGGCTGGAAATGAGAGAGCTACCAGCCTCTCGCCATCAGGCCAGGGCTGGAAATGAGAGAGACCCCTCCCAGGTGACAGAACCCCAGCTAAATACCCTGGACTCTGCCTCCTGGTTATGCCCAGACTGCAGGCTCCAACTCCACCTGCAGGCTATGCAAAGAACACAGCAAAATCAAAACACAGCCTGCAGTTAGTATTACTGTGGGAGCATAGAGTGTGGGAGGCAGTGGCGTAACGCCGGACGGCACGGTTGAGCCAGGGCGTCACATCACTCCCCCCCCAAAAGACAGGAACCCATAACATGGGTTACTGTGTAAGAACATCACAAATCCTACACAGCAATACACAGCAATAATACAAAATACACCCAAAAATACCAAACGCGTGCACACACTCATAGGCCTAAGTGAACACCCGTACAGGCTACACAGCCACACCAAACCAGAATTGAATCCATCCACATAGTCTCACTCATGCCGTTAAACCATCCCACCATTCCATGTTTCCGGACACACGGGAACGCTGAAACAGAGCAAGACATGAGAGACACAAACAGACAGACAAACAGGCACAGACAAACAGTCACTCATCCTTCCGGGGCACGAGAAAGGGCATCAGCCAGGACATTTTCATGGCCACGGATGTGTCGAATGAGGAGTCTGTAAGGCTGCAAAAAACATGCCCAGCGCATCAAGCGCGGATTAGAGTTCTGGAGTGAATGAATGAATGTGAGGGGGTTATGGTCTGTAAACACTTCCACAGGATGTACCCCTCCCCTCACATCTCATTCTCATTATCTCTAGCTGCTTTATCCTGTCCTACAGGGTAGGGCTGCTCGATATTGGAAAAAATCAATATCACGATTTTTTCAGTAAATATTGATATCGCGATTTTTAAAACGATACTTATACACCTTTTTTTTAAAGCCCCGATCATCAACACCCGAGGCACCGGGCCACATTTTTATAGTACAGGCCTCATAGGCTACCTGTCAACCCTTCCCGTTGTACCCTGAAACGCCTTTTACTTAAACTATTTACTGTGCAAGCGCGTACTTTGCATAGGTCCTATAGCCTGCACAAGGCTCACGTTCTCCTCACTCAACATTTCCGATCACAGAGGATGGAGCCAGCGCTGGTATTACCAGTGATTACTGCGTAACGTCCACACTGGCTCGTAGCCAGCCAAGGATAAAATCTCTCTCTCACACACACACACACTACAACGTAAGCTTGTGTGTTGTTAAGACACCAACATTAAACACGCACACACACGGACTGGCCATTGGGAGTAGCAGGAGTTTTCCCGGTGGGCCGGTGGTTCAGCGTGGGCCGGCGGAGAAAAAAAAACAGTTGCGCGCTGGCCTTTAATATGATAAGCAATGTTAACAGTTTCTTTAAGAAACTGTTAACATTGCTTATCATATTAAAGGCCAGCGCGCAACTGTAATAAGCAATGTTAACAGTTTCTTAAAGAAACTGTTAACATTGCTTATCATATTAAAGGCCAGCACGCAACTGTTTTTTTTTTTTCTCCGCCGGCCCACACTGAACCACCGACCCACTGGGAAAACTCCCGCTACTCCCGATGGCCAGTCCGTGTGTGAACACGCACAATATAGAGACAAGTCCTTAAGAATTAACATACATGAAAATAGCTCAGCGGCATGTAAACATTCCCTGAAAGTGTAGGTGGCACTGCGGCTAGATGCTACGTGAAATGGCACAAGGCAAACACCATGCTTCGCTCAGTCAACAGACAAAATCCACGAACCCAGTAGTCCTCCTACTACTGTGGGTTAGTGTTCTGTGGCCAAAAACACCCTATGCACAGTCATTCCAAAACATCCCCACTAGTTGCAGGTTATGTCTCAAATACAGATATGCGTTGTGGATTAAGCGATCTATTTTCAAGCATCAGGCTTCTCTTCCTTCATCTTCCAAATGTGGACTCCGCTATCTTTTTGGCATGTCAGCATTGAAATACCATTTGCAGAGATATTTCACTCGAAAAGTAAAAGCAACACATGATTAGGGCTACATGATTAGCAGGGGGACACCGTTTTAAGCGCACGGAATTTTAAAAACAATGTAATTACATCTGAGTCCGTCTACATCGCGCAATAAACCCGTCCTTAGCAGAACCTACTTCAAAACATGATGCTAGCTGCAGATGCACAAGTCAAAATCAAATGAACCCAAGTAAACATGCCGCGGCGGGCAACATTGATAACCAAATTGCCTTACCTTAAAACGCTGCCTTGACCACAGGACGACTCGCAATTATTCCACTTAAATCCACACGGTTTAACACATCTAACACAGCTAGCAAGCTGGATATGTGCTAATATTGTTGTGCTTGTTTTCTTCTGTAGATGCCATTTTTACATTACCCAGTCCCACATCCAAAAATATGACGTAAATATATGTTAATTGTATTATTATAACTATTAGCAAGCAAATCAAACAACATATTAACAAATCAATATATCAAATCACCCGACACGTATGAAAACAGAAGAACTGATTTTTTACTGTTGCGGAGATATCGCGGGAGTAGAATGGATGACGTATACAAGGCTATGGTGTGCCTTAGGGGACAGAAGGGTTCATTTTACCTTACAAATGACAAAAAATCGTTTCATATCAATATTATGAATTTTGATATCGTTTGACACCAATATCGATATCGTGATAAAAATACGATATATTGCACAGCTCTATTTGGGGGTCCAAATCACTAAAAAATTGACTAAATTATATAAGGCAAATTATAATAATATGACTCAGGACATCCAAAAAGATATTGAAAGGTGGTCCACACTACCATTAGACTTAAGTTCACGTGTTGAGACTATCAGAATGAATATACTACCCAGGCTCTTGTACTTGTTCCAGGCCCTACCTGTAGATATCCCCCGGGCTCAGTTTGTGCACTGGGACAGAATAATTTCAAGATACATCTGGGGGGGTAAAAGGCCTAGGGTGAGATATGAAACTCTCCAGCTACCAAAAGATAGGGGTGGATTGGGCCTTCCAAAACTGAAGGAGTATTACCATGCAGCCCAATTTAGATATATTGTTTGCTGGTGTAAACCAGACTATATAGCAAAATGGAAAACCATGGAAAGAGAATTCAATGGATACCCAACCCTGAGTATCATTGGAGATAAAGAAATTTACAAGAAAATTCAGGACAAAATAGATCCAATTACTGCTTTCACTTTGGAATTATGGTTCAAAGTAGTAAAAACACATAAAATAATTAATGTAAGACAATTAAAGTGGGTGGCATTTGATGAAAATTTCAAACCAAATGCATATGATAAAGGGTTTAAGTCATGGATAGATAGGGGAATAACAGCATGGTGCACCTTGGAAGTGAAAGGGGAGCTGGAGAGTTTTCAAAACATGATGAACAGGTATGGCCTGGAGAAACGTGATTTTCATAGATATTTACAACTAAGGGACTATTATAAGAAGGAAATTAAAAGAGACCCCTACATAGAAGTGAGTGGTGTAATTCAAATTTTAAACAAATCATACTCAGGAAAACCAATCAGAAGTGTGTCTGTAATATATCAAGCATTGACAGCAAATACAAATTCAACTGATTATGTAAAAGAGAAATGGAAATCAGAACTTGGCATAGAAATCACAGATGAAGATTGGCAAAATATGTGGATTACACACCAAACATCCACCAACTCACGGACATGGAGGGAGTTCTCTTGGAAAAACTTGATAAGATACTTCATCACTCCCATGATAAAGAACAAATACTCCAACACAAATTGCACATGTTGGAGAGAATGTGGTGAATTACAAGCAAACCATGCTCATATCTTTTGGAATTGTCATAAGATATCTGTGTTCTGGGGAATGGTTCATAATACTCTACAAACAATACTAGGATATGATGTTCCTATGAACAGTAAGACACTTTACTTGTGTAATCTAATGGAGGGAAATATCCAAAACGAAGATAAGTATTTAGTTAAAGTTCTGCTAACAGCTAGTAAAAAAGCTATAACCAAAAACTGGTGTAAAGTGGACCCACCTACCCAAAATCAATGGCTGGCGATTGTAGAGGAAATCTACATAATGGAAAAGATGACATTTCGTATAAGACTACAAGAGGAGCAAGGAGAACAAAAATGGACAAAATGGACTCTATATAAGGACTCAAACATAGACGGTCATAATGACTTTGGAGAGGAAGACTGAAAATACAATGTGATTCCCCAAGTTTCAGGTTTTTTTTGTTTTTTTTTTCTTTTTGTCTTTGTGTATTTTTTTTCTTTTGGTGTGTGATTGCTATTTCTCACTGTTGAATGAAAACATCAATAAAAATTAAAGTAAAAAAAAAAAAAAAGAGTACTCCGGGATTACATATCTCTTTACTAATTCGATGGAGAATACATCTAAGAACGAAGTCAAGAAAAATGTTGAAAATGCATGGGGATTCTCTGCCTCCCTGTCTGCAGCCAGAGATTGTTTCAAATGATGTTATTAAGTGTTGGGCCGAGTATGCACAGAACTCCCTCAGACACTCTGCTACACAGCTAACACCATTTCAGTGCATACTCGGCATACCCATGGGCCGAGTATGCACAGAACTCCCTCAGACACTCCGCTACACAGCTAACACCATTTCAGTGCATACTCGGCTACCAACAACCCTTGTTCCCTTGGGACGATGCACCAAGCCAGGTACAGGCAGTAGACAAAATGGTTTACACACAGTTAAGCAATATAGCCACCAATGCCTCGAAACAATCAACACGAAGTATAAGGAATATGCAGACAGACAGAGGAGAAAACCCAGACTTCTCCCCAGGTGACAGAGTATGGGTGGCTACAAAGAACCTGAGAGAGCCCAACACCTCCAAAAAACTTCAGTCATGATACATTGGGCCATTCAAGATTTTGCAACGCAATGAAGTCTCCTACTGCTTAGAACTCCCCCCTCACAGCAGATGATCGCCCACGTTTCACATCTCCAACCTCAAACCAGCGGTCCTGGGCCCCCTGGCTGAGAACACTCCAATCCAGGAACATCCTGAACACCTAGAGGGAGAACCCGTCTACCAGGTAAATAAGATTCTCAACTCCAGACACAGAAGAGGACACATCAAGTACCTGGTAGATTGGGAAGGCTATGGACCTGAGGAACAAAGCTGGGTTCTGCCAAGGACATCCTAGACCCTCTTCTCAAACAATAATTTCATGCTCAACATCCACACAAACCAGCACCATGAAGTAGAGGGCACCCTAGGAAAACTTCAGCTCCCAGAGGGAGCTCCTCGGGGAGGGGGGGCTCTGTCAGTAAACCTGCTGTTGACACTCGAACTACAAACATGGACATTCAAGACTACAATCCCCAAGACTCACAGTGCCCTCTGTCTCCTGAATATTAACTACAGCTGACACTCATTTCCTCAATTAGCCCCTCTCCTATATAAACCACTCTCACACTCCACTCCAATGCAAAGTACCATTCTGTATCTACCCAGTTCATACCAAGCCTTGTATTTCTCTATCTGCCTCTCTAGTTTCTGACCTTTGCTAGCCTTCCTTCGTTTATGCTATTTGTCTCGTCTCCTCTATGTTGTTTGCTGATTGACTGACCCTTGTTTGTTTCCTGACCTCGATTCTTGTCTACCGTTTTGGCTTTGTCAACAGTCTGCTTCCCTGCTCTCCTCTGCATTTACATCCATAAGTGCCTGCACTCTGACGCACTGATACACTTCCAGGATCTTAAAGATCGTTTTGGATTAACCAATCCTGACTTTTATAGATTTTTGCAACTTGGACACTACGTAGGGAAAACAATGAGAAAGGAGGACTTGGACAAAATTAATTCAGGTATAGTGAGGATATTCCTACTGGGTTACAAGTCAGACCTTGGTCACAGAAAAATATCGAAGTTATATAAGGGGCTACAAGAGTTAAAAGGGGAAGATACAACGTATACAAAGGAGAAATGGGAAAAGGAGAGTAATATTACAATGCAGTTAGAGGTGTGGGAAAAACTTAATTTCCAACAATGGAAGAGTACATCAGCTCTATCTTGGAGAGAATTTGGGTGGAAAAATATAGTAAGGTTCTTTTGAGTACCACTACAATGGCATTCCCTAGGAGGAGGTACATCATGTTGGAGGTCCTGTGGTGAGAGTAAAGCAACACATGGAAATGTGTTTTGGGACTGCCCGACCCTTTCAAAATACTGGGAGAAAATTAAAATGGTCATGGAGAAAGTTTTGAAAACAGTGATTCCGTTAGGGCTTGAGACTTTGTATTTGGATTTAAGACTGGACACTGTGAAGGGTTTTGAAAATAAATATATGTACAGTATTTTACTATTAGCGAGTAAGAAAACAATCATGAGGAAATGGTTGGCAATAGATTCCCCTACAATAGAGGACTAGGTCAAGGTGGTTCAGGATATTTTTATAATGGAGAAGCTAACTTTCATTCTTCAGCTTGAACAAGACAAGTTTGAAAGATACTGGAAAACTTGGACAAATTATGTAACAACCTTTAGACAAGATATTGACTAACTCGACATAATGGCTCCCCCTATGTTTGGCGCCACTCCACTGGTTCTGTTTCTTTTTTTTTTTTTAGGAGTTAGACAATTCTCAGTCAGAGGTATACACATAAACAGCCAGGTTATTATTATTATATTTTTCCTTATTAAATAATATGTATAGGAAATATGTATGTGGGGTTTCTGAATATGATTGTACAGGGATACACCTGAATATGTACAGGTATGAATGAAGGGAATGTACAGTGCCTTGCAAAAGTATTCATCCCCCTTGGTGTTTGTCCTGTTTTGTCGCATTACAAGCTAGAATTAAAATGAATTTTGGGGGCGTTAAAACCATTTGATTTACACAACATGCCTACAACTTTAAAGGTGAAAACTGTTGTTTTATTGTGACAAACAATTATGAAGATGAAAAAAAAACAGCAATCTGGAGTGTGCATAGGTATTCACCCCCTTTAGTATGAAACCCTTAAATAAGAGCTGATCCAACCAATTCATTTCATAAGTCACATAATTAGTTGATTAAGATCCACCTGTGTGCAATCAAAGTGTCACATGATCTGTCACATGATGTCTGTATGAATCAACCTGGTCTGGAAGGACCCTGACTCTGCAAGACTGCTAAGCAAGCAACATGAAAACCAAGAAGCACTCCAAACATGTCAGAGACAAAGTTGTGAAGAAGTATGGATCAGGGTTGGGTCATAAAAAATATCTCAAACTTTGAATACCCTATGGAGCACCATTAAATCAATTATAGAAAAATGGAAAGAACATAACATAATTTCAAACCTGACAAAAGAATGTCGCCCACCAAAACTCACAGTCCAGGCAAGGAGGGCATTAATCAGAGATGCAACAAAGACACCAAAGATAACACTGAAGGAGCTGCAGCGATCCACAGTGGAGATGGGAGTATCAGTCCATAGGACCACTTTAAGTCATACACTCCACAGAGTGGGGCTTTATGGAAGAGTGGCCAAAAAAAAGTAATTGCTTAAGGAGTTTGCCCAACAGTATGTGGCAGACTCCAAAAACATATGGAAGAAGATTCTCTGGTCAAATGAGACAAAAATTGATCTTTTTGGCCATCATAGGAAATGCCATGTGTGGCGCAAACCCAACACCCTGAGAACACCATTCCTACAGTGAAGCATGGTGGTGGCAGCATCATGCTGTGGGGATATTTTTCATCTGCAGGGACAGGAAAGCTGGTCAGGACTGAATGAAAGATAGATGACACTAAATACCGGGCAATTCTGGAAGAAAACCTGTTTGAGTTGGCCAGAGGTTTGAGACTGGGACGAAGGTTCATGTTCCAGCAGGACAATTACCCTAAACATACTGCTAAAGTTACACTGGAGTGGTTTAAAGGGAAACATTTAAATGTCTTGGAATGGCCTCGTCAAAGCCCAGACCTCAATCCAATTGAGAATCTGTGGCATAACTTGAAGATTGCTGTACACCAATGCAACCCATCTAACTTGAAGGAGTTGGAACAGTTTTGCCTTGAGGAATGGGCAAAAATCCCAGTGGCTAGATGTGCTAAGCTAATATAGACATACCCCAAGAGACTTGCAGCTGTAATTGCAGCAATAGGTGCCTCTACAAAGTATTGACTTTGGGGGTGAATACCTATATACACACTCCAGATTTCTGTTTTTTCATCTTAATTATTGTTTGTGTAACAATAAAACAACAGTTTTCACCTTTAAAGTGGTAGGCATGTTGTGTAAATCAAATGGTGCTAACCCCCCCAAAATCCATTTTAATTCCAGCTTGTAATGTGACAAAACAGGACAAAAACCAAGGGGGATGAATACTTTTGCAAGACACTGTATATGAGAGTGTGTATACAGATGTAGATAAGCATGTATGCTTTTTTTTTTGCTTTCATTTTACTTAGTTATTTATTTTGAATTTGCCTACTTGATCAGGTATATGTGTATAGGAGTATGGAGATGGATGTGAGTATTGGTGCTTTTTTAAATTTTATTTATTTAATTATCTTACTTTAGTTTGATGACAAAGACTGGTAGCATGATGACAAATTTAATAGCAACATGTATAACCTGTTTCTCAAATAAAAAATGTAATTAAAAAATTAATGCTAAATATACAGTAATTTTTAAAGTATAAATAACACAATAATGCAATCTTATTTGACATATTAATTATATTCTTTTTTACATTACTGTATTATTAATCTTTATCTTTTATTATTCCTATCAGTATAAATACTAACTTGCTCTGGCATTAGACCAACATCGAAGCTTTATTATTTCACAAACATTCACAACCAGCTTCTTTCTGTAGACCTACAACACCAATGCTCAGGTGGCAGACAGTGCTGGCACAGCTACGGCATACCTGTGTGGTGTAAAGGCCAATGAGGGCACAGTGGGTGTGAGTGCAGCAGCTGTGAAGGGCCAGTGTAACACCACACGGGGCAATGAGGTCACCTCCATCCTTAAATGGGCCAAAGATGCAGGTGTGTGTCAGTGAACTCAACACTTTCCTGAAGGCAAACAAAATTAACAGAAAATAACAAAAATACATGAAGAGAAATAGTAGATTAATGTGCAGCAGCAGCTCACAACCATAGATTTTGATTGGACTGGACAACATTAATAATCACATAGCCTCAAACAAAATGAAGTTGAGAGGTGATCACACTTGTGATTTTAGAGTAACGCTGTAATAAGCAGTTAAGTGTTAACAACATACAGTCATTCAACATACAGTCTAGCAGCTTGTTTTGTATGGCTTTAGATGTACCTTTTTCAGCTGTTTTTGAATCTAATATCATTAACCAGGGTTTACAGGTTTCAGCAGAATTTCCCAACTATATCTTAAAAAACACCCAAAAAACTTTATTGAAAGAGACATTTTCCCTTTGTTCTTAGCCTTTGCATATGAAACAAGTATTTCACATGTATTTCTGATGTGCAGACATTATCCACTCAATAATCCTCTTTTCTCTCTCCCAGTCTTTGCCCTATCTTACAGTGTGGGAAATAAGGAATTTTAAGCAGACTGTCATAAGACAGACAAGTCCGAAATGTTGTCTGTTCATCCAAATTTCAGCCTGTCCGAATTATGGGCCAAAGGCCCGGAACGGTGCAGTCAACCGGAGGCTGAAGGGCTTTAGATGCCTGGAGATGGCTTCTCAGCTATTTCCAGGCACATATTTGTGATCTTCAAAGGCCAAATTACACTAGACATTTGTTGGTAATTACACTACAAATTGAATATAATTTACAAGAAAATGTCAGAAGATTCAAGAAAAACATGCTTAAAGTTATACCCAAAAAACAGTAGTAGCTACACACAGGTTAGTTCCTTGTCTAGAAAAAAGTATTGGGGGGGATGTTCCAGTTGGTTACAACTTACTGGTACTCATATAGATACTTCAAAACACCCATGAAATATTGTGTTAACAATGACTATTTTTATAATAAGTCTATGAGAAATTTAGTAATTGACAGCACAACTCTTCCTACATGATAGAGTTAAATTTTTGAGTATGATATTCCAAGTAATTTTGTAACAAAATGACTTAAAACTAGACATGGCAATATCATTTGGCATTCAGACTAAAATCTGCTGGACTAGAACTTAGAAAATAGAAGAAAACACTGCAAAAGAGAAACCAATCGAAACCGAAAAAGTGAAAGTGATTATCATGCCATTACCCTGTGAATAGTCTTTTATGAATGCGTAAGTGGGCACTCAGTGCTCTGACTCCAGTGTGACCAAGTAAGGTGACAAGTTTTATGTTTCATCTAATTTAGGTAATTTAAAAAATTTAATATTACTTGTCAGTGGGCACAACTTAAAGTCTAAAGTTTCTGTCAATATGTTTATCATGCTTGTATGATAAAAACTCACAAAGGTATTTATCTACATAAATGCCTGACCTACTCATTCTAAACCTACTGAGCTTCGCTGGCGAAGCTCTTGACCCCAGAGGGTTAAAATACGATGGAAAAAACACTTTATCAGGGTCTAAAACCTGTAGTAGTCTATTTTCTTTTAACGTTAGTGGTATACCTACCCAGCTGATAACAGCATTGCATGGTGTCATGCCAAAATGCACTTCTACTCGCTGATGACAGGTGACTTATCATTCATCAAGCGTGTCTGTGATCGGTGAATCACAGGCTGTGTTACGACATAATGTATTCGCCCAGTGTAACATTTGGAAGAAAATTAGAAGTAGATTAGACCCATATCTTTACAATTTTTCATCCGGTTTGATGCTTTTGAAATACAGATGGACACATTTGAATTATTTTTTTATCGGCCATCCATTCTGATGCTTTTGAAATACAGACAGACAAATGCGAAAATTACCGGTCAATGTCTGCTGGTCCGGCCTTATTTTCCACACTGATCTTACAATGTGAAAGGTTCTGTACTTCACAGATACACTGTCTGCATTTACAGTTTGCCTTGTTAGCAGAAAGCTGTTAGATTTAATTCCACTTATTTGCTATAAAGCAAAATCTTGACCACTTAGTCTTTGTCTGAATCTTCAGACTCATGTTTATTATTATTATTATTATTATTATTATTATTATTATTATTATTATTATTGTTGTCATAAACCATGGCAAACTGTCCACTAACTGTTGATCCACAACCCCTCTACTGAACATGGTGTAGTGTGACTCCTTCCCAATGGACATCTATTAGCACATCTACTAGCTGCAATAAGAAATCTATGGAGGCTAAGCAGTGGAACAGTGAATGCATAGCCCCACAATTGCACACCATCCATACAGGTAAACAATTCAATAGAACATTGGCTTCCTTCTGTCAAAAAGCATTTTTTTTCCTCGCCTGCTACGGAGTAAGCGGGGCAAGGTATTGTTTTCAGTTGGGTTTCTTTGTTTTTTTGTTAGCAACATTATGGGAAAATGGCTAGACCAATCTTCATGAAACTTTCAGGATAGATGGACATTGGTCTCAAATAGAACCTCCAACATTTTGATGGTCATCCGGTCAAGGTCACAGTGACCAAAAAGGTAAAAAAAAAAAAAAAGAAGCTCTGAGCTCAGACTGTAGGAGCGCTGTCTTGGAAAGACTCCACCCACATACACGCTGATTGGATCACTACCTGCCTCATTTGCATACACTGTGTTGTCATTGGATGGTTTCTTGGTTTGCTTACATACACAAAGGAAGGGGTTTTGGCCATGCCCAATTTTAAACCCCATTGATAAAAACTTCCCCGCTCTGTTGATTTACCTTGCCCGCTGCAGTTAAAGAAATCACTTTCAGACATCTTTATGCTTATTACAGCAGAGGTCTCAAAAGTAGCCTGTCAGCGGTGGCAAATCACTGCCTGTAGTGCGATTTCCGCTGACTATTTTTCACTGAGTAACAAAAATATTTTTGTTTATGGTGGTGCTTGAAAGTTTGTGAACCCTTTAGAATTTTCTATATTTCTGCATAAATATGACTGAAAACATCATCAGATTTTCACACAAGTCCTAAAAGTAGATAAAGAGAATGCAGTTAAACAAATGAGACAAGAATATTAGACTTGGTCATTTATTATTGAGGAAAATGATCCAATATTACATCTCTGTGAGTGGCAAAAGTATGTGAACCTTTGCTTTCAGTATCTGGTGTAACCCCCTTGTGCAGCAATAACTGCAAATAAACATTTCCAGTAACTGTTGATCAGTCCTGCACACCGGCTTGGAGGAATTTTAGCTCATTCCTCCATACAGAACAGCTTCAACTCTGGGATATTGGTGGGTTTCCTCATGTGAACTGCTCGCTTCAGGTCCTTTCACAACATTTCAATTGGATTAAGGTCAGGACTTTGACTTGGACATTCCAAAACATTAATCTTATACTTCTTGAACCATTCTTTGGTAGAACGACTTGTGTGCTTAGGGTCGTTGTCTTGCTGCATGACCCACCTTCTCTTGAGATTCAGTTCCTGGACAGATATCCTGACATTTACCTTTAGAATTTGCTGGTATAATTCAGAATTCATTGTTCCATAAATGATGGCAAGCCATCCTGGCCCAGATGCAGCAAAACAGGCCCAAACTATGATACTACCACCACCATGTTTCACAGATGGGATAAGGTTCTTGTGCTGGAATGCAGTGTTTTCCTTTCTCCAAACATAACGCTTCTCATTTAAACCAAAAAGTCCTATTTTGGTCTCATCAGTCCACAAAACGTTTTTCCAATAGCCTTCTGGCTTGTCCATGTGATCTTTAGCAAATTGCAGACAAGCAGCAATGTTCTTTTTGGAAAACAGTGGCTTTCTCCTTGCAACCCTGCCATGCACACTATTGTTGTTCAGTGTTCTCCTGATGGTGGACTCATGAACATTAACATTAGCCAATGTGAGAGAGGCCTTCAGTTGCTTAGAAGTTACCCTGGGGTCCTTTGTGACCTCGCTGACTATTACACGCCTTGCTCTTGGGGTGATCTTTGTTGGTCAACCACTCCTGGGGAGGGTAACAATGGTCTTGAATTCCCTCCATTTGTACACAATCTGTCTGACTGTGGATTGGTGGAGTCCAAACTCTTTAGAGATGGTTTTGTAACCTTTTCCAGCCTGATGAGCATCAACAACGCTTTTTCTGACGTCCTCAGAAATCTCCTTTGTTCCTGCCATGATCCACTTCCACAAACATGTGTTGTGAAGATCAGACTTTGATAGATTCCTGTTCTTTAAATAAAACAGGGTGCCCACTCACACCTGATTTGTCATCCCATTGATTGAATACATCTGACTCTAATTTCACCTTCAAATTAACTGCTAATCCTAGAGGTTCACATACTTTTGCCACTCACAGATATGTAATATTGGATCATTTTCCTCAATAAATAAATGACCAAGTATATTTTTGTCTCATTTGTTTAACTGGGTTCTCTTTATCTACTTTTAGGACTTGTGTGAAAATCTGATGATATTTTAGTTCATATTTCTGCATAAATATAGAAAATTCTAAAGGGTTCACAAACTTTCAAGCACCACTGTACATATCTATACCAAACTGAGCAACGCGCAATGTGAAACTAAGTTTTATTCAACTAAATAATGGCCAGGGTTCCCGCTGGCACTTGTCACACTTGTCACTGACAAACATAATCCATCAGTGATGAAGAGAAAATTACTAGCAGTCATCACGGTGACGAATGTGTGTCATCATTGTCATAAGTCATTGTGGCAGCGGGGGTGTGGTCAAGCGTTGGTCTGTGAATGGAGGGCGGAGTCAGGGAAGGTAAGTGGCAGAATCACTGCACCTGATGGGAATTAATCTGTGTTTGTGTGTCTTCCCCAGTGACCCATACAGTTCGCGCAGTGTGTGTGACATAAACATAGTGCCTTGATCAGTCAGAATCTCTTTGGGGATTCCAACTCGGGAGATGATGTGGAAGAGTGCTTCTGCAATACTATGTGCTGAGATATTACAAAGAGGCACTGCTTCTGGATATTGCGTTGCATAGTCCACCAGAACTAAAATAAAGCGATCTCCTCATGTTGACCAATCTAATGGCCCAACGAGATCCATCCCAATTCTTTCGAACGGGGTCTCGATTAATGGCAGAGGGCACAAAGGCGCTTTTAGAATGGCCACGAGATTTACTAACTGGCATTTGCGGCACGCCGTACACCACCTACAGACATCGCCGCGAATCCCTGGCCAATAGAACTGGGCCATTATTCGGGCTAGTGTCTCATCCTACCCCAAGTGTCCGGTCATGGGATTAAAGTGAGCTGCCTGGAATATAAATTCCCAGCGGCTCTTTGGGATTAAAACCTGTGTTATCGGTTCCTTAGTCTGAGTGTCCTGCGTCACTCAGTATAACCTATCCTTAATAATGGAGAAATGGGGGAAGGACGGGGTGGCGTTTGGCTGGAGTGTTTGACCATCGATTACTCTCACTTGGTTAAACGCATGCCGCAGAGTTTCATCTCACGACTGCTCTAACGGGAAATCCGCGAGGGATTCCCCGAGAGAGGGAGGAGGAGCATGCTGCTCCTCACTCTGATGCGGTGATGACGTAGACGGCTCTGTGACAGCTGCTCCCACCAATGCCACACTGGGACCTCCCCCGACTAAATTATGGTAGGCCCCACTCTTCACTAAATGTGCCATTAATTCCCTAAATCCCGGCCAATCAGTCCCCAAAATTATCGAGTGGATAAGGCGAGGATTAACCACCACCTTTTACTCTGAATTTCTCCCCTTGAAATAGAATGTTGACCGACACTAAAGGGTAGTTGTGAACATCCCCCTGCACACACAACACCTTCACCAATTGTGCTCTCCCCAATGCCTCGTCTTGCACCAGGCTTTGGTGGATTGAGGTCTGATTACAGCCAGAGTCCACCAAAGCCTGATACATATCCCCTTGGATACTCACCGATATGCAATACGCTCCGGCCCAATCGAGGGCGGTTCCTGGCACGTCAGGGATCCAGACCACCGCACCCATCTCCATGGCCGAGCACTGATGCTGGAGGTGCCCTGGCTCCCTGCAGCACCAGCATACCGGCCCAGGTTCTCCCTCTGCATCGGTGTTCTGGAGCTCACTCACCTGAGGGGGGGGGGGAACACAGACACGGAAGTAGGAAACAGTAGGGCACCGCGGGTGCGGCAGGCCGGCTGGGGTGGAGCCGACCTCCACCTCTGTGGTGGGGGAATGGGACGAGGAACAGAAGGGGAGAGAAGAGAGGGGAGAAGAGGAGACATGCTGTCCTGCTGTTGGAACAGCCACCATATGGTCCTCCGCCAGCTCGATGGCCTGATCCAGCGACGCCGGGCAATGGCACTGGACCCACTCCACTGTTCCTTCCGGAAGTCGGGCGATGAATTGTTCCAGCACCATCATGTCAATGATTCCCTCAGCGCCGCGGTTGTCGGCCCTCAGCCACCGCCGGCAGGCTTCCCGGTGTTGTTGGCCAAACGCGAATGGCCGTTCGACCTCTTCCAGGTGCAGCGCACGGAAGCGCTGCCATTGCTGCTCCGGGGTGCGCCCCACACGTTGGAGGATGGCCCTGCGGAGGTCGGCGTAGACCAGCTGGCTGTCGGCAGGGAGCTGTAGCATGGCCAGCTGTGCCTTGCCCATTAGCAGGGGGAGGAGGCGCACCGCGCGCTGTTCCACCAGCCAACCCCATGCCTCTGCTGCCTGCTCAAAAAGAGTGAGGAAGGCTTCAGGGTCGTCATGCGGAACCATCTTCATTAGGGTGAGGTGGGGAGGGTCCGCAGCGGTGGTGATGGTGGACCCTGCCGATGCGAGCAGGTGCCAGAACGCCTGGCGATCTTCCTGCTGCGCCAGCACCAGGGCTTCAAACCATTGTTTCTGCTCCTTCCGGAGGGCGACCAGCGCCTGGTGCTGGCTCTGTTTGGCCGTGGCGAGGGCATGGACTAGGTCCTTGAAGGGGGAGGATTCCATGAGGCTGTTCTCTTCTGTACTCCATCCCGGGTTTCGGCACCACTGTAGAAATAGTTAAGGTGGGTGGAGCACAGAAGCACGGCAGGCCAGAACTGAGTTCTCACAAAACTCTTTTATTTTAGCTTTTCAGCTTCTCATTTCGCTTGCCCAAACACACACACACACACACACACACACACACACACACACACGTGTCCAGGTTGGGGAGAGCTCCCTTCCTCTGCTACAGTGCCTTGAAAAAGTATTCATACCCCTTGAACTTTTTCACATTTTTCCACCTTACAACCACGAACTTAAGTTTTTTATTGAGATTTTATATGCTAGACCAACACAGAGTAGCATATAATTGTGAAGTGAAATGAAAATGATAAATGGTCTTAAAAATTTTAAACAAATAAAAATCTGAAAAATGTGGTGTGCATTAGTATTCAGCCCCCTGTACTCTGATACCTCTAAATACAATCCAGTGCAATCAATTGCCTTCAGAAGTCATCTAATTAGTTAATAGAGTCCTACTGTGTGTAATTTACTCTCAGCATAAATATACTTGTTCTGTGAAGGCCTCAGTGGTTTGTTAGAGAACACTGAAGAACAAACAGCATCATTGAAGACCAAAGAACTCACCAGACAAGTCAGGGATAAAGTTCTTGAGAAGTTTAAAGCAGGGTTAGGTTATAAAAAAATATCCCAAGCTCTGAACATCTCAAGAAGCACTGTTCAATCCATCATTCAAAAATGTAAAAAAGTATGGCACAACTGCAAACCTCCCAAGACATGGCCGTCCACCTAAACTGACAGAGCGAGCAAGGAGAGCACTGGTCAGAGAAGCAGCCAAGAGGCCCATGATCACTCTGGAGGAGCTGCAGAAATCCACAGCTCAGGTGGGAGAATCTGTGCACAGGACAACTATAAGTCTTACACTCCACAAATCTGGCCTTTTTGGAAGAGTGGCAAGAAGAAAGCCATTGTTGAAAGACAGGCATAAGAAGTCCCGTTTGCAGTTTCCCAGAAGCCATGTAGGGGACACAGCAAACATGTGGAAGTAGGTGCTTTGGTCAGATGAGACCAAAGTTGAACTTTTTGGCCTAAATGCAAAGCGCTATGTGTGGCAGAAAACTAACACTGCTCATCACCCTGCACACACCATCCCCACTGTGAAACATGGTGGTGGCAGCATCATGCTATGGGGATGCTTTTCTTCAGCAGGGACAGGGAAGCTGGTCAGAGTTGATGGGAAGATGGATGGAGCTAAATACAGGGCAATCCTGGAAGAAAACCTGTTGGAGGCTGCAAAAGACTTGAGACTGGGAAGGAGATTCACCTTCCAGCAAGACAATGACCCTAAACATACAGCCAGAGCTACAATGGAATGGTTTAGATCAAAGAATATTCATGTGTTAGAATGGCCCAGTCAAAGTCCAGACCTAAATCCCATTGAGCATCTGTGGCAAGACTTGAAAATTGCTGTTCACAGATGCTCTCCATCCAATCCGGCTGAGCTTAAGCTATTTTGCAAAGAAGAATGGGCAAAAATTTCAGTGTCTAGATGTGCAAAGCTGGTAGAGACATACCACAAAAGATTTGCAGCTGTAATTGCAGCAAAAGGTGGCTCTACAAAGTATTGACGCAGGGGGGCTGAATACTAATGCACATCACATTTTTCAGATTTTTATTTGTTTAAAATTTGAAGACCATTTATCATTTTCGTTTCACTTCACAATTATGTGCTACTCTGTGTTGGTCTATCACATAAAATCTCAATAAAAAACTTTTAAGTTCGTGGTTGTAAGGTGGAAAAATGTGAAAAAGTTCAAGGGGTATGAATACTTCAAGGCACTGTATCTCTCTCCACTTATAGGGTGCGGTCACTGGGGAAGACACACAAATACAGGTTAATTCCCATCAGGTGCAGTGATTCTGCCACTTACCTTCCCTGACTCCGCCCTCCATTCACAGACTGACGCTTGACCACACCCCCGCTGGCACAGTCATCTTTTATAGAAATCCCTCCATTTGCTGAAATCCAACCCCTGTGAAGAGACTTTGGGAAGCCAGAGTGTAAACAATGAGTGCGTGCTTGTGACCAATGAAAACTGACTACACATACACCACGTTCCAAATTATTATGTAAATTATATTTTTCTCTGATTTTCCTAAATGGTCGATGCAAATGATAGTCAGTATAATTTTCAAGTCATCAACCGTTAAACTATAAATCAAATTTTATTGAACAAACCTCCCAATGATAACAGTATTTTTTCAAAAATAAAAAAACTCAAAATGCACTGTTCCAAATTATTATGCATAACAGAGTTTCAAAACATTTTATAGGCTGTAAAGAACTGAAAATGGTCATTTGCTGAATTTGCAGTGTTAGGAGGTCATATTTACTGAAATCAAAAGCTATTTCAATCAAAAATATCTTAACAGGCCAAGTTATATGTTAACATAGGACCCCTTCTTTGATATCACCTTCACAATTCTTGCATCCATTGAACTTATGAGTTTTCAGAGAGTTTCTGCTTGAATTTCTTTGCAGGATGTCAGAATAGCCTCCCAGAGCTGCTGTTTTGATGTGACCTGCCTCCCACTCTCATATATCTTTTGCTTGAGGATACACCAAAGGTTCTCAATAGGGTTGAGGTCAGGGGAGGATGGGGGCCACGCCATGAGTTGCTCTCCTTTTATGCCCATAGCAGCGAATGACACAGAGGTATTCTTTGCAGCATGAGATGGTGCATTGTCATGCATGAAGATGATTTTGCTGCAGAAGGCACAGTTCTTCTTTTTGTACCATGGGAGAAAGTGGTCAATCAGAAACTCTATATACTTTGCCGAGGTCATTTTCACACCTTTAGGGACCCTAAAGGGGCCTACCAGCTCTCTCCCCATGATTCCGGCCCAAAACATGACTCCGCCACCTCCTTGCTGATGGATGCTCCTTGTTGGGACATGGTGGCCATCCACTATGCCATCCATCTGGACCATCCAGGGTTGCACGGCACTCATCAGTAAACAAGACTGTTTGAAAATTAGTCTTCATGTATTTCTGGGCCCACTGCAACCGTTTCTACTTGTGAGCATTGGTTAGGGGTGGCTGAATAGTAGGTTTATGCACAACTACAAGCCTCTGGAGGATCCTACACCTTGAGGTTCATGGGACTCCAGAGGCACCAGCAGCTTCAGATACCTGTTTGCTCCTTTGTAATGGCATTTTAGCAGCTGCTGTCTTAATCTGATGAATTTGTCTGGCAGAAACCTTCCTCATTATGCCTTTATCTGCACAAACCTGAATCAGCCACAAATCTCTTCACAGTACGATGATCACGCTTAAGTTTTCGTGAAATAGCTAATGTTTTCATACATTGTCCAAGGGGTTGCACTATTTGACACTTTTCGGCAGCAGAGAGATCCTTTTTTCCCCCATATTGCTTGAAACCTGTGGCCTGCTTAATAATGTGGAACGTCCTTCTTAAGTAGTTTTCCTTTAATTGGGCTCACCTGGCAAACTAATTATCACAGGTGTCTGAGATTGATTTCAGTGATCCAAAGAGCCCTGAGACACAATACCATCCATGAGTTTAATTGAAAAACAAAAAATTAAATCTTTATGACATTTAAATCCAATCTGCATAATAATTTGGAACGCAGTGTAATGACCACATGAGTGCCAAGCTTTTGACCAATCACAGTGCATCTTAATCGGCCTTGTGTGGTGGTGTAATCAACTCTGAGTGAACCAAACAGTGGCTCAGTCTAAACTGGTGATTTTTTTTTTTTTTGACCAAGCTTCTTCAAGCACTGAAGATGATTTAAGGGCTGAAACAGGCATGGGGGAGACACACTCAGAGCCACCACAGTCCCCGAGCACATTGGGCAGTGTCAGTAATACAGGGGTCAGTAAAAAAAAAAGCCCTGCTAAACTGAAAGCGCCGTCAGTCAGCAAGTGACCTAAGAGAGCTCCATTTCTGGGCTGTAGCCCCTGGGTATTTTCACCCTCAAAAAACGTAAGAGATTAATAGAAAACAACTGACTTGGATGTCATCTGGGATTTTGAATGTTGTAATATACAACCCCGATTCTAAAAAAGTTGGGATAAAGTACAAATTGTAAATAAAAACGGAATGCAATAATTTACAAATCTCAAAAACTGATATTGTATTCACAATAGAACATAGACAACATATCAAATGTCGAAAGTGAGGCATTTTGAAATTTCATGCCAAATATTGGCTCATTTGAAATTTCATGACAGCAACACATCTCAAAAAAGTTGGGACAGGGGCAATAAGAGGCTGGAAAAGTTAAAGGTACAAAAAAGGAACAGCTGGAGGACCAAATTGCAACTCATTAGGTCAATTGGCAATAGGTTATTAACATGACTGGGTATAAAAAGAGCATCTTGGAGTGGCAGCGGCTCTCAGAAGTAAAGATGGGAAGAGGATCACCAATCCCCCTAATTCTGCGCCGACAAATAGTGGAGCAATATCACAAAGGAGTTCGACAGTGTAAAATTGGAAAGAGTTTGAACATATCATCATCTACAGTGCATAATATCATCAAAAGATTCAGAGAATCTGGAAGAATCTCTGTGCGTAAGGGTCAAGGCCGGAAAACCATACTGGGTGCCCGTGATCTTCGGGCCCTTAGACAGCACTGCATCACATACAGGCATGCTTCTGTATTGGAAATCACAAAATGGGCTCAGGAATATTTCCAGAGAGCATTATCTGTGAACACAATTCACCGTGCCATCCGCTGTTGCCAGCTAAAACTCTATAGTTCAAAGAAGAAGCCGTATCTAAACATGATCCAGAAGCGCAGACGTCTTCTCTGGGCCAAGGCTCATTTAAAATGGACTGTGGCAAAGTGGAAAACTGTTCTGTGGTCAGACGAATCAAAATTTGAATTTCTTTATGGAAATCAGGGACGCCGTGTCATTCGGACTAAAGAGGAGAAGGACGACCCAAGTTGTTATCAGCGCTCAGTTCAGAAGCCTGCATCTCTGATGGTATGGGGTTGCATTAGTGCGTGTGGCATGGGCAGCTTACACATCTGGAAAGACACTATCAATGCTGAAAGGTATATCCAGGTTCTAGAGCAACATATGCTCCCATCCAGACGACGTCTCTTTCAGGGAAGACCTTGCATTTTCCAACATGACAATGCCAAACCACATACTGCATCAATTACAGCATCATGGCTGCGTAGAAGAAGGGTCCGGATACTGAACTGGCCAGCCTGCAGTCCAGATCTTTCACCCATAGAAAACATTTGGCGCATCATAAAATGGAAGATATGACAAAAAAGACCTAAGACAGTTGAGCAACTAGAATCCTACATTAGACAAGAATGGGTTAACATTCCTATCCCTAAACTTGAGCAACTTGTCTCCTCAGTCCCCAGACGTTTACAGACTGTTGTAAAGAGAAAAGGGGATGCCTCACAGTGGTAAACATGGGCTTGTCCCAACTTTTTTGAGATGTGTTGTCATGAATTTAAAATCACCTAATTTTTCTCTTTAAATGATAAATTTTCTCAGTTTAAACATTTGATATGTCATCTATGTTCTATTCTGAATAAAATATGGAATTTTGAAACTTCCACATAATTGCATTCCGTTTTTATTTACAATTTGTACTTTGTCCCAACTTTTTTTGGAATCAGGGTTGTAATAATGTAGCTTAGAATGTGTGTCTTTGTGATCCTAAAGGAGGGAGATGTGAGTGAGAAATTATATTTTTATTAAACTGACGATTAAGTTTACTAGTGACATTAAGTCAGTGGACATGTGCCTCAGAACCTGTTAATCAGCAGCTGGAGGTCTTCTTGGGTGTGAGAGATCAGGGTTGTGTCATCTGCAAACAGCATCTCTCTAATGAGAACTGTGCGGACCTTGGTCTTAGCCTTCAGGCGAAACAGACTGAAGAGCTTCCCATCACTTTTGGTGTGCAGGAAGACCCCTTCTTCTGAATCTCTGAATGTGCAGTTCAACAGCAGGGAGAAGAAGATGCCGAACAAGGTTAGTGCAAGAACGCATCCTTGCTTCACGCCGCTTTTGATAGTGAAGGGTTCCGATGTCGCTCCATCAAACCTGACTGTGCCTGTCATGTCATCTTGGAAGGAGGCACTGATGCTGAGCAACTATGGGGGGAAGCCGATCTTCTTCAGCAGCTGGAACAGACCACTTCTGCTTACAAGGTCGAACACCTTGGTCAGATCGATGAAGGCAATGTAAAGCGGCATCTGTTGTTCTTGGCATTTCTCCTGGAGCTGATGTACAGAGATGATCATGTCAACTGTGGATCTCTTTGTCCTGAACCCGCACTGGATCTCTGGATAGACGCGGTTGGCGAGTACTTGCAGGTGGATAAGAACCACTCATGAAAAAAGACCTTGCCCACAATGCTCAGCAGGGAGATACCCCAGTAATGATTACAGTCGCTGTGCCTTCTGCTTGGAGTGGTGAAGTTTCTTTGGTTTCAGCTTCACTCTTGAGGCAATCAGGGAATGGTCAGTGTCACAGTCAGCACTGTGGTAGGTTCTAGTGTTGCAGATGCTGTTCAAGGAATCACGCCTGGTAAGCACCAAGTCCAGCTGATGCCAATGTTTTGATCTGGGGTGTCTCCAGGATACTTTGTGGCATGCCTTGTTCTGGAAGAAGGTGTTCATCATGCACAGCTTGTGGTAGCAGCAGAGTTCTAGGAGTCTCTAACCATTGTCATTCATTCTCCCTACACCGTGATGCCCAAGAACATATGGCCAAGCTTCTCAATCGGCACCCACTCTTGCATTAAAGTCACTCACTCAGTAGGTAGACAAGCTCTGATGATGGAATCATGCCAGTTACAACATCCAGAGACTCGTAGAACTGGTCCTTGACCTCCACTAAGGACTGCAGTGTTGGGGCATAGACACACATGAAGTTTACTGGGCCTTCCACTGTTGAGAGGTGCAATTTGAGGATTCTCTCTGCACTACTGTTGAAGGCTCAGTCATGTGGAGCAGTGTGTTCGCCACTGCAAAACTGACTCCATACTCCCTTGGTTCCTCTACACTTTTGCCTTGCCAAAAAATGGTGTAGTGTTCTTCCTTTAGGGATCTGCTGTCTGGGAGTCGTGTTTCCTGCAGGGCTGCAATGTTGATATTCATTCTGTGCAGCTCACAATCTATCACTGCAGATAGAGGATAATGCACTTGGTAATAGATAAATAGCCATAAGAATAAATATTGCACAAGATGTGGGTAGATTGACACATTATTGATTGTGGTGTCTGTGTGTGACTTCAGAGCAGAGTTCAGTGTGGTGATAGATTTGGGATAGAAACTGTTTTTGAATTTTGTGGTGCGTGCTTTGATTGGTCTGTAATGCTTGCCTGAGGGCAGACATTCGAACAGCTGATGGGCGGAGTAGGATGAGTCCTTTAGGATGCAGTGTGTTTTCTGCAGGAAGCGGGATGTGTATATGTCCTCAAGAGCAGGCAGCTGCTAGTTGATGATTTTTTTCTGCAGTCTTTATGACTCTTTGCCGTGCTGCCTTATCTGCTGCAGAGCTGTTACCATTCCATATCAAAATGCTGTTTGTGAGGACACTCTCAATGGTACAGCAGTAGAAGGACATCAGCAGCTGTTGGGACAGGTTGATTTTCCTGCGAGTTCTCAGGAAATATAGTCTTTGCTGTGTTTTTTTTTAACGAGGCAATGTGTGTTGTATGTCCACGTCAGGTCCTCTGATGTGTGAACCCAGGAACCTGAAACTAGAAACTCTCTCCACTGCTTCTCCATTTATGTTTAATGCTAGATGAACATCCTGATGTCTTCTGAAATTAACTATCAGCTCCTTGGCCTTTTTGGTATTCAGAGCCAAGTTGTTCTCAGCACACCAGTCTGTCAGCCTCTGAATCTCCTCTCTGTAGGCAGACTCATCTCCTCCAGTGATCAGACCCACTGGCGTTGTGTCGTCTGCGAACATTAAGATGGTGTTTGTGCTATGCGATGGTATGTGGTCATGTTTGTACAGAGAGTACAAGAAAGGGCTCAGAACACAGCCCTGTGGAGCTCCTGTGCTGCGTGAGAGAGTGGAGGGCCCATCCTGACTGATTGTGGCCCGTTACTTAAAAAGTCCAGTATCCACAAGCAGATGTTGTGATTGAAGCCTAGGTCGGACATCTTGTGGAACAGTCCGCTGGGAATTATTGTGTTAAATGCAGAGCTGTAATCCACAAACAACAATCATACGTATGCTCCTTGTTGTTCCAGATGGTACAGTACAGTGTAGAATGGAGATGGTGTCATCTGTTAATCTGTTGGTTCTGTATGTGAACTGATGAGGGTCCAGAGTAGGTGGGAGAGCATCCTTGATGTAGTTGAGTACCAGTCTCTCCATGCACTTCATAAGTATAGGTGTCAGATCTACTAGCCTGTAATCATTGAGGCAGGTTATTATGGACTGCTTGGGAACTGGCACTATAGTGGATGTCTTCAGACAGGTGGGGACAGTGCACTGTGATAGAGAAAGGTTGAAGATATTTGTAAATCTCATCTCATTATCTCTAGCCGCTTTATCCTGTTCTACAGGGTCGCAGGCAAGCTGGAGCCCATCCCAGCCGACTATGGGCAAAAGGCGGGGTACACCCTGGACAAGTCGCCAGGTCATCACAGGGCTGACACAGAGACACAGACAACCATTCACACTCCCATTCACACCTACGGTCAATTTAGAGTCACCAGTTAACCTAACCTGCATGTCTTTGGACTGTGGGGGAAACCGGAGCACCCGGAGGAAACCCACGCGGAGAACATGCAAACTCCACACAGAAAGGCCCTCGCCGGCCACGGGGCTCGAACCTGGACCTTCTTGCTGTGAGGCGACAGCACTAACCACTACACCACCGTGCCACCCCATATTTGTAAATACCTCAATTAATTCCATAGCACAGTCTCTGAGAACCTGTCCTGGGACACCATTTGGGCCAGCTGCTTTCCATGTGTTTGTTGTGGAGTGTGCGTGTGACATCTGCAGACTGTATGATGAGGCAACTTGTGTCTGTGGCTTGACCAGTGGTTGTGATGGTACTTGTGCTGTCCCTCTAATGACGACCGAAGAAGTGGTTGAGTTGCTCTGCCAGTGAAGCACTGCTGCTACTGGTGGTCATGTCGGTGGTGTTATTTTGAGCTGATGTGGCGTATACCTTGCCATGCCTGACGGGGGTCTGAGTTTTCAAAGTGGCCTTCAATCCTCCTCCTGTAGGCTGCTTTGGCATCTCTGATACCTCTTCTCACTTCTGACCTGGCAACACTGTACTGCTGTGTGTCCCTGGCCTTGAAAGCCCCGTTGCGGGCCTTTAGCAGCGGTCGGATGTCTTTTGTGATCCATGACTTGTCATTGGGGAAGACATGGATTTGTTTTGTGGTAGTCACAGTATCCATGCAGCTTTTCATGTAAAAAATGACAGTGGAAGTGTAGGTGTTAACTCACATCATGTTAATTTATTTCCAGTTCAAATTTATAATTACATATATGTTCAATATAATTAAAGAAAATGAAATGAAATAAAGAAAATCAAACACGATTTATATTGTGCAGAGATGGAACAAATTATTTTAAACACTACAACTTGCCCTGCACAACAGAAATATTTGTTTTGATATTAAAATGAACTCAGATCTCAACAGGTGGTGTGCTAAATAGGCTTGGAGGCCCTGATTTACTGAAGGGTTGTGAGTGTAAAAGCATGTAAAATTTTGTTAAAACATGCATAAATTTAAAACCTTGTTTAAAAAAAAAAAGTTGGGATGCTGTGTAAAGTCTAAAAGAAGAATGTGATGATTTGCAAATCATGCAAACCCTATATTTCATTGAAATATTACAAAGACAACATATCAAATGTTGAAACTGAGGAATTTTTTTTTTTTTTAAATATATGCCTATTTTGAACTTAATGTCAGCAACATAATTTAAAAAAAGGTTGGCTGGGGCAACAAAAGAGTGGAAAAATTGTTTAATGCTTAAAAAACACTTGGTAGAACATCTAACGGAACTAATGGAATCTGTTACAATACAATATGGTATGATTTGAGTTAGTAGCCTCCAATCGGTATGTAACCAGCATCATTCAAATCTGTGCTAGCCCTACCATTAATTTGTTAATGATCATGACATAGAGAAGAAGGATTTTATAAGTATCAGAATTATGTGCAAATCATCTTGCTAGCTTTTCATATTATTTACACATCATCCAACCATTTTCTAGACCACTTATATGTCAAGGTCATGGGGGAAGCTGGATATTTACACATCAATTTAAAAATATTTATTTTTTACACACCAGTTATTTGTCCATTTTTGATCATTTCAGTGATTGCCTTTTAAATCAATGCATTGATCCAAAACACCCTTAGTTAGATACACAAATAAAATATATTCATAAAATATATGGCTTCAAAACAGTCAAGCAAATATTGTTTAAAGTACAGACTAGGATAGATTTAAATTTCATGTGAGGATTTCAGCTAAAATGTGTGCTTGAATCATGAGTATTAACAAAAGATTTATGTCAGTTTTTAGTAAATGACAAACCAAAAATATATCCTGTGGTCATACTTCTGCACCTTGTTATTTGTGCTCATCAGGAAAATCTGTAGGCATAGTAACAACAACACGAGTGAACCATGCCACCCCGAGTGCAGCATATGCCCACTGTGTGGACCGTGAGTGGTATTCGGATGGAGATATGCCTGCTGAGGCAGTGCAGGAGGGCTGTAAGGACCTTGCCAGACAACTCATTGAGAACATTCCCAATATTAATGTGAGCCCACGCACTCTCTTTATTTCACTTGATAAATGGCTTATGTGGCTAATCATTTACAGTACATACTGTATTATTTATATACTGTTTATTCTGTAATTTTTATTTAACTGTAGGAGTATATTTGGAATGCCAATAAAGTATATTTGGTATAGTAGATAGGCTCAAGATAAGTTACTTTCTAGTTTTTGCCCTTTAATTTTTGATTCTTGCCTTGGGTGTGGGTGGACAGGTAATCATGGGTGGTGGACGAAAGTACATGTTTCCTGAAAACATGTCGGATGTGGAATACCCTGGTGAAAAGAAGCACAGTGGGACACGCAAAGATGGCCGTAATCTGATCCAGGAATGGATTAACAGAACAAAGGACAAGGTGAGAGCAAAATGGGTGTTGGAATCCTGAATGTACTTTAAATCTTTTTTATTTTTCTGATATTTTTCAGGCAAAAATGTTTCTGATTTTCATTTTCTTCTACCTTTGCTGATGCTTGGCAAAATATTTTTACTCTTTGTACTGGTCATGGTTCACTGACTGTTTGGTATGTGATCTGATGAGCTTTGGTTCTGCAGAACTGTCTTATTATGAAATGAACAGCCATCTTTCAGAGGAACTACAGTGATTTAGCGACATATCCCTCAAAAGCTGAAGGTTTATTCTACATGTAACATAAAAGGAAATAACTTTTTTTGTTTCACAGAGGGGTTACTATGTGTGGAACAAAAGGGAGCTCCTTTCAATAAATCCCTCTTCTGCTGACTATCTCCTGGGTGAGTTTTTCACTTGTATGCTTTATCCAGAGTCTTTAACAATGTTGAGTTGTTAAAAATGTTCCCTCTTTTTCTCATATCACTGGTGTAGGGCTGTTTGAGCCAAGAGACATGCCTTATGACCTGGAGAGGAACAGCAGCACTGATCCTTCCCTCACTGAGATGGTGGATGTGGCTATAAAGATCCTCAAAAAAAGCCCCAAGGGCTTCTATTTGCTAGTAGAAGGTGAGAGAATCATCACTCTTTAAGTAACTACATTGGTTTCACAATGTTTATTGAGGTGATGCACTGTAAGCATACAGTATTAGAAGTTGTCAAATGGCAGACCATGGACCCAGCAAAGTATTTCAGTGGATCAAAATGAATACTTGAAAAAATACTTTAGCAGAGCTGATGAAAGAATAAATATGTGTTTATTCTCTCTGCACCAAATTCCCATCTGTTCAAGTGTCAGTAATATTGAAGAATCATGACAAAAAACAAAACATACCCACTTGAATTGTACTATTTATAGCCCTGAACAGATCATTTATGACTAAGCATTATATGACAACTGCTGTCACCATTTAGTCAGTCTCTTATCTATTGATTGTCTATTACCTTTATAATGTAGTATCTAAAACCTACTTATTTTAAATAAATACAGTCTGAGCACGTTCAGCTATTACAACATTTTTGTGTGGCCATTTTACCCTCTGAGTTTATCAACCGGGGCATTTTGAATTTGAGGAGAGTAAAGAGTAACAATGTAACAATCGATGTAATAACGGACTGAGCAAATTCTGTGATAGAGTTAGTAGTACTGGGCTTCATAGCTGTTGATGACTAGCATGAGGAAGAGCTATTCTTGTTATACATTTGTGTAAAAAATGTAGGCATCACACCTGTTCGACCAAATTTTTTATTGCAGCTGTAGCAAACCCGCTGCTGCAGTGGGTGAACACAGACATAGATCCTGGAGCAGTGGAAAACCTAGTGCTATTTTATTTAGAGCTTGAGGGAGAGTGGGGGAAAGGGAATGAGAGAGGAAATTCAGGAGCAGCAATGAAGGGATGGGAGCTGGAATCTGGTGCTCACTCATGCTGGGGTGAAGTGGGAGGCAGGTGGGCGGTGTGTCATGAGTGGGTTGGGTCTCTGGTGCATGCCAAAAGCTGGCTGAAGTTGTGGCGCTGGATCAGGAGAGCTCTCGATGGTCAGGGGATATTGTCCTCATTGTCTATGCCATTTGCAAGGTAACCTGAGATGAGAGACATACAGGAGAAATCAGCTTCCTTGCACAATCGGAGCATATCTGACCCATGTGAGTAGTGGCTTAAGCCGCCCCAGTTGTGTATGGTTAGCTGGCTTTGCCCAATGGCCATGCTGCCTCATGGTCCAAAACACTGATTCTGAAGCACAGCTATTCCTTCAGCAATCTGGAGTGGTAGAGCAAGAAGCAACACGTTGTTTAGGCAGGGATTTCTTTGAGCCGCTGTCACACAGCTTTCTCCATTCCTCAGAATGATATCCAAAATCCTAAACATGCAAATTACTTTTTTCTGTCTATTTATACTTACAATCAGGGGCGTTGCTAGTAGGGATCGACCGATATGTTTTTTTCAGGGCCGATACCGATTATTATGGAATTGGGATGCCGATAACCGATATGTGCAACCGATAAATGTAAACATTATAATTCACATGAAATTAAACATAGCACACACTGACACAGACCTTCATATCCATGAAATGTATGTTTAATTGTAAAATTGAACATGAAATTTTGTGCAGGGAGATGCCAGCAGTATTTGTACAATAAAGTCAAACATTAGTTAGAATAAAATGAGAAATAAAATAATAATAAAATAAATATTCACCAATAAAAAAATAAATCACTCCCTACTATATTACAGCTCACCATTTTCAGTGGAAAATAAATGAAAATACAGTCTGGTTTCTTTTACACTAAGAACTAAGTAAGACTTACCAACTTCAAGTAGTTTTTAAATAACAAATCAAGTGTAGGGAGCTGCCTGCAGCATTTTTTAAAAAGTAAAATCAAACATAAAGTAGGCTATCACTCCCTATTATGTAACAACAGTATTACATATGCCGCTTTTCCACTACAAACGCGGCTGAGTCGGGCTGAGCCGTGCCGTGCTGAGTCGGGCTGAGCGGGGCTGTTGGAGTTGCATTTCGACTACAACCGCGCTGAACCGTGCTGGATGGAAGTGGGTGGACACATTGGGTGGAGTTAGCGAAAGTGGGTGGACGTCAGGTGATGTCGTTAAGCAGCACAAACAGTGACATCAGTGATCTTTTAAGCGGTAGTCTCACGACCCGAATAGTAAACAATAAACATGGAGGACATGGAGTCGTTAGTGTTGCTGGTCTTGGTGCTGTGGCTTGTTGTCACCGACAATGCGGACAGATACTGGCAAGAGCGTATAGATGAGGCGAGGCGCATAAGGCTTCAGAAATTCTCGTAATTCGTAATTCTCCTTCCGGGTTTGCGGTGTTTACAGATCCCAGCGCGCTCGCGGGGCGTGTGTGGGCATGTGAGGATACTCCTCCTCACCAATCAGTGCACAGGGGAGTGTCTGCTCACGCCCCCAACCTCACTCGGCACGGCTTGGCTCGCTTCAGCCCCACTCCAAAACGGTGCGAGTTTTAGGGGCTAAGCAGGGCTGAAACGAGCTGAGTCGTGCTGGTTTTTGGTAGTCGAAACGCGAGCCGTGTCGGGCTGAAGTGAGCTGAAGCGAGCTGAAGTGAGCTGAAAAAGGGTAGTGGAAAAGGGCCAATAGCCTACTAGCACCATATCACACCTGGCTTGTTTAAATGTTCAAATAGCGCTTTATAAAGTTACCTAACATATACAAGTGCAATGCGCTTTCTGAGCACGAGTCACATCATGAAATTTACTCATCACCATAACAAATACCCAGTAGGCTTGTGCTAGCCTACAGAACACAAACACTACATTTTATTTCGTCTTCCCTTGACCACCTCTCTGTATGGCTGTCATTCTACTGTTCGAGTAGAACTACTGACACATTCACAACATTTCCAGACGGGGATTTAAAAATGACTGCAGCCTACGTTATGCTGTTTCAGCGAGACTAGTTGGTTGTAGGCTAATTCAAGTGCTTCCTTCCGTAAGCTAAATTTGCCTGGCTACACAGATGCAAATGGACAATTTTAACAAGTAGTAGATGAAGAATGTAAACATATAATGATGTTGTGCTTTTGCAACTTGTGTGTTTGTGACTTATTGCGGCAAAAGCAGCGTGTCCTTACCTTGAAGTGGGATCTGCTTCTGTCCGAGTGCCCATACGGCCGCCTTGAAACAGTTCACAGAGTTTAGCTACGCGTGTTGATTGGCTGTATCCCTTGTGCCGCTTCTGCCCGAGTGCCCGTACGGCCGCTTTGAAACGGTTCACAGCGTTCAGCTACGCGTGTTGATTGGCTATATCTCTTGTGCCAAACAAATCAGATGTTGTGGTGGGCGGGACCGTGTTCTTGAACTCAGAGAGGCGAGTGCAGGAAAGGACGTGCAGTGACAGTCGCGTTAGGAACGAAATGGCTGCAAAAAGGCATGTTATCGGCATATCGGTGGAAATTATGGCCGATACCGATAACCCTAAAAATGCAGAATATCGGCCCGATATATTGGCCAGGCCGATTATCGGTCGACCCCTAGTTGCTAGACATAAAGACTGTGGCACAGCCTCCCACCCACCCATATCAAAGGTTTATGGTAGTTATTGATTTTCACCCTGGCAAGACTGCATAGCTTTTGTAGCTTATATAAATGCTAGTATGTACTGACTTTCGAGTGCGATGGGATTCTGTAGATTAGAACTAACTAGCTACTTTTTCCAATGCATTGAACTTACTGAAGGTTGATAGCCATAAATCAAGTGCATACATCTACAATTAGCATCACTTTTGCCAGCTGACAGAGCATAGCTAAATGATGATAATATTAGTGTACAGCTAGATCATCTTGCCTCCCTCCACCTTATCCTCATCTCTCCTTAATGCTTCCCTGTTCCTGCCTCTGTTTTGGACGAATAATTTCCTGATGCCCATCTGCAGAGGTAATTCAGTAATGTTTAGTGGTATAGGACATACAGCTTCACTTAAAAATATATACTTTTGCTGCATGAACTTGCGTGGTGTCACTGTACCTTCCTTCTCCAATTTTGCATGCTTGGCTGTATGCACGTTCCCTACATTCACACAGATGTGCACGGATGCACAGAACATGTGCTTTATATTTAGGGACAGAAAGTTGCCTACGTTGATGCACCGTGAAGTAGAAAAACATCCACTCTATTCCTGATATTATCGATCTAAATTAACCATAGGCTATTTTCAGGGTATACTATCTTTACTTTTAAGCTCATGGTCATTATAAGGGCCATCCATCTACATGCTATATTGATATAATCTATGTTTTTTTTTTCAGGACAGTGTAGGTTATGATAATATTTGCATATATACATCAGGCTTTTCTATCAAGGAAAAACATTATGCATTTATGAATTTTCCATGTTCTTGAATGTATGCCACTATAGGAAACATGGCAACCAAAATATCTTTGCATACTTGTATGGATTGTCTGGAATCTGGCAACATAAATATCATGATAGTGGGATAGCCTACTGTATGTCTTAGCAATAATTTGTAAAAAAAAATATATCATGTACCGACATAACTACGTAATGTACCGTAAGCTACATTAGAATATCAGTCCGAAGTTGGAGACAAATTGTTGCTGTAATTTGCTGTTGCTGTAATTTCAAAACCGGATTACTTGAGATGATAAAAGGCACATATTAATACATTATACCATTCGAAAAGGTAAGGACTGCTGTTTATTTTTATGTATGATTTGTCGTGTAAACTCAGGAGTTAGTGAGGTATTGCGCTGACAAGAACGGATGTGGAGATGGACGCAGAGCTGCATGCAGAATATGATTAAATTTGATGTGAATTCATTGATGTTAATTTTATCGCAAACTGTTTATCACAGCAACTAGTGGGTAGCACCGTTGAGAAGCTCAGGTTGTGAGATTTCACATGATATATGTATGTTAATTGTGTGATGAGTATTCCACCAGCAATTTAATAGAGACGAATGGGTGTGATTTGGATGCATCGGTTGTATACGGTTATTCCGCAGTGCCAAAGACATTACTGTTTCTGAAATATGATCAGGAAATTTTACTGGGGCACAGCAGATATATACTGGGGCATGTACCCCAGTAAAATGGGTCTGGTGAAGCCGATGCTTACAATTAAGATGCAATTAAAGTATATTGTGAATTTTTAAATAAGTTGTATCTCTTTGAAACTAGCAGGATATGGACCAAACAGATTTGGACTGCTATGAAATAAGCTTTAGTTTGAAAGTGTTGAATATACTTAATTGAAAAATGGAAACAAGCAAAATGTGGGACTTTGTCTGCTTCTGGCCCTTAATTTATGCCACTAGGATTTCAGTTAAAATTTTGACACAACCCTCTTACATGCAGAGATAAATTCACATTAGTGAGTGAGGTTTGCAGTAACAGGCCTATTGCTAGGACACAGGAAGTGTGACAGTGGAAGAAGCCTTACAGTTTGCTTTTGACATGAGTTTTTACTCATTTGATACTTAAATAGTACATTCAGTATATTTGACAATTCCTATGCTATAGACTGGCTCTCTTCAAAGTAGTGGGTCACATACAAGGCTGCCATATCTAAGTGCTCTAACTTCTGTTCTCTGGCTCCTTGCAGGTGGCCGCATTGATCATGGACACCATGAGGGCAAAGCAAAACAGGCCCTGCATGAGGCTGTAGAAATGGACCGTGCCATTGGTCGAGCCGATCTCCTCACCAGCATCCATGACACCCTGACTGTTGTTACTGCTGATCACTCGCATGTCTTTAACTTTGGAGGCTATACAGTGCGTGGAAACACCATCTTTGGTTAGTATTTAACTAGAATAACATGCTCAGGGGGGCGGCACGGTGGTGTAGTGGTTAGCGCTGTCGCCTCACAGCAAGAAGGTCCGGGTTCGAGCCCCGTGGTCGGCGAGGGCCTTTCTGTGCAGAGTTTGCATGTTCTCCCCGTGTCCGCGTGGGTTTCCTCCGGGTGCTCCAGTTTCCCCCACAGTCCAAAGACATGCAGGTTAGGTTAACTGGTGACTCTAAATTGACCGTAGGTGTGAATGTGAGTGTGAATGGTTGTCTGTGTCTATGTGTTGGCCCTGTGATGACCTGGCGACTTGTCCAGGGTGTACCCCGCCTTTCGCCCGTAGTCAGCTGGGATAGGCTCCAGCTTGCCTGCGACCCTGTAGAAGGATAAAGCGGCTAGAGATAATGAGATGAGATGAGAACATGCTCAGGGTCGTTTAAAGTGTTAGTCAGACTTCTAACACTCAGTGCGTGTTTGCAGGACTGGCACCTATGGTGAGTGATGTTGACCAGAAGCCCTTCACATCCATTTTGTATGGGAATGGCCCTGGATTCAAGTTCATCAATGGTTCCAGGGTCAATGTATCCACTGTGGATTATCGTAAGTCATTAAACTGATCTGCTAAATGCTTAAAAATTTTAAAGAGATACTTAATTGTTTTTATTCAGTAGAAGTGGTGTATGTCTGTTTGTTTATGATATTTAATGTTTCTTGTGAGAACTCTTTAAATTGTCTGTCTTTTGGAAGGCATATAGGAAATGACAAACTGTTCAATGATGCTTGACTTGAACTTTCTTTCTCTGTCTTCGTACCCTACTTTAGTGTGATAGTTTAGTTTAATTTAGTTTACTTTAGTGTGCCTAACCAAACCTTAAAATAGGATGTAATGCACAGATATCTCTCTTTCCTTCTCTCATCCTCTCAGAGGAAAACAACTATCAAGCCCAGGCAGCTGTTCCATTAAGCATGGAAACTCATGGAGGTGAAGATGTTGCCATTTTCTCCAAAGGGCCCATGGCACACTTGCTTCATGGAGTGCAAGAGCAGAACTACATTCCCCATGTCATGGCATATGCAGCCTGCATTGGCCAGAACAAAGAACACTGCATCTTGGACAACAGCTCTGCTCCATCGGTCACAATGTTTCCTCTCACTCTCGGTCTATTAATTGTAGTCTTTTGGTTAATGTGCTGAACCCTCTGCTTTTGCCAACTTACTTACAGACTTACTTATAGACTTTATTATCTGAGCACCAACTGATGGATTATATATATATATTTTTTTCAAAAAAGTATCCATTTTGAAAGTGTCTTTGTACTATATTTTACACTTTGGGATCACTGTTTATACATTTTGAAGAGAATAAAAACAAATCGCAAAGTGATATAAAGATGAATGACTGACCGAAGGCCCAAAAGGGAAATTAAGACCAATAACATGATCATGGAAGGATGTTCTTTTCTTTCCTCCTGTAGTACATAACTTAGAAATATTGGCATAATACACTGTTAAACCAAAGGCACAATTAAGCTGTTTTAAATTTAGTTTTTAAATGTTACTCACAATTTCTTACAACCTACTGGATAATATCTTAATTCCAATGTTCTAGCTGGTCTTTTCAAGCTGTAAGGCTGTAAGTACTTTTCAATTCTATATAGTTTGAATGTTAATGATAATCAGCCCTGTCAATAACTGCTGGTGATTTTGCCACTTATAAATGTACCATCACCAGCTACTTGCAGTGGGGTTTTTTTTAATTACTTTTCCCTGTATTTTTATGTGACATGCTTTTGTTTTTATTCACTGAGAAAAGTGATCTTTTTAAATGGCAAGAATCATGTTTGTGCTATGACAACAGCCACTGTTTACTAGTATCTGTGTCAGTACTGTGCATACGTTATCTAACCAAGTGAAATTTACACTTCATAAATGTGAAGTCTGTTGATGACCTCACATAGTTTGATTGATTATTTGTCATTAATGAAGTACAAAGTTAATAGACAAATAAAAAGTGCAATTTGTGTTAGCTTTTGTTTAGATTAATAGAATTACAATTGAATAGAAGTTTCAGTAACATTTTTGCATTGTGTTTAATAGTATTATAAATACATGTCTCAATTATATTAAGAATAATTTACATTGACTCAGTTTTAACAAGTTCCTCATTTAAAATATTTTGTCTCTTTAGTTCTGATAGTTAAAGTTTACTAAATATTTCAGTTTCACAAGATCTCTTTATTTTTTCCTTTGTTGTTCTTCCAGTTTGAAGTAGCTCTTCTTAGTTGCCATTTTCCTATTGAAGCCAGGGGCCCTGCAGCATTCTGAAGATAGTCAAGCCCTTCACAATAATGATTGAATATTCAAGAATTTGCTACATACCGGTATACAAGTTGACCCATGATTGAGCTATAAAACTTGAAAATAGGCCAAATTGGTTTGAAATCGTCAGAGAGGCTTTACTTTAATTTTATTAATTTTATATTTTTCATATATTACCCAGCTAAATCATGAGCTCAAGAAGAACATTTTATGTACTCTGAGATGCAAAATATTGCATTTTGGATCACTCAGAATGCACTATTTTACATCCATATTTAAAATTTTTCCAGGGGCATACCCCTAGAACCCCTGCCTTTTTTCGCATCACAGTGGCTGTGTTACGCTTTGGGTCTGCCTACTACCCTTTTCCAAAAGCCCTCTACCCCCCCCCCCCCATCCCAAAAATTATTGACAGGGGTGGATAATGCTTAGATATTTGTTATTAGTAGTATAATTTTTTTTTTAATCAGGACTATGCACACAGGTATCAGGTGGCATGTTTGTAGAAAGTAATCTTAGATTTGAACTGTCATTCTCCTTATGACCTTAGTCGCTTCTCATTGTCACACTATGTTTTATGGTCTTCAAATTTGCAAAAAGTTAAGAACTGAGGTTCTCTTTTAAGACTTCTCACAGCTGAAGCACTGACATTGTTACATGTCAGATATTTATTTCCTTCCATTGCAATTTCTACTTTCAAATTGAAACAATTTTTTTGTTATGGCAACAGGAAGATTACATCTGAAATCTGACTTGGTCAACCATTGCTCAATAATAATGTTCGTATTGATATAAAACCATAATGATTGTCATTGTGCATTCAAACTTTTTTCCTCAAGGCATGCCTGTGTTTGTAGGTTTGGCTAGTCAGTGTCTAAAATTAACTCAGCTATGCTGGTGAAAGAAATGGTCAGACACATAGAATGAAGTGTGTGCAGGTGTGCCTTGAAGAAGAGAAGTTTGGGAATCAAACCTGTGTTCTCACAACATGTCAAAATCTTTGGAAAAACTACCAATGAAATATTACTTTATTGTATTGGTTCTACTGTGCATTTATTTCCATGCCATATATGTTATTACAAACAAATAAACATTTGCTGCCCAAATAAAACATTGAAGCATATTTTAGGTGGCCTAAGACCTTTGCACAATACTATACTAGTGCATCTCAAAAAATTTGAATATTGTGACAAAGTTAATTATTTAATTAAAAAGGTAAACTTTCATATATTCTATATTCATTATACATAAAGTGAAATATTTCAAGCTTTTTTTGTTTTAATTTTGATTATGGCTTATAGCTCATGAAAAATCAGAATCTCAAATTTTTAGAATATTTCCTAAGATTAAAAAAACAAAAACAAACAAACAAAAAACCAACAACAACAGGTTTATCCAGAAATGTCCAACTTCTGAAAAGTATGTTAATTTATACACTCAATACTTGGTTGGGGCTTCTTTGTCATGAATTACTGCATCAGTGTGGTGTGGCATGGAGGCGATCAGCCTGTGGCCCAGCTAAGGTGTTATTAAAGCCCAGGTTGCTTTGATCGTGGCCTTCAGCTCATCTGTATTTTTGGGTCAGGTGTTTCTCATCTTCCTCTTGACAATACCCCATAGATTCTGCATGGAGTTCAGGACAAGCAAGTTGGCTGGCCAATCAAACACAGTAATATCATGGTCAGCAAACCATTTGGTAGTAGTTTTGGCACTGGGTAGGTGCCAAGTCCTGCTGGGAAAGGATATTGGCATCTCCATAAAGCTTGTCAGCAGATTTGCAGCATGAAGTGCTCTAAAATCTCTTGGGAGATGGCTGTGTTGACTTTGGACTTGATAAAGCACAGTGGACCAGCACCAGCAGATGACATGGCACCTCAAATCACAGACTGCAGAAATGTCACACTGGACTTAAAACACCTTGAATTCTGTACCTCTCCACTCTTCCTCCAGACTCTAGGATCTTGATTTCCAAATGAAATACAAAATTTATTTTCATCTGAAAAGAGGACTTTGGGGCGGCACGGTGGTGTAGTGGTTATCACTGTCGCCTCACAGCAAGAAGGTCCGGGTTCGAGCCCTGTGGCCGGCGAGGGCCTTTCTGTGCGGAGTTTGCATGTTCTCCCCGTGTCCGCGTGGGTTTCCTCCGGGTGCTCCGGTTTCCCCCACAGTCCAAAGACATGCAGGTTAGGTTAACTGGTGACTCTAAATTGACCGGGAATGTGAGTGTGAATGGTTGTCTGTGTCTATGTGTCAGCCCTGTGATGACCTGGCGACTTGTCCAGGGTGTACCCCACCTTTCGCCCGTAGTCAGCTGGGATAGGCTCCAGCTTGCCTGCGACCCTGTAGAACAGGATAAAGCGGCTAGAGATAATGAGATGAGATGAGAAGAGGACTTTGGACCACTGAGCAACAGTCCAGTTCTTTATCTCCTTAGCCCAGGTAAGACGCTTCTGACATTGTCTCTGGTTCAGGAGTGGCTTGATATTCAGAATGTGACAATTGTAGTCCCTTTCTTGAAGAGGTCTGTGTGTGGTGGCTCTTGATGCACTGACACCAGCCTCAGTCCACTTTTTGTGAAGCTTTCCCAAGTTCTTGAATTGACTTTTCTTGACAATCTTCTCAAGGCTGCAGTCATCCCTGTTGCTTGTGCACCTTTTTCAGCCAGCCTTTTCAGCAATGACCTTCTGTGACTTACCCTTCTTGTGGAGGGTGTCAATGATCATCTTCTAGACAACTGTCAAGTCAGCAGTTTTCTTCATGATTGTGATTGTGTGTACTGAACTAGACAGAGATACAGTGGGGCAAAAAAGTATTTAGTCAGCTACCAATTGTGCAAGTTCTCCCACTTAAAAAGATGAGAGGCCTGTATTTTTCATCATAGGTACACTTCAACTAAGAGACAGAATGGGGGGAAGAATCCAGGAAATCACATTGTAGGATTTTTAATGAATTGATTGGTAAATTCCTCGGTAAAATAAGTATTTGATCACCTACAAACAAGCAAGATTTCTGGCTCTCACAGACCTGTAACTTCTTTAAGAGGCTCCTCTGTCCTCCACTCGTTACCTGTATTAATGGCACCTGTTTGAACTCATCAGTATTTAAAAAAAGACCTGTCCACAAACAGTCACACTCCAAACTTCACTATGGTCAAGACCAAAGAGCTGTCAAAGGACACCAGAAACAAAATTGTAGACCTTCACCAGGCTGGGAAGACTGAATCTGCAATAGGTAAGCAGCTTGGTGTGAAGTCAACTGCAGGAACAATAATTAGAAAATGGAAGACATACAAGACCACTGATAATCTCCCTCGATCTGGGGCTCCATGCAAGATCTCACCCCGTGGGGTCAAAATGATCACAAGAACGGTGAGCAAAAATCCCAGAACCACACGGGGGGGCCTAGTGAATGACCTGCAGAGAGCTGGGACCAAAGTAACAAAGGCTACCATCAGTAACACTATGCCGCCAGGGACTCAAATCCTGCAGTGCCAGACGTGTCCCCCTGCTTAAGCCAGTACATGTCCAGGCCCGTCTGAAGTTTGCTAGAGAGCATTTGGATGATCCAGAAGAGGATTGGGAGAATGTCATATGGTCAGATGAAACCAAAATAGAACTTTTTGGTAAAAACTCAACTTGTCGTGTTTGGAGGAGAAAGAATGCTGAGTTGCATCCAAAGAACACCATACCTACTGTGAAGCATGGGGGTGGAAACATCATGCTTTGGGGCTGTTTTTCTGCAAAGGGACCAGGACGACTGATCCGTGTAAAGGAAAGAATGAATGGGGCCATGTATCATGAGATTTTGAGTGAAAACCTCCTTCCATCAGCAAGGGCATTGAAGATGAAATGTGGCTGGGTCTTTCAGCATGACAATGATCCCAAACTCACCGCCCAGGCAATGAAGGAGTGGCTTCATAAGAAGCATTTCAAGGTCCTGGAGTGGCCTAGCCAGTCTCCAGATCTCAACCCCATAGAAAATCTTTGGAGGGAGTTGAAAGTCCATGTTGTCCAGTGACAGCCCCAAAACATCACTGCTCTAGAGGAGATCTGCATGGAGGAATGGGCCAAAATACCAGCAACAGTGTGTGAAAACCTTGTGAAGACTTACAGAAAATGTTTGACCTCGGTCATTGCCAACAAAGGGTATATAACAAAGTATTGAGATTAACTTTTGTTATTGACCAAATACTTATTTTCCACCATAATTTGCAAATAAATTCTTTAAAAATCAGACAACGTGATTTTCTGGATTATTTTTTTTCCATTTTGTCTCTCATAGTTGAGGTATACCTATGATGAAAATTACAGGCCTCTCATCTTTTTAAGTGGGAGAACTTGCACAATTGGTGACTGACTAAATACTTTTTTGCTCCACTGTACATGGTATTAATACTGTTTTACTCAAACTCGAAATGAAATATTCTAATATTTTGAGATACTGGATTTTTTATTTTCTTGAGCTATAAGGTGGGAGTCTGTTTTGGCTTTGTGGATGGGCTTTATTTTAAATTTGATATGGGCAGCTATGGGAATTCAGTGGAGTAATGGGATGTGGTGTGGGAGAATTTGGAAGGATTATAAACAAACTGCAGCTGCCTTCTGCATCACTTGCAACTTGCATGAAAGATTTGCCAGAAGACAGCTGCGGTCAAGACTTGAGCTGAAAAGGGACTTATCAACAATTATACTGGGATTTATTTTCATAAGCTACACTCCATGATGGTGGCATAATGGTGAAATGGTTAGCACTTGCTGTGAGGTGACAGAAGGTTCTGGGTTTGAGCCCCAGGGCTGACGGGGGCCTTTTTGTGTGGAGTTTGCATGTTGTCTGCCTGGGTTTCCTCTAGGTACTCTGGTTTCCCCCACACAGGGATGAGAATTTTCCACCGATCGGCGGATTTCCGACTTTTTCAGACCAAAATGATTGTTTTTGAGATTGATGTAAATCCGTTGAGAAATTTTCGGGGGGGGGGGGGGTTATGGTTAACGATCTGTGGTCACCTTATCGATCTGTGGTCACCTTATAATGTCTTGATTCTTGGTGGGCTCCGGGTTAACACAATTACAACATGTTGAAAGACTATTCACTTTTGCGACAGTGTTCGACTTATTTGCGGTAGAATTTTCGGGAAATCCCATCGCATGCAGTGTATAAACACAAGTACGCATGCTCTCCACGTGTGGTTTGCAATCACCGTTCACCAACCGTACACACTGTTTGACGATACGCATTGGTAACATCGGAAAGACATGTATTCAGGCGGGATATTTTAGCATATCGACAATGGCAAAACTCCTAGATAAGAAAGAAGAGGATTGAGCGAGGGAGCTTGATAAAGGTGCAGGAATAAAGAACTGTTTGATGGGCTTGGTTAGAAAGAACATTGAATGTCGATCACAATGAAGCTCGGTGATCACATACGGAAAATAGATGTCCCAGGAAAAGTACTTTGCTCATTGTGTTCTGACATGATAAACTACGCTAGTAGAGGGGCAAGGACTATTGAACTTCACATATACACCAAAAAACACAAAGGTAGGTCTTAAATTATTTTGCCTGTTCAATGATTCATTATATTATTTATAATGTATATCGCACGAATCAATGCCATGGTGTGTGTTATATATAAAAGTGTATCTTTTATAAATGGGGTTAGCTTATCTAATGTAGCATGTTGGAGAATCATAGTATCCTATATCTATATTTCTGATAAAATTTTAGGTATGATACCATGTATAACTCTCCTACTTGTTGGTCATTTCATGGGGGGGGATTGCTGGCATGTGCCGCGTGGGAGCATCTGCCCAAATTTTTTTTAGGCCGAGATGAACTTATAGTTTTTGATTTAAAAAAAAATTTCCAATATGTAATGCCCATTGTACATGCCTGTTCTTTAATTCAAAATCACCATCTTGATCTTCAAACTGACCATATGGTATATGTATTACATTACACAACATCCTGTCCAGATAAAACCTAGTTAGTACACACAACAGTTGAAAGGGAAGTGATAAGTGATGTTGAATGTTGCCTGCTTAATATGCAAGACCTCCTGCTACCATGATAACATCAGAAGAAAGCTTAAGAGAATATGATACAACTTTTTTCTGGTTTGCACTTCATTTTAAAGGATTAGAGTATTCAAAGACATGAATAGCAAAAATGCAGAAATATAATACTGTAGAACTCGTTTATATTCAAAAGGTGCATTGATTTTTTGAAATCATCAAATGTGAATTGATTAAAAACAAGTCTCTTGTACCATATTAATCTTTCACCTGGTAGTCCACCAAGAAGGGGAATTTATTTCCAAATAAATTGCAACTTTTTGCTGATAAAATTAATGGTTTTGGGGTTAAAAAAAAAATAGCCAAAAATCATTAGCTCCCGCCCCCTGGGCTCCCACCGGGGCTCTGCTCCTGGGCCCTGCTGGGTGCCTGTGGCCCCCAAACCCCCGGCTTTTTTCAGACTAATATTTTTTCATTCTCATCCCTGCCCACAGTCCAAAGACATGCAGGTTAGGCGAATTGGTGGCTCTAAATTGACTGTAGGTGTGAATGTGAATGGTTGAGAGGAGAAAACCTCTATAATAATCCAGTAGAAGGCAACAGGAAACCACTCCTGTAATGTTCCCTACAGACTTTGATGGCTGAAGCTGTCAGAGAGGCCATGTCACTGTAGTGATATGCCAAAATGGATGGATGGACACTCCATGACAAGATGACACCTGACATGCTGTGTATGGCGGGGGGGGGAAACATGGGGCAAGAAAGAAGAGGATGAATAGAACACTTTAGAGTATACCTTCACAGAGAAAGCAAGTGTTGAGGGAAAACAGAAGAGAACCAAGCACTGAGAGGCACCAGTGGAGAGTCTGCATGGAGCTACCTAGGACAAATTTAGTCACAATCATTTATGGAGCTATTGTCAGGGTAATCAACGCAAGTCTACCTGAAGTAGTGCAATTTTAGATTTGGCCCAGAGTCATAATGATCACAGAGAACAATGCATGTAAATTTGACTCTTCAGCATATGACTAACTGAAACACACTTGATGAAGGGGTGAAACTCCATGTAGGCAAATGTTAACCACCTAAGATAACAATGACTAAAATTACTTAAATGCTGCTGTCTAGTTTTCCTTGGCTAGTGAACAGAACTTTGCTTAAACTCATTGGGCCTCATACAAGAACTTTTTTTGTATTCTTATCTTAAATTCTTACTTTTTCATATAGTGATCTCATACAGTATGAGTGTGCCATGTCAGATTCAGCAAACACTCCTATCTTCAGATATCAGTGTAAATGTCCCTGCATAAACATGATGAATGCAACCTGTGCATAATTCCGCATGCACTGATGAGAATTTTAAATGAGCATAATTAAATGACCCAATAATACCATATATGGCTATGTGTTCTGCCACACGTCAGGAAGTTAATTGATGAAAATGGCATCAAAGACCAAAAAGAAGAACTCTGCAAATTCGAAGATTGAAGTCCTTCTTTCGGAGCTCCAATTAACTTTAAAATTATTGCATAATTTAAGTCGCTTTGCAGTTTGAGATGTTCATATTGATATTGTACTGTTATACAATCAATAGCCAATTTAAATTAATAATGTTTTCATTAGGCTATATGAATAAATTTAGAATTGGGCTATAATTTTAACTGTAGAGTGAAACAGCATAAAGACAATATAATTATGTATAAGACTTTCAAACTCAAAATTGCTTCAAAGTAATGAAATATACAATCAATTAGTGAGAAACTTAGATTTGGATAACAGCCAACTAATTGCATATGAAAATAAGTTGTGTTTGTGCCCAAGAAAACATTCTAAATATGAGAAGATTGGTGAATGGAGGAATTTCTCCTAAATCATACAAGGAGGAAAAGGTAACACCAATACTTTCTTAAATAATGTGTACTTTACTTATTTCACGCTGACCTGGTGTTTTAACTCAATTTTAGTAATGTACTCAACACTTAACACACCTGAGTAAAGCACACAATTTAGACCCAAGTAAACTGACAGACCCACACTGCACATATGCAGAGGAGCAATGAATGGCAATTTGGTTTGTATATCTATCCATCCATCCATTATCTGTAACCACTTAGCCTGTACAGGGTCACAGGCAAGCTGGAGCCTATCCCAGCTGACTATGGACGAGAGGCAGGGTACACCCTGGACAAGCCACCAGGTCATCGCAGGGCTGACACAGAGACAACCATTCACACTCACACCTGTGGTTAATTTAGAGCCACCAGTTAGCCTAAGCTGCATGTCTTTGGACTGTGGGGGAAAATGGCACACCCAGAGGAAACCCATGCAGACACAGGGAGAACATGCAAACTCCACAAAGAAAAGCCCCCATCAGCCACTGGGCTCAAACCCAGAACCTTCTTGCTGTGAGGTGACAGTGCTAACCACTACACTACTGTGCTGCCCTGTCTTTACATTAAGGACTTAAAGTTCTTCACTCTGGAGATGCTGAATAATACCATAAAGGAATTTCTGTGCATGCATTCAGACAAAACAAACCATCCTCAAATGATTCCTAAAACATTTCATACCAAAGACACTATCGGAGGTAATGGCCATGAAAATTGGAGCCTGATCAGACTGCTTCCACTGCAGATTGGTAATTTTGTCCCAGAGTGAGATGAGTCATAGGTGGTTATACTGTGCTTGAAAGATGTGCTGGAGCTGGTCATGTCTACTAGGTTTACTGAGGAGATGCTCCACTATCTGGATTTCAAGTTGTCAGAGCATAGGGCTTTACTGCAAAAGGCAATCCCAAACAGACTCCATCCAAAGCATCATTACATGGAGCACCATCTCCATCTCATTCATGTCTTTGGACCACTTGTGGATGAGGTATTAGAGTTGAGCCGGATACTCGGCTGAAACAAGTATCCGGTACGGATAAAGCACTTTTGCCGAGTACGAGTATTATACGAGTAATACGAGTCAGTATCTGTGCTCGGACTGAATGAAAATCCTCACACAGTGTCACAGCACCCCTCCCCTACACACACCGCTCTGCTCACTCACACCGAGAACAGCTCTCTGTCTCTCCCTCAGTCACTCAGGTTCGCGACTCTTTTCCGTTAACGTTTCGGGTTTATTCAGCTTCAAGTTTGTTTTTTATTTCAGTTTGTACTTATAGCCAATAGAATTCTGGTAAACATGGGTTCATTCAGACGTGGTGCTTGGTAGAACACGACTCGCGTTGCATCTCTGCCTGTCTGAATTTTTTTTCTTCTTTTTTTAACCGTTGGTTAAAAAGTTTTGACTTCACGCATTGAGTGACACTTTCTTGCGGTAATTCATGTAAAAATAAAGGTAGTAGTGGAATAAGTATTACAAATTAAGCTACACACAGCCGGTCGTCAGAGTTTTTTTTTTTAAGCCATCAGTTGGCTCTAACCAGTTTTATTTTACTTCACGCACTGAGTGTCTGACACTTTCTAGGTAGTAGTGGTATAAATAATATTACAAATTAAGCCACACACACACACACACACACACACACACCCTCATGATCAGTGATACAGAATAATGAGTGATATAGAGAGTACTTCAGCTGACACTGAACCACCAGTCAGAGTTTGCTTAACCTTGCAGGACAGTGAGGGTCAAATCAGTGACAATGAAAACAGTGGCAGTAGCATCCACCTTTCCCCCACTGAGACCAATATTGCATCTGGTGATGGAGGTCCTCCTCCACCAAAGACCAAGAGGACTTCTGCAGTATGGGACTCTTTCACTGTTTCTGAAAATGATCCCTCCAAAGCCATTTGCAAACTTTGCAAGTCCAAGCTAAGCAGAGGTAAAGATGCAAAACATTACAAACACAACATCTCTACATAACCCATCACATTAGAAAGCCCACTGTATCAGCCACCTCCTCCTCTCCTCTTCCTTCTCGGGTCACTGGTGTTCAGCTGGGTGCTGCTAAGAGCTCACATTCATCTTCCTCTTCACCAACACTCACTGCATTTGCAGCAAAGCAGCCATTCTCAGCAAGCCATCCCTGGTCAAAACAAATTAGAGATGATTGGTAAAATGATCTGCACTGATCTTGAACCTGTCTCTGTGGTGGAGAGGAGAGGCTTCAAGACACTTGTTGGCTTTTTAGATCCCAAGTACAAGATCCCATCGAGGCACTATTTCAGTCGAACTGTAGTGCCTGAGCTGTATGAAGCAATGAGAGGGGAGTTGGCCCAGTCACTTAAGGCAGCTGAAGGAGGTGTCGTCAACCTCACTACAGATCTCTGGACCAGCAATCACAACGCGCATGCATATCTCTGTCTTACTGGGCACTGGTGTGAATGTGTAGGGGAAGCTTCAGTACAGAGGAAAGCAGGGCTGCTAAATGTTGGTGTGCTGGACATTGAGCACACAACATTCTGTGCTGCCTTAAGGAAAAGATGAGTGGGAAGAGTCTGTTGGTCAGTCTGTCACAATACAGTTTGTTGTTTCAGATAATGCAGCCAACATGGTGAAAGCTTTGAATATGGGCACATCCGTTGCATACATGTCAACCTTTGGTCAATCAAACCTGTATAACCAGCCTCCAAAATCCTTATTTCCCTTATAAAATCCTTATAAGATGCAAATTAAAATAATTTACATAAAATTTAAATGATAACAATGCTATAGTGGGCGGCGCGGTGGTGTAGTGGTTAGTGCTGTCGCCTCACAGCAAGAAGGTCCTGGGTTCGAGCCCCGGGGCCGGCAAGGGCCTTTCTGTGCGGAGTTTGCATGTTCTCCCCGTGTCCGCGTGGGTTTCCTCCGGGTGCTCCGGTTTCCCCCACAGTCCAAAGACATGCAGGTTAGGTTAACTGGTGACTCTAAATTGACTGTAGGTGTGAGTGTGAATGGTTGTCTGTGTCTATGTGTCAGCCCTGTGATGACCTGGCGACTTGTCCAGGGTGTACCCCGCCTTTCGCCCGTAGTCAGCTGGGATAGGCTCCAGCTTGCCTGCGACCCTGTAGAAGGATAAAGTGGCTAGAGATGATGAGATGAGACAATGATATATCCCAGTTACTTTTTATTCAATAACAATAAACCTTCAGAATGAATACAAAGCTCCAATGTTTGACAAAAACACAAAGTGTCACTCTAATGTTCTGAATTGTACTCCGTGACAGCTTTTTTAGCACTCTGCACCAATACCTCACTAGGTTGCATGTCACAGCAAGTGTCTAGCTGTGTTGATCTTACACTGCAGTAGGCCAGGTCAGTGTGTCTGCATTCAGGTTCTTTCTGCTCGGTGTGTATTTTCCTGACTTGAGAGAAAACTCTCTCACAGTCAGCATTACTGTGGGGTAAACAGAGCACTGCCTAACTTGAACTAAAACACCCACTACCTTGTGTTTTCTGTCTTTTCCAGTTGTTGGCATATCAGTTTGAGCGCACAAATACTGTCATCAGTGGCTGATTTTGCCTTTGGCTTGCATTCCGCTGATGTTTAGTTTCGATTTGAAATGTTCGTTCACATCATACACTCCCGATGCTGCAACTTTGATGTCACGCACACACAGTGTGCAGTGTGCGTATTCGTCGTTTTTGGAGGCTGCCGCTTGGATCATGCCATTGAAAAGTTTCTTCCATTCAGGGTGTCAAGTCGTGTCAGTTTTGTTTGGTTATTTCTGTGCAATTTCCCCAACTTCAATAAAGGATTGTGGCATCTGGTGGAGGTTTAGGGTAACTGGACTTCACTCAAAGGATTCAACAAGACAACTGTTTCCATTTCCTCTTTTTATTAAAGTTCAAGGCACATCCATAAAATTGCAATGGCAGGTAGATGGTAGAAACACTTAACAGGTCTTTAGCTCTTCAAGTCTTTAGTTCTCTCTTTAGCTCTTAACACTTTTCCTTTAGCTTTGTCTTTAAATTCTCTTTAGGTGAAAAAACCTTTGAAAATAAAATAGAAAAACCACAACAATTATTAACAGTTAAAATGCAAAAATGCAATGCTTCTGTGCAAAATATGCATGTAGAAATGCACTATGCAAGTATGCCTTAAATACTTATGCAAAATAGACATATGAGAATAAATATTTAAAAAAACTACAAACCAGATAACAAAAATATGACTGTAGAAAAATAAGATTTAACTACTTAGTATGCACATTAAAATCACAAGGAAATAAACTACCAGAAGAGCCAATACAACCACACAAGCCATAGCAGTACGCTCAATTTGGCCATTCACAGCTGCTGCAAGTAGCCCACAAATCCACTGCAACTACCAATACCATATAATGCAGATAAATATTGCAATGAAGGAATCTGTGCCCAGGTTTATACTTAACCACACAAACAATAAGACACCAACAATGGAGTACAAACACTACACTGCGTGTATTCAAATAGAAAGCCCAACACCCAACACTGTTGCACGGCCACACATTGTCAAAGCAAATACCAAACAGAGATGCAGCACAATAAATTTCAACATTAAATAAAGCAGAACAAAATACAGGGCGGCACGGTGGTGTAGTGGTTAGCGCTGTCACCTCACAGCAAGAAGGTCCTGGGTTCAAGCCCCGTAGCCGGCAAGGGCCTTTCTGTGCGGAGTTTGCATGTTCTCCCCGTGTCCGCGTGGGTCCCCTCCGGGTGCTCCGGTTTCCCCCACAGTCCAAAGACATGCAGGTTAGGTTAACTGGTGACTAAATTGACCATAGGCGTGAGTGTGAATGGTTGTCTGTGTCTATGTGTCAGCCCTGTGATGACCTGGCGACTTGTCCAGGGTGTACCCCGCCTTTCGCCCATAGTCAGCTGGGATAGGCTCCAGCTTGCCTGCGACCCTGTAGAAGGATAAAGCGGCTAGAGATAATGAGATGAGAACAAAATACAAATGCTTACCGGCTACCTCTCCAATTTCCCAAATGCCACATTTGCACAGTGTTAGCTCAAGTAGGTCAGAAGCACAACAGTTTTAAAGTAACTCTTACTAGTCTCCCACCACCCCACAACTAATCAGCTGATTAACACACCTATGAGCCTTCAGTTTGCAGCTCACACTCAGCTGCAACGAGTCCAGCTGCAATGCTCGTTCCAGTCAATCAGCTGAGTTGCAGTGATCTCACTTTCAAACACACGCTTTTTTTCCAGTTTTCTAAACACATTTTTCCCCTGTGTTTCCCAAATGTAAACAAACACCATTAAACACCAGTTTGACTTTACACAGGGAGAAACCTACCGCTGTATTGTGTTTTGAATTTCTTTGCCAGAGTGCCCATTCAGAATCTTTTCAGTCGCTATTGAAAGTCGCTCAGGTGGAAATACGCGTTTCAAACAAAATGTTACTTCACGGTTGGCGGGATTCTCGCAATGCGGTGTGCGCATGATCAGAAGTGGAATGAAGTCTCGCTACCACAAGATAACGCGCGATTTCATAAGACTCTTTACTGGCTGTCTGTGCTTTCTGTGTTTACAGTACGTTTGTAAATGTTATGCGCTCTTTTATCATTGTGGGAATTGATTATAGCTCTAAATAAATATTGAAGTTTTTTTAAAGAATCCGTATAACTTTATTTGTACGCCCGTATACTACGTTTATTGAATCAAATCCGTATAAAATACGGACATTCCGTATTGAGGTTTTTCACCTGACGTCACAGGGTCACGTGATGCCCCAGTGTCCGCCATTTTGAAGGTCAAGCTAGCTAATGTCAACAACAGTAGCTAGTATGTTACTGTAGCAATGTTTACGTTCAGTCATTTGGATAACTGTTAAAACCTTTCAGTCTCAAGTTTTTCCTTTACTGTATTTACTAGTTTACTGTAATTATGATCCGGCAGCTATTTACACCGGATCCAGTGTAAATAGCTGCCAGAGCTGACATCCGAGCTTGCCGGAGCGCACGCTCGGGCAGGCTGGGAGCTAGCGCGCTCGGGCAGGCTGGGAGCTAGTGCGCTCGGGCAGGCTGGGAGCTAGCGCGCTCGGGCAGGCTGGGACGTTGGCTCCGGCAGCTATTTACACTGGATCCGGTGTAAATAGCTGCCGGATCATAATTACAGTAAACTAGTAAATACAGTAAAGGAAAAACTTGAGACTGAAAGGTTTTAACAGTCATCCAAATGACTGAACGTAAACATTGCTACAGTAACGTACTAGCTACTGTTGTTGACATTAGCTAGTGCTAACAGCTAGCTGCTAGTACACTGCTACAACACAGACACCGACCCTAATAATACAGTTCTTGGTCATTGCCTGGTAACAGCAAATTTATAACGGGCCATGTCTCAACAGACTAAGAAGTTATTTCAATGACATTTAATAACATTTTGTTTATCCTGAGGACCGAAAGTAAATGAAAATGTGAACAAACCTTAGCTGTAATAAGATGGCGACCACCGGCTCCAGGGACGACCCGCTGATGTAGGCATGTTACCCAGCCTGACACAAAATATTTGTAGGCATCCAAACTCTTGTACGCTTTCAGATCAATACCTGTGTATGGCGATGGGTTTTTAACGACATAGGTATACAGATCATGTGGGCCGAAGTCAGGTAAAGACAAGGGCTTCATGTACTTCCGTACGTCAGTGAACAATCCTGGTGGAAGCAGGTAAACGTCGTTCTCTAAGCCTGCTAACCTCAATTTTTGCAAATACCTCTCCCTCTGCTCGCCCTGTAAATGCCCTATGTCGCTGGATAGTGAAGGTGTTTTCTGCATCTCGCTCCTTTTTCTTTTATGTTTTTCATTTGTCGCCTTCCTCGCATTCAAACTGATTTGAGCCATGACGTCCAACATGGCAGCATCACATGACTTGGTCACGTGGGTGAAAAACCTCAATAGGTTGACATGTATGCCGTTGCATGTCCCATACGCTTCACTTGGTGATGATCAAAGCACTGGAGAAGGACAGGGTTGTGACATCCCTTCTCTTCAAAGCCAGGATCATATCTGGCCATGTTCATCGCTCAAGCAAAGCCAGGATCATATCTGGCCATGTTCATCGCTCAAGCAAAGCCAGCAACAGACTACATGAGCTGCAAACACAGTTGAACCTCCCCCAGCACATGCTCATAACAGATATAAAAACAAGGTGGAACTATATGTTCTACATGCTCCAGTGGCTGGTGGAGCAGCGCAGGGCTGTGCAGATTATGACACAGGAGTCTAACATGGGTAGAGCTCCAACAATCATCTATCCAAATGAGTGGAGGTTAGCATCAGACATGCTCACTGTTCTTAGTCCTTTTGAGGAGGTCACACGGGCGCTGTCAGAACCCAGCGCCTCCATCTCTGAGGTCATCCCCCTCCTGCATGGCCTGTGCTCCATCATCAGGTCACTGCATGTGGGAGGTCTTGCAGCTGGTGAGGAATCTGAGGATGAATCTGATCAGTTCATGGCTGGTGATGATGATCAGGATGCCACAGTGGGGCTGGGCCAAGATGTTGCGGCTGAGTCCAGGGAAAAGTTAGGCATAGCAGCAAGGAGACTGGCAGCCAATCTGAGCAAAGAACTAGAATGGCGTTTCGAACCAATTTTTGCAAACTCCACATTTCTGCTTGCCACTCTCCTTGACCCCAGATATAAGGCCAGCTGTTTTCCAAACAATGTTGATGTGGAGACACTGAAGAGGACATTACTCCTCAGGATGGAGCTCTGTGACCCTGTGGCTACACCTGCAAGAAACACAGAAGAGACACCTGCCACCAGCAACACTTCAGTCTTGTCTTTCCTGCAGAAAAAGAAATCGGCTATTCCAATGAGGACACATTTACCATCAGGTGATGTGGAGGCCTACCTGGCAGATGGGGACATCAGCCTTACCGATGACCCAGTGAAATACTGGTCAGGCAAGCTTCAGTGCTGGCCCAATCTTACAGGCTTTGCACTGCAGCTTCTCAGTTGTCCACCTACAAGTGTCCAGTCTGAGCGTGTTTTTAGCACAGCTGGAAATGTGGTCAGTCCACAGCGTGCAAACTTAGACCCTAGCCATGTGGAACAACTGGTCTTCATTAAAGTCAGTGCAGATCTGAAAAACAGCATCGGACTATTTGATCCGTAGCACACAGCCCCCCCCCCCCCCCCCCCCCGCCCATCTCTCTCTCTCTGTCTCTCTCTTACACACCTGGTGTGGAAATAAAAATAAAAAAGAACCAAAAAAAAAATCACACTGATCATAAAAAAAATTAAAGGTTAAAAAAAGAAAGTTATGTTGAGTATGAAAACTCTTGTTCATTACATTTCATTTCATTTCATAATTGCAACCGCATGTGTTGTATTCATTGTTGCAAAACTTGTTCTGTAAATAGTTCGTTTGCTATTGTGATCAAAACCATTGATCTGAAGTTCAATGCTAGCCTAGTAAACTAGACCCATCCTTTAGTCTGGCTTGCCAGGCTAGTTCAATGCTGATGCTGTCCTGTAAATAGTTTTCTAATCAGCAATAAATATAACAATTTCTGATCAGGGCGGCACGGTGGTGTAGTGGTTAGCGCTGTTGCCTCACAGCAAGAAGGTCCTGGGTTCGAGCCCCGGGGCCGGCGAGGGCCTTTCTGTGTGGAGTTTGCATGTTCTCCCCGTGTCCGCGTGGGTTTCCTCCGGGTGCTCCGGTTTCCCCCACAGTCCAAAGACATGCAGGTTAGGTTAACCGGTGACTCTAAATTGACCATAGGTGTGAATGTGAGTGTGAATGGTTGTCTGTGTCTATGTGTCAGCCCTGTGATGACCTGGCGACTTGTCCAGGGTGTACCCCGCCTTTCGCCCGTAGTCAGCTGGGATAGGCTCCAGCTTGCCTGCGACCCTGTAGAAGGATAAAGCGGCTAGAGATAATGAGAATGAGATGAATTTCTGATCAACCCATATCAATTGCATGCTTAAAATAACATACTGGTTAAAGCCCCGCCCGTTTCAAGACAACCAGACCCACTTCCAGGTTAGGCCCCGCCCACTCCGAGTACGGGTACGGATACAGATAATTCATATGGTTAACAGATACAGATACAGATAATGCTGTACTCGCTCATCCGTATGAGGTATGAAGGAAAACACAAATTCTTCAAAAGAGTAATTCGTGAAGCCCACAATTTCAGAAATGTCTCTTTGACATTAGTTGATAGACATCAGAAGATGATGGCTTACCATTTGGATTCTGCTTCATTTTTTTTAAACCAGCACTGGAACTGTGCAAAGTTGTGTGTCATGATCTCTTCCTTTCCAGACGATGTGCATTTATTTGCAAGATATGCACCTAAAACCATGGTTCTCACAGCAACATCTTTCACCATAGATGGTATTAAGTATGCATTTGACATGGTGGTATATGTAGGCTCCTGTGCAAGCCTTCCAGAATTCAGGCAGATTCAGAAGATTTTGATTGTGCATATTAGTGTGTTGTTTATTTGTAGCCAGATGGTTGCATGGTATCATGAACACCTTAGATCTTTTGAAGTCTGTAAAAGCGGTTCATGTTTGCTTGTAACTGAAATGAAAGATTTCAATGATGCCTTCCCCCTGTCGGTCTAGAGATTAAAGGGTAAACTGTTTGTTACTCTGAAACACTACATTTTGTGCTGATATCATTTAAAAATAATAATTATATCTGGGCCATATCTTTAAAACTACTGAAGATATCTTCATGAAACTTTGTATACATATCAAGCAACATGTGAACTGGTACCTTTTGCTATTTGGATTTTTGGGAGAAAAAAAAGTATTTTTCAAATGTTTACATTAAAAAAATAGATTTTTTACTTAGTTTCTAAGAGCAATGTTTGTTTCTAGAGCATATATCCCAAACTATTCATGATCCGGATTTGAAACTTGATATACATGTTAACAAGGTGATGTAGATGTGCCTTTTCATACTAAGAAATTTTAATTTTTCATGTTTCCATGGAAAGAATTTCAGACTTAGTCTCTCAGGTTAGTCTTAGGGGTAGGTTTTGTTTCCGGAGCAGACCTTGAAAACTATGAGTGGTATGGTCTTGAAAGTTGGTATATGTGTTGATCAAGTAATGTATATGTGCCTTTTGATACTAAGAAATGTGATGAATTTTAATTTTTAGCTCACCTGGACCAAAGGTCCAGTGGGCTTATGCCATGGGCTGCTGACGTCAGTGTAAACAGGTAGGGTTGGTTTCCTGCAGCAGAACTTGAAAAATATGAAATTATATCTTGAAACTTGGTATACAGGGCAGGGGATATGGATGACTGTCTTCTTGTTGTTGCTGAAAATGACATCCGAAAAGTAACTCTCCATGAAAGACCTAATAATGTGGAAGAACTAATAAGTGAACTGAAAAATCAACTGAATCTGCAGTTCGACTTCATGCTTCGTGATAAAGAGCCTGATTTCAATGCTTTTTGCAATGTTACAGATATAACTGAATTGCCTAATAGAGCAACTCTGAAGATTATCTCAGGAAAGTGTAATTTTAACACTGTCTTCAACTAGTATATTGACATCAAGTACACTGTCCTCAGCCAGTTCATCTGACACAAATACTTCCTTGCGCAGAGCTGACTTTGCATGAACAGTGGCCTTCTCTATTTGAGGTGCCTTTTCTCTGTGGATATTGAATATAGACTGAGACAGGGAAACCTAAATCACATGAAGGATGGCAAACATACAGTGGTGCTTGAAAGTTTGTGAACCCTTTAGAATTTTCTATATTTCTGCATTAATATGACCTAAAACATCATCAGATTTTCACACAAGTCCTAAAAATAGATAAAGAGAGCCCAGTTAAACAAATGAGACAAAAATTTTATACTTGGTCATTTATTTATTGAGGAAAATGATCCAGTATTACATATCTGTGAGTGGCAAAAGTATGTGAACCTTTGCTTTCAGTATCTGGTGTGACCCCCTTGTGCAGCAATAACTGCAACTAAATGTTTCCGGTAACTGTTGATCAGTCTTGCACACCGGCTTGGAGGAATTTTAGCCCATTCCTCCATACAGAACAGCTTCAACTCTGGGATGTTGGTGGGTTTCCTCACATGAACTGCTTGCTTCAGGTCCTTCCACAACATTTCGATTGGATTAAGGTCAGGACTTTGACTTGGCCATTACAAAACATTAACTTTATTCTTCTTTAACTATTCTTTGGTAGAACAACTTGTGTGCTTAGGGTCGTTGTCTTGCTGCATGACCCACCTTCTCTTGAGATTCAGTTCATGGACAGATGTCCTGACGTTTTCCTTTAGAATCCGCTGGTATAATTCAGAATTCATTGTTCCAACAATGATGGCAAGCCATCCTGGCCCAGATGCAGCAAAACAGGCCCAAACCATGATACTACCACCACCATGTTTCACAGATGGGATAAGGTTCTTATGCTGGAATGCAGTGTTTTCCTTTCTCCAAACATAATGCTTCTCATTCAAACCAAAAAGTTCTATTTTGGTCTCATCAGTCCACAAAACATTTTTCCATTAGCCTTCTGGCTTGTCCACATGATCTTTAGCAAACTGCAGACGAGAAGCAATGTTCTTTTTGGAGAGCAATGACTTTCTCCTTGCAACCCTGCCATGCACACCATTGTTGTTCAGTGTTCTCCTGATGGTGGACTCATGAACATTAACATTAGCCAATGTGAGAGAGGCCTTCAGTTGCTTAGAAGTTACTCTGGGGTCCTTTGTGACCTCTCCGACTATGACATGCCTTGCTCTTGGAGTGATCTTTGTTGGTCGACCACTCCTGGGGAGGGTAACAGTGGTATTGAATTTCCTCCATTTGTACACAATCTGTCTGATTGTGGATTGATGGAGTCCAAACTCTTTAGAGATGGTTTTGTAACCTTTTCCAGCCTGATGAGCATCAACAACACTTTTTCTGAGGTCCTCAGAAATCTCCTTTGTTCATGCCATGATACACTTCCACAAACGTGTTGTGAAGATCAGACTTTGATAGATCCCTGTTCTTTAAACAAAACAGGGTGCCCACTCACACCTCATTTGTCATCCCATTGATTGAATACGCCTGACTCTAATTTCACCTTCAAATTAACTGCTAATCCTAGAGGTTCACATACTTTTGTCACTCACAGATATGTAATATTGGATCATTTTCTTCAATAAATAAATGACCAAGTATAATATTTTTGTCTCGTTTGTTTAACTGGGTTCTCTTTATCTACTTTTAGGAGTTGTGTGAAACTCTGATGATGTTTTAGGTCATATTTATGCAGAAATATAGAAAATTCTGAAGGGTTCACAAACTTTCAAGCACCACTGAATGTTAGTGTCACGAGACATGAGGCACACCATCCTACAGAAGCTTGCTGAGCAGATGTACAAATACTCCCTATATCCACAAGATGAACACTTTGCTCAAGTTGCCATGGCACTCATTTCCAAGCACCCTTGCCTTGCTTAGCCAAAGTCAATCACAGGATGTCACGGATGGAAGAATAGCTTAAAATTCAAAATGGATAATCTCCATTCCAAACTTAACAGATGTGGAATAGCGGCTGTGTCAGTCAATAGTAACAAGAGAACATGGCAGAATCCAGATGCTGAGCCACCTGCAAAAAACCTGAAGAAACTCAGGAGAAGTGAGACAAACTTCCTGCCAAATTTTCCTCAGGGTCAGGATGCATCAGCACTGGAGAGCTGCAAACAGTTGCTTGAAAGTGAAATGAAGAAAAGGACACCAAATGCAGCACTTATGAGCCAGCTTATGATCCAGACATTCTCATTAAGGCAGAAGGAAATAGTGGAAGATCAGCCTCCAGTGCAGCACATGTTGTGGAAAACAGCAGGTATGTTAACAAATGTGTTGAATAGAAATAAAATAAAGCATACAAATAACAAACATGAATATATTGTTTCGACCAAAACATTGTGGCCATCTCATAAAGGAGAACTCTTTATTTTCAATTTGGGCTTTTTTTTTTTTTTTTTAGATGTTTTGAGTCCAAATTTTGACTTGGGACATAAACGAGGTTGGTCCAATACTGATTTAGAATGCTAAAGCTGGCAAATGTGAAAAGTCTATACAGTGGAAGTGTACGGAGCATACCGCAATGTTGAAGTAAACTGCTTGTTTTCATAACTGACTAGTTTCAAAATGTTATTACAAGTGTCTGGTAACATGGAGAAGATCCCTACGGAGATACCCCTATGTCTGTTTACCACTATAAATGTAAACCTCTAATAACATTTTGACCCTAGTCAGTTGTGGAATAAAATCGTTCATTTTGACATTGCAGTATATGCCCCATATACTTGCATTGCATATAGCCTTTTCATGTTTACTGGAATTAAAATTCTAAATTGATACTGGACCAATTTTGTTTGATAATTTCCCAAGTGGAAAATTTTGAACCAAACAATTCTTAATAGGGCCTAAGTTGGAAAATGCTGGACTGCTCCTTTAATGTGGTGCAAAATAAGTAATGGCTCTGTGTGTGTGTGTGTGTGTGTTTTCTTGAAGGTTTTTGCAGAGTTCACTAGGGTGGCAAGTAAAGACCTTGAACAAGACTTCTTTGAGTCCTTGGATTGCCACATCCCATGATTCTTTGAGATCTTTAAATCCAAGTAAGGAATTGTTGGCAAGACACTTGCAGAGAATGTATTTTCTCTTGATTTAAAATGAAGTACAGTAAAATAATTTAAAAAAAAGCCAACAGTTTATTCTTAAGTAGTTGACAAATTATGAAAAATATTCATTTCAAAATATTAGGATTAATATTTAATGCATTACTTTAAATACCTGAAACACTGACTAACCTACACAAGAAATTACGTGACATTTTTTACACCTAAATTCAGGCCAGCATTCTGATTGGTTGTTCACTTCTCGAGAAAAGGACCAATGAATGTTAATCAGGACAAGCTAGCTACACTGATCTCTACATAAAATATCTAGATAGCTCATTTGCCAATACGCGCTGTACAAACGAGTGAAGCATCCAAGTGGCCATTTTATCACACCCATCATGTGTACTTGTCTTACGTGTTAAGCTGTCATAGCCATAAGCGCAGAATTGGGTATGGACGTGTCCCTACCAATATTTCTGATTGAAGAAAAAAAAATCACGCTCTGTGCACGGTACACAAAGGGTTACTGTAGGTTTCCACTGGGTGAAACACCATGCAAAATTCACTCATAAATATTCGCTCTGGGGGCATGGTCGCAAAAACAGCAAGCAATTTGGCGACCATGTCAATTAGCAAGTGTGGTTGCAGTGCAGTGACCGACTGCTGGCTAGCAAACTGTGCTTGAGGAATGTAACATTAGTTAACAACAGTTCGTATTCAGTGTGTAAAAATGACAACATACAAATATGACTGTTTTCTAAGTTTGTGTGGCATGTAAATAAGAATCCGACTTGATACGGACAACAACTGGTGTTCATTAAGGTCACAAAACCATTATTAAATCATATCAAATTGTGCTAATGTTGGATAATGTTGCACCTAGTCTTGCTTGTGAACTGCCTGCAAACTTTAGCGGCCTGCTAACCCTTAATTTGAAGTGCTTCAGTTAAGACCAGCAGAGAGCCCTGACCAGTAGTATGTACAGGTTAAGGTGGTATTCCCTGCTTGGCATTTTGCCTGTCGCACCTCCTCCAGTGCACTTTGGGTCAGATGCAGGGTTGTCAGCTGGTGCCACCCTTCTCTGATGTTTCGCCCCCTAGCCAGTACATCTCCAGGTGGGGGGACAAGTGGCATCTTGGGACGTCTCCCTACCACTCCCTGCATCTGACCCTACTGGGGTGTCTGACCCCATCTACTGTCCTTCCTTCTTAACCACAACCAGTAGCTTTCTTTTTCCGCCTCTTCTGCTAGCTCCTTGATTGCTCGCTGCAGTCTTGCCCCTGTTGTTCCTAGAGCGCGGAGAAGCTGGATCGCCGACCTGGCAACGAAACCCCTGCACCCGACCTCCACTGGGTGGATGGATGCTGCCCACCCTGCCTCTTTGCACTCTGCTGCCAGCTTGGTGTACTTGAGCCGCTTGATCTCGTGTGCAGATGGTATTCCCTCTTCCCACGGCATGGTTAACTCGATGATGAGGACACGCTTGGCAGCTGTTGACCATGTAGTGAAAATTCATTATGTCTGATAATTATAACTATTCTTTTAAGTTCGTTTCTTAAGACACGTATTTTTAAGTATGTTACCTCGCTTGTTGACAGTTTCGGCGAACACTTCCGCCTTCTTCAAAACAGTCACCAGATGTCGAGTGGTGACGTGCCTTATCAGCTGATGTTACTCTATGGAGGCGTGAACGTCCCGCCCAATTTGACAGGTAGTCCACGCCTCCTGCTGTCAGGTCGCTGCCCCAGGACTGCGCTCCAGGTGTGCGACAGCGCGTACGCTCCCTCATCCCGGTTCATGGTCCTCTGCGCCCGCTTACGTATCTCCACTGCCTCCAAAATCCAACGCTGATATCTATTCTCTTCAGCGCGAATGACTCTGGCCTCTTCCCAATTCATAATATGATTTTGTCGTTTGCAGTGGTCTGAAATGGCTGATTTTAAGTTTTCTTGGCTTGCTTTTTCTTTTTCGGATCTTGTGAGTCTTTTTCTTGTTTCTTTTTCACATTCTAATTGGTGTTCTTTCCTGCGAGTGTGGAAGCATCTGCCCGTTTCACCAATATAGACTTTATTGCATGACCGGCAAGGAATTTCATATATGATATTGCATTTATTGTCCAGTTGTATTTTATCTTTGGGGTGAACTAGCAGCTGTCGGAGGTTCTTGTATGGTTTGACCGGGGTGTTGATGTGGTATTTCCTCATGGATCGTTGGATGCGTTCTGTAACTCCTTTTATGTATGGTAATGTGACAAAGCCCCGGTTTGTTTTTTCTGTGTTTTTTCTTGTCTGTTTGTTTCTTTCCTTTTTTTGTGTCTGTGATTTTCCTTTTCGAATTGCCCACAGTGGATATTGGCAGTTTTTTAATGCCTGTTGGATGTGTTGTTCCTCCTCCTGTCTATCTTTCTCCTCCGTGATGTTCTGTGTTCGGTCGTATAGTGTTCTGATTACTGACATTTTGTGTGCGATGGGATGTTCAGATGTCCAGAAAAGATATTGGTCGGTATGTGTAGGTTTTCTGTATGTTGTAATTCTGATGTTCCCTTCTTCTGTGTGGTGTATTTTTAGGTCCAGAAATGCTATTGTCTTGTCCGTTTCCTCTTCGTGTGTGAATCTGATGTTGCCTGTCTTGTCTATGGAGTTTAGATGATCCGTGAGTTGTTGTGTGTGGCCTGTTTTGGTTATTTCAAGAATGTCATCAACGTATCTTTTCCAGAAGATAGGTTTGCAGTCATCCGGTGCTGTTTCTATGGCTCGGGTTTCCAGATCCTCCATAAAAAAGTTGCATAGAGTGGCAGATAGCGGGTCCCCCATTGCAAATCCCTCTTTTTGTCTATAGATTGTACCTCTGTATTGGAAATATGTGGACGTGGAAATGAAATGTAATAGTTTTGTTATGTCCTGTGCTGTAAGTTTTGTACGTTTTTTCAGGGTTCTGTCTGCTTTTAACCGGTTTTCTACTATGTTAAGAGTGTTTGTGACCGGTGTTTTTGTAAAGAGGGATATGACGTCATGTGATACAAAGATTTCATCCTTTTTTATCTTGATTTCCTTTAGTTCTTTCGCCAGTTGTTTTGAGTTTTTGCAGTGGTATTCCGTGAGTCCGAGGAGTGGTTTAATTATGTCTGCCAGCGTCTTGGAAAGGTTGTAAGTAACTGATCCTATACTGTCTACTATGGGTCTTAGTGGTGCTCCGGGTTTATGAATTTTCGGTGTGCCGTATATCCGGGGGGTGATGTCTGCTGTGGGGATGAGGTGATTGTATGTTTGTTTATCAATTTTGTTGTCATCCATTAACGGTTTGAGTAATAGTTTTAGTCTTTTTTTCTTTTCCTCCGTCGGGTCTTTTTTGAGTATTTCATATGTGTATGGGTCCGTGAGCATTTCATTCATTTGTTTTTCATATTGAATAGTGTCCATGATAACCGTGGTCCTCCCTTTATCAGCCGGTAGTATTGTTATTTTCTTGTTCTTTGCGAGTGTTCTGATGGCTTCCATTTCCTGTTTAGTTGTGTTTCTGGGTGGCGGTTTAGCTGAGGTGAGGATGCCTGCTATTTCGTTCCTTAATGCGGCTTTCTGTCCTTGGTCCTGTATCATGTTGCATGCTAGTTCCGTAGCCAGTATGAATTCTTCATTTGGGATTTTATTTGGTGTGATGGCATAGTTTAGTCCCCGTGAGAGTATAGTGCGTTCTGCTGTTGTTAGTGTGTGTTTAGACAGGTTGCATATCCATTTTTCATTTATTTGTTTGTCCTTGCATTTATTTTGTTTCTTTTTGATAAGCCTATTTAGTTTTTTAATATGGCGTGTTTTTGTTTTTGAGAATTCTTGTTCTTGTATTGCATTTAGATGTTCTTCCATACTTTTTTCCATGTCACTGCTGAGTTTGAACCGGAGTTTGAAATCTTGTGTTCTTTGTGTTATTTCTGTATTTAAATTGTTGATTTTGTTTGTCGTGCATCTAATTCTTTCTCTTACCAGAGTCATTCGCGCTCTTTCGATGGTCCTTTCCGCGTTTTTTGTTGGAATTGGATTTTTTATGTAGAGGCTTGCTGGAATGACGCCTTCGTCCCGGCAGCGGAGATTGAAGCGGAGATGGTTTCTTTGTCGCGCCAGTTTTTTCTTTAGTTTTTCCAGGCAGCGTACCTCTTTGGCACAATCTTCTCCATAACTTATTTTTAATATGTAGTGAAAATTCATTATGTCTAATAATTATAACTATTCTTTTAAGTTCGTTTCTTAAGACACGGATCATATTATGAATTGGGAAGAGGCCAGAGTCATTCGCGCTGAAGAGAATAGATATCAGCGTTGGATTTTGGAGGCAGTGGAGATACGTAAGCGGGTGCAGAGGACCATGAACCGGGATGAGGGAGCGTACGCGCTGTCGCACACCTGGAGCGCAGTCCTGGGGCAGCGACCTGACAGCAGGAGGCGTGGACTACCTGTCAAATTGGGCGGGACGTTCACGCCTCCATAGAGTAACATCAGCTGATAAGGCACGTCACCACTCGACATCTGGTGACTGTTTTGAAGAAGGCGGAAGTGTTCGCCGAAACTGTCAACAAGCGAGGTAACATACTTAAAAATACGTGTCTTAAGAAACGAACTTAAAAGAATAGCTGTTGACCACATCACGATGTCTGGTCTTAGAATTGATTGCACAATCTCGCTCGGGAAGGTGAGCTGCCTGTCCAGGTTGACACGCATCTCCCACGCCTTCCCAGGGGTTAGCAATGATCTTACCTGACTGCCTTGTGGCTTTTGCTGGATCTCCCCTGGTCGTACGAAGGAGATGCTAGTCATTTGGCTGCTTGCTGAGGAGTTAGCAGCTGTTCTTCTCATCTCCAGGTACTCAGCCAACTTTCTAAGCACTTGATTGTGCCGCCATCTGAGATGTCCTTGTGACAATGCCACTCTGCATGATGCCAGGATGTGTTGAAGGCCTGCTTTGTCACTTTCACACAGAGGGCATCTGTCCTCGCTTCCGAACCATGTGGAGAGGTTCTGAGGGCACAGGAGGGTGTCGTATGCTGCCCTAACCATGAAGCTGAGCCGTGCCTGTGGGGCTTGCCAGATGTCCTGCCAGGTTATGACCCTGTGGATAATGTCCTCCCACCGGGTCCACGCCCCTTGCTTGCCCTGGGACACAGCTTTGCTGAGGTACCGCTCTTGCTCCACATGGGCCACTTCTTCCATGATCATGGCCTTTCTCTGCTGTCTTGAGGCTTTTGACCAGAATCTAACTGGTTCCCCGAAGCCGACTCCAGCCCGGCCTTCCTGCACTCTCCCGGTGATCTCTCTATGCTGCAGCCTACTGACGGCCTGATTCACTTCTGATTGGGCCCTCCATTTGCACCCCGTTCTAACGGCTACTGCTGCAGCTCTTACTGCAGGGTTCCTGGACTCCTTGATTTCAAACACCAGGCGGGCCTTTTCCTGTTTGTACCCCAGACTCACTGACTTCAGTGGAAGCTGAAGTGCATTTTTTCCAAAGAGTCCTGCATTGGAGAAGCAGCGTGGGAGACCCAACCATTTCCTTATGAAGGTGTTTACAATACTGTCTAGCCTGCTGACCGTGGTGGATGGAATTTCACAGACTTTAAGCGGCCACATCACACGCTGGAATAGTGTGAACTGGTAGCACCACAATTTAAACTTCCCAGGGAGTTGGCTGCTATGTGCTAGAACACTATGTGCGCTTCAGCAGAACCCTGTCCCTCCCTCCCCTCTGGGCTCAAGAAGACAACAAAAGGGCAATAATATAACAACAATCAATCAGAATTTAGATACATTCTGTTGCCAAATAAAATTGTAACCTTTCAGTGTGTCAAAGTTCTAGAGACCTCATCCTGTTTTACTGTTAGATCAATCACATATTAGTTTAAATTAGCATTCTAAAATTAGTGAAAGATCACACAGAAGATAGCCTACTCCCCCTGCCAGTCTCATGGAACGCAGTGTTTAAGGCTCTGTATGTGTTTTACTTCCATTAATGAGGGGAAAAGAACATACTCCCTCCCGACAGTCAATGCGTTATTCGTTTGTAAAACACATTTGCAAATTGGTAGAATGAGTTAATCATCGGGCGGCACGGTGGTGTAGTGGTTAGCACTGTCGCCTCACAGCAAGAAGGTCCTGGGTTCTAGCCCAGTGGCCAATGAGGGCCTTTCTGTGTGGAGTTTGCATGCTCTCCCCGTGTCCGCGTGGGTTTCCTCTGGGTGCTCCGGTTTCCCCCACAGTCCAAAGGTATGCAGGTTAGGCTAATTGGTGTCTCTAAATTGACCGTAGGTGTGAATGTGAGCGTGAATGGTTGTCTATGTGTTAGCCCTGCAATGACCTGGCGACTTGTCCAGGGTGTACCCCGCCTCTCACCCATAGTCAGCTGGGATAGGCTCCAGCTTGCCTGCGACCCTGTAGGACAGGATAAGCAGTAACAGATAATGGATGGATGGAGTTAATCATCACATGCAAGATTAGCAATTAATCAAATTATTATTATTATTATTATTGTGATTTACAGAATAAAATAGATATGCAGCAGAGAGAGATTGGGTGATCCTGGCACAGTCAGGCTGGTAAGGCTCATCATCAGCTCAGGGCCCTCCCCCTCTCTACACACAGCCCAGACAGTGAATGGGACTTCTCCCAGGAAGCGCTGCCTAGTCGAACCCACCAAGAACCTTTCGGAGAATATGGAGACTCCCCAACACAGCAGCCTTCTGCATTACCCAGATTGTCAAAAGAGCTGTGCTCCCGATGGAAAACCCGGACACTCTCTTGATCTGTGTCAAGAGATCAGGAGGTACCAAACCAAGGGCACCGAGAACAATGGGGAGTCGGACAACCGTGTACTTGGGATGCAAGCGAGACATTTCAAATGCGAGGTCCACATATTTTCCATGTTTTTCCTGAATCTTGTCAATCACATTGCTGTCAAAAGGGACAGAAAATTCAATTATGTAAATGACTTCATTGGCTTTATCAAAAAGGACAAGTTCAGGTTTGTTGGCTGGAATTTTGCGCAGGCTGTATATAGGCCTATTCCAAAGAAGTTTAAAATCATCATTTTCCATGATGCCCTGTACATGTTCAGGGTCATACCATGGATGGACCTTGGAGTCAAAACCACAGGCATGGCGAAGACGGTAGTAAAAAGAACGAGCCATGCCATCATCTCATTTTAGATATTGCATTTGTGCCAAAGCAGGGCATCCACTGACAAGGTGTTGGACAGTCTCATTAAATTCATTGCATAATCTACATTTAAAATTCACATTTTGCTTTAAAATCACATTTTGGCGATTAAGAGTGGGCAGTGACTGGTCCTGGGCTGCAAAAAGAAAGCCCTCAGTCTCACTTTTCAGACCAGCTGACTTCATCCAGGCAAAGGAATTGGTAAGATGACTGTTCTGTTCCACACACTGCATGTAGACACGATGCAGTGGTTTCTCAGAAAGTCTCTCCTTGAAATACTGACTCTGCGCTGATTTGATGTATGACTTCACCTGGTTGATGCCCATCTCAGTACCATCCAGCAGTACATCACCATCAATAAAATCAACATCAAAATTGAGATTTTGTCCAACAACCTTAGCACGTTTAAAATAGCTGTGGAATTCCTTGCTTTCATCATGAGTCTTGACATGCTTCACCAGAAGATCATCCGACAAATAAATGTGAGCAAAAGTGTACACTAAAATTCTGTCATGCAGAGCTTCCACATTAATCAAACCTCAACCTCCAGAATTAATTGGCATATATAAACGATTGAGAGAGGAACGAGGGTGGTGAGCTCTATTATCGGACATGATCCTTCTAGTGAGGCAGTCAAGACCCTGAATGTCTTGTTTAGTCCAGTCCACTATTCCGAAGGAGTAAGAAAGGACAGGCACAGCAAAAGTGTTGGTGGCTTTGACCTTGTTTCGAGCATTAAGCTCTGAACTCCAGACCTTTTTTAGACGAGATTTATATTCTGCCCTAAGTTTGTCTTTGATGTGGGCATTCTGGAGTTTGTCTCAAACTTGCATTCCCAAGTAAGTGTAGGCCTGATCTTCCACTAGATGCTCAATAACTCCTCCCCCTTGCAACTCAACTGATCCACCTTGTACTGCCTTGCCACGTTTCAAATGAAGAGTATTGCATTTGTCGAGTTTGAAGCTCATACCTATATCATTAGAAAAGGACTCGACAAGGAGAACCTGTTCTTTTAAGTTTGATTCTCCTTTGGCAAGCAGTTCAATGTCATCCATATAAAGGAGATGAGTAAGGGGTGTTGGGGACCTGTGCTGAAGAGGTCCAGGGTGATATCTCTCCTCCCTATTGAGCAAAAAACTCAAAGGGTTTAGTGACAGACAAAAAAGCAAAGGGCTAAAACAGTCACCCTGAAATATTCCTCATTTAATTGGAATAGATTCTGAAGTCTGCACCTGCCCTTGCGAGTACATCTCAAGCTGAGTTGACCAGCAACTCATTAAAGACTTGAGTAAAACAAGCAGTCGCTCAGGCAGGTCAACACATTGCAGAGACTTCAGAATCCACTCATGAGGCACTGAGTCATATGCTTTCTTGTAGTCTATCCAGCACATTGAGAGGTTACGGTGATAAGTTTTGACCTCTTCAAGTATCATTTTTTTTGAGCAAGGAGTTGATCCTTGCATCCCCAACATCCCTTTCTCGCTCCCTTCTGCTCTCTATAAATTATATCATTGTTTGAGCAGTACGCTGACACTAAACTTGTCAAACACCCTGTAAAAAACTTATACTGAGTGTTTAAACAAGTGATTGGCCGGAAATTTTTGGGATCAGTCAAGTCACCTTTTTTAGGAAGAAGTATTGTGCGTCCTTTGCAGAACCATGGAGGAACATTCCCTGAATCCAGAAGCAAATTAAAATTGGTCACTAAGTGTGGCTGGACGCAGGGAAACAGTTTCCAGTACCGGTTTCTTATGCCATCAGGCCCTGGTGCCATATTAGATTTGGACTTTTTCATAATAGTTTTAAGGCAATCTGGTGTAATATATGATATATACGGCCTTTTAATTTTTTCATGCATAGCATGATCATAATCTTGGACCCATGGTTCCTCAAGGTTGCAGTTGCCGGGTACAGACCACAACTGTTTCCAGAACCTTTCATTGGAGTCTATGGGGGGTCGTGTCTCATCACCACCTTCTTTTGATTTAAGTTACCTATAAAATTGTTTTTCATCTTTTTGGAAAAGTCTATTTTGTTTAATGAAATTATTTTTCTTTTCCCATTTTCTTTTCCTTTCAGTCCAAACCTTTATTTTTGCCTTGAGGGAATCAAGAATTTGGAGAAGAACTTTTTCTTTTGTTGTCTTAAATTTTGTCTTCAGTTTTCTCCAGATTGACTTTTGACGTTTTGTCATTGAATTCCCCGATAATCATAATTTGAGGCATAGTTCAATCCAGGAGATATCTTTTCTTGTTTGATTTATTTTCATTTGAAACCGATTTTTCTTTGGAGCTTTGTTTTTATTTACATTAATATCTTCAGTTTTGGAAACCGTATGTAGTTCCTCCAATGTTCGAGCAGCAGCATACACACAACAGTTGATTTCCTCCAATGAACTGTCCGCAGATAAAGTTGCAGAAATAATTTCATTTAATTTATCAATTTCATTTTCAGGGAATGATTGCTTGGAATGTTGAAGTGGCCTCCGTTTATCAATAGGCAAATCAAGAATGTCATTATAAATGAAATGAAACAAAATATACATTGGATCATCAGAAAGGTCAGTAACAGAAGATGGGGCAGAATCAGATGAAAAAGTTTTTTCAGAAGTTTTTCCGAGGCCACTTGGCTCATGTGAGCTAATTTCATTGGTGATTGGGGAAAGAAGAATGCGAACATCCATTTGGAGTTTCGGGTCTGCTGCCGCTGGAGCAGTGGGTTCTTCTGGCAAAAGTACCTGACGGACTGGTGATTTTAGCCCACTTGACTCACGGCGCATGTAAATTTTTAGTCGCCGGAGTTCATCACGCAGATTTTGGTCCGTCAGGTAAGCATACATGGACATGGCATTGTCCCAGTGTTGCTTCAGCATTTTGCCATTGATGCGTGGATTGTCGGGCCATCCAGTTGCCTTTGCACACTCAAGTAGTGTGGACTTAAGTTCTTTCGTCCAAGATATTCTTGGCCGGACATTGCGTCTCCCCCTGGGGCAAGTCCCATCTCCAGTTTGGTTGGTTTCATCACCAGAGGGAGACTGACTGGGCTGCGGAAGTTGGAAATGATTTTTGTTTATTTGTTTCGTAACCCAGTATACATCAGCTTCGGGGGGTTAGCCCTAACTGGGTGATGTACGTTTAGTTCAGGGGAATAGATCCTCCCTATCTAGGCCCACCACGGAGAGGCGTACATCATCAGGCCCTTATTATTATTATTATTATTATTATTATTATTATTCATTAATTACTACAGTTCTGAACTTCAAATTTTAAAAGTCTGGACTTTTGAGAGATGATGGATACTCTTTTGGTGGAACACAACGGAGCAAAATATTGTGACCCTCTAATGTTGACCTGAAGTTGGTGCCACTGGGGGTTGGCATTGGGTTTATGTTCCCACCAATGTTAATAACAAACCTACACCCTTGGTCATAGCTGATCAAATTTGCACCAAGAAAAGTATTTCCTGACTTTTTTTTTTTACTTTTATTACCTCCTCTTATTTTCTCAACTTTACCCACATTCCTTGCATATCTTTATAGCATTCCCCTTTATTGTTATTGTTTTTTCCTTTTCCAGTTCAGTCTCTGATAATTTTTTGAACGGCTCTTTTAAAGGAACAGTCCACCGTATTTCCATAATGAAATATGCTCTTACCTGAATTGAGACGAGCTGCTCCATACCTATCCGAGCTTTGCGCGACCTCCCAGTTAGTCAGACACAGTCCGACGCGCTGTCACTCCTGTTAGCAATGTAGCTAGGCTCAGTATGGCCAACGGTATTTTTTGGGGCTGTAGTTAGATGTGACCAAACTCTTCCGCGTTTTTCCTGTTAACATAGGTTTATATGACCAGTGATATGAAACAAGTTCAGTTAAAAAAATTGAAACGTAGCGATTTTCTATGCTATGGAAAGTCCGCACTATAATGACAGGCGTACTAACACCTTCTGCGCGCTTCGGCAGCGCATTGATATCTGAGCTCCGTATCAATGCGCTGCCGAAGCGCGCAGAAGGTGTTAGTACGCCTGTCATTATAGTGCGGACTTTCCATAGCATAGAAAATCGCTACGTTTCAATTTTTTTAACTGAACTTGTTTCATATCACTGGTCATATAAACCTATGTTAACAGGAAAAACGCGGAAGAGTTTGGTCACATCTAACTACAGCCCCCAAAAATACCGTTGGCCATACTGAGCCTAGCTACATTGCTAACAGGAGTGACAGCGCGTCGGACTGCGTCTGACTGACTGGGAGGTCGCGCAAAGCTCGGATAGGTACGGAGCAGCTCATCTCAATTCAGGTCAGAGCATATTTCATTATGGAAATACGGTGGACTGTTCCTTTAATACTCTAATAATTTCTATGGAGATTATTTCAGTTTTTCTCTAATACAGTGTATCTTTCTCTTTTGTATATTTCTTCTTCCTTTCTATTTAGGACAGTTGTTGAAACAGGCTTATTTTCTCATGTTATTTTACATTTTCACTTCTTTCCCACAGTCATGTCTTAACTGTATTTATTGGTCACATACTTCACATCGCACATGAATCAATCCTGATAGAGTTCAATAACTTATAGATTATTCCTCAGTGCTCACACTAATATCTCATCTCATTTTCTTTCAGACACATCGGCTTTTTCTACGGTTGAATTATTATATTGATCTTATTTTTGTTTGATATAGTTATAAATAGATATTGCCTGATGTCAACATGCCTTCAGGCAACAGGAAATGACTTTACTTTTGTGGACCCTGACCCACATGCTGTCTATCTCTGTGTAAACCAGAATTGTTCTATCATGTTGTAATGTACATTTTGTTTTCTTCTTTGTTATGCATGGATTGTCGACATATTTTCTATTTGGTTGAATTAATCACATTCGTCTCATTATCTGTAGCCGCTTTATCCTGTTCTACAGGGTCGCAGGCAAGCTGGAGTCTATCCCAGCTGACTACGGGCGAAAGGCGGGGTAGACCTTGGACAAGATGGTAAAATGTCACCAGGTCATCACAGGGCTGACACACAGACAACTATTTACACTCACATCTATGGTCAATTTAGAGTCACCAGTTAACCTAACCTGCATGTCTTTGGACTGTGGGGGAAACCGGAGCAAACCCATGTGGACAACATGCAAACTCCGCACAGAAAGGCCCTCACCAGCCACGGGGCTCGAACCCGGACCTTCTTGCTGTGAGGCGACAGCACTAACCACTACACCACCGTGCCGCCCTTTGTACAAAATCCCTTTTTATATAAATATATCAATGCTTATGTAAATGAGGACGTATTTCTAATGTTTGTAAACAAATGAACTGATAATGTTTAATGTGTCAGAAAATCTTTTTCTTCTATTTCTGCCCGCTTTCTAAGTATTTTCATAGATCACATTTTGTTAAGCGTTTGTTGTTTGTATTGATTTAGAGTTTTGTAGTTTACCAATAAATGTCAACAGGCAATTGACATTGTAACCACATGAAAATCCAGGTCAAAGTTCGCATGTCATTCCTCGAACCGAAATATAAAATGTCTACTGATATTGTAATATGTGGTAGATATTAACAACAAACTGCAAAAAATATTTTCTGAATGGAATAGAAAAATCTGGATATTTCAAGCATGTAATTTTTGATATGCTAGGAATTTAATTATGGTCTACAACCCCAATTCCAAAAAAGTTGGGACAAAGTACAAATTGTAAATAAAAACAGAATGTGGAAGTTTCAAAATTCCATATTTTATTCAGAATAGAACATAGATGACATATCAAATGTTTAAACTGAGAAAATGTATCATTTAAAGAGAAAAATTAGGTGATTTTAAATTTCATGACAACAACACATCTCAAAAAAGTTGGGATAAGGCCATGTTTACGACTGTGAGACATCCCCTTTTCTCTTTACAACAGTCTGTAAATGTCTGGGGACTGAGGAGACAAGTTGCTCAAGTTTAGGGATAGGAATGTGTAGCAGTTCGTATGGATGGGTGGAGCACAGAGGACGGCAGGACAGAGATCAGGTTTTGGAATAGGGCTTTTATTGCCACACATTTCAGTGAACAATATTTATCTCAAACAGATAGACACACACACGACAGGCGTCTTGTTCGGGGATGAGCTCCTCTGCTCTTGCTCTCCCTCCTTAAGTAGGGCGCAGTCACTGGGAAGACACAAACACAGGTTAATTGATCTCAGGTGTAGTGATTCTGCCACTTATCTTCCCTGACTCCGCCCTCCTGTCACAGACCTGCGCTTGACCACGCCCCCGCTGCAACATACCCCCACCGCCCGACTCAGGCCGGGCAGCCGTCCGGCCTGCAGCCGACTCCCCCCCCCCCCTTGACGGGAGAGGAAGTCCGCCACGACCATCTGCGCCCCCGGCCTGTGGACCACCTTGAAATTACAGGGTTGGAGTGCCAGATACCAACGGGTGATCCGCGCGTTGGCATCTTTCATGCGGTGGAGCCACTGGAGGGGCGCGTGGTCCGAACAGAGGGTGAAAGGGCACCCCAGCAGGTAGTAACAGAGGGAGAGGACCGCCCAATTGATCTCCAGACACTCTTTTTCAATTGTGCTGTAGCGCCCCTCACGCACTGACAGCTTCCTGCTAATGTTCAGGACGGGGCGGTCCTCTCCCTCCACCTCCTGGGACAAAACTGCCCCCAGCCCTCTGTCCAACGCATCGGTCTGCAACACAAAGGGGAGAGAAAAGTCAGGGGAGTGTAAAAGTGGCCCCCCACACAGTGCAGCCTTTAACTCTGAAAAAGCCCGCTGGCATTGCTCCGTCCACTGGACCGGATCTGGGCCCCCCTTTTTAGTGAGATCAGTCAGCGGGCTGGTGACGTCTGAATAATTAGGTATAAACCTATGGTAATAGCCGGCCAGCCCCAGGAACTGTCTCACCCCCTTTTTGGTCTTGGGCCTTGGGCAGGCCGCAATCGCTGCCGTCTTATTAATTTGGGGACGCACCTGCCCATTGCCCAAGTGGAAGCCCAGATACCGTACTTCCACCCGCCCAATCGCACACTTCTTTGGGTTGGCTGTGAGCCCCGCTCACCTCAGCGACCTAAGGATGGCCCTCAGATGTTCAAGGAGCCTCGGCCAGTCATTACTATAGATGATTATATCATCTAGATACGCGGCCGCATAAGTGGCGTGGGGGCGGAAGACTCTATCCATCAGCCGCTGAAACGTCGCGGGTGCCCCAAACAGCCCAAACGGAAGTGTGACGAATTGGTGTAAACCAAACGCTGTGGAAAAGGCCGTTTTTTCTCGGGATAGTGGAGTCAAGGGGATCTGCCAATATCCCTTCGTCAAATCCAGTGTCGAATAAAAGCGAGCCGTGCCGAGTCAATCGAGCAACTCATCAATACGAGGCATTGGGTACGCGTCAAATTTAGACACTGCATTGACTTTTCTATAGTCCACACAGAACCGGACTGACCCGTCGGCCTTGGGTACCAAGACCACCGGGCTGCTCCAGTCACTGTGGGACTCCTCAACGATTACCATTTCGAGCATGGTCTCAAGTTCTTCCCGAACCACCTTTTTTTTGTGTTCGGGTAGCCTGTAAGGGCGGCTACGCACTACCACCCCCGGAGGCATCTCTATGTGGTGCTCTATGAGGTTCGTGCGACCGGGCAGGGGCGAGAACACATCCGAAAACTCGGTCTGCAACTGGGCAACCTCCGTGAGTTGGGTCAGGGAGAGGTGGTCTCCACAGGGGACCGGAGAGGTACGGGATGCCAATGCCCCTTTTTGAACCTCCGGCCCCAGCTCTGCCTTCTCCGGAACCACCGACACCAACGCCACGGGAACCTCCTCATTCCAGAGTTTCAGCAGATTGAGGTGGTAAATCTGTAGCGCCCCACCCCTGTCCGTTCGCCTCACCTCATAGTCGACATCCCCGACTCGCCGTGTGACCTCAAAGGGTCCTTGCCACTTGGCGATCAATTTGGAGTTCGAAGTGGGCAACAGTACGAGTACTTTATCTCCCTGTGTGAACTCCCTAAGGCGCGTACCCTTGTTGTACAGGCGGGCTTGCCGTTCCTGGGCCTGCCGCAAATTCTCCTGGGTTAGGTGGGTGAGCGTGTGGAGTTTTGTGCGCATGTCCATAACGTATTGAATTTCGTTCTTGCTTTGTGAAGGTCCCTTCTCCCAATTTTCCCGCAGCACGTCTAGGATGCCACGCGGCTTATGCCCATATAATAATTTGAATGGGGAGAACCCCGTGGAGGCTTGGGGAACCTCTCGCACTGAGAACAACAAGGGCTCGAGCCACTTATCCCAATTACGTGCGTCCTCGCTTACGAATTTTTTAATGATATTTTTGAGGGTGCGGTTGAACCATTCTACTAAACCGTCCATTTGTGGGTGATACACACTGGTGCGGATCGGCTTAATCCCCAATAACCCATACAGTTCGCGCAGTGTTTGTGACATAAACGTAGTGCCTTGATCAGTCAGAATCTCTTTCTGACATACTAGGCTTTTTGTCAGGGTGTTGTGGGCCATCCCAGATGCCACATCGCTGTTTTTTTTATTATGCCACATTACAAGGCCTGTTTGTCATTTCCAACATTGATATTTGGGCCTGACACTGGAAATTTTTCTGCCACTACAAAATCGTGTCAAACTCTACCTGTATTTGTGTAATCTGATCCTTTAAGCCACTCCAGAGCACATCATAAGAGTTGTTTTTTTACTATGGTAGAGGAGAAAACAAAAAAAATTTCTGACATACTAGGCTTTTTGTCAGGGTGTTGTGGGCCATCCCAGATGCCACATCGCTGTTTTTTTTATTATGCCACATTACAAGGCCTGTTTGTCATTTCCAACATTGATATTTGGGCCTGACACTGGAAATTTTTCTGCCACTACAAAATCGTGTCAAACTCTACCTGTATTTGTGTAATCTGATCCTGGCATAATTTACAACACCCAACATTAGAATATAGAATAGAAGAGAATATATCTTTGTCATTTCACATTCATATTCCATCCATCCATCTTCTACCGCTTATCCGGATCCGGGTCGCGGAGGTAGCAGCCTAAGCAGAGCAGTCCAGACTTCCCTCTCCCTGGCCACCTCCACCAGCTCTTCCGCGGGAATACCGAGGCGTTCCCAAGCCAGCCGAGAGATGTAATCTCTCCAGCATGTCCTGGTCCTGCCCCGGGGTCTCATCCCGGTGGGGCATGCCCAGAAAACCTCCCTTGGGAGGCGTCCAGGGGGCATCCTAACAAGGTGCCCGAACCACCTCAGCTGACTCCTTTCGATGTGGAGGAGCAGCAGTTCTACTCTGAGTCTCTCCCAAATGACCAAGCTTCTCACCCTGTCTCTAAGGGAGAGCCCAGCCACCCTGCAGAGAAAACTCATTTCTACCACTCGTATCCACGATCTCATTCTTTCGGTCACTATCCATAGCTCGTGACCAGAGGTGAGAGTGGGAACGTAGATAGACCAGTAAATTGAGAGCTTTGCTTTTTGGCTCATCTCTCTCTTTACCACAACAGACCAGTTTAGCGTCCACATCACTGACGCTGCCCCGATCTGTCTGTCCAACTCCCGCTACCCCTTACCCTTACTCGTGAACAATTCACATTCATATTGTACAATGAAACTGGATGCAATCCTACTAATGCAACATCTGGTTAGAAAAATGTTTACATAATATATACATTGTCTTGCAAAAGTATTCACCCCCCCTTTGTGTTTGACCTGTTTTGTCGCATGACAAGCTTGAATTAAAATGGATTTTTTGGGGGTGAGCACCATTTCATTTACACAACATGCCTACCACTTTAAAGGCGAAAATTGTTGTTTTATTGTGACATAAACCATAATTAAGGTGAAAAAACAGAAATCAGGAGTGTGCGTAGGTATTCACCCCCCTCAAGTCAATACTTTGTAGAGCCACTTTTTGCTGCAGTTACAGCTGCATGTCTCTTGGGGTATGTCTATATTAGCTTAGCACATCTAGCCACTGGGATTTTTGCCCATTTGTCAAGGCAAAACTGCTCCAACTCCTTCAAGTTAGATGGGCTGCGTTGGTGTAAAGCAATCTTCAAGTTATGCCACAGATTCTCAATTGGATTGAGGTCTGGGCTTTGACGAGACCATTCCAAGACATTTAAATGTTTCCCTTTAAGCCACTCCAGTGTAGCTTTAATAGTATGTTTAGGATCATTGTCCTGCTGGAATGGAAACCTTCATCCCAGTCTCAAACCTCTGGCTGACTCAAACAGGTTTTCCTCCAGAATTGCCCTGTATTTAGTGCTATCCATCTTTTCTTCAATACTGATAAGTTTTACTGTCCCTGCAGATGAAAAATGTCCCTGCAGCATGATGCTGCCACCACCATGCTTCATTGTAGGAATTGTGTTCTCAGGGTGTTGGGCTTGTGCCACACATGGCATTTCCCATGATGGCCAAAAAAAAAATCAATTTTAGTCTCATTTGACCAGAGAATCTTCTTCCATGTGTTTGGGAGAGTGTGCCACATGCTGTTGGGTAAACTCCAAATGTGTTTTCTTAAGCAATGACTTTTTTTTCTGGCCACTCTTCTATAAAGCCCCACTCTGTGGAGTATACAGCTTAAAGTGGTCCTATGGACAGATACTCCCATCTCTGCTGTGGATCTTTGCAGCTCCTTCAGTGTTATTTTTGGTGTCTTTGTTGCACCAAATTGATTAATGCTGTCCTTGCCCGGTCTGTGAGTTTTGGTGAGCAGCCTTCTCTTGTCAGGTTTGTAGTGGTGCCATATTCTTTCCATTTTGCTATAATGGATTTAATGGTGTGCTGTGGGATATTCAAAGTTTGGGATATTTTTTATAACCCAACCCTGATCCATACTTCTCCACAACTTTGTTTCTGACCTATTTGGAGTGCTGCTTGGTTTTCATGTTGCTTGCTTAGTAGTGTTGCAGAGTCAGGGTCCTTCCAGAACAGGTTGATTTATACAGACATCATGTGACAGATCATGTGACACTTTGATTGCACACAGGCGGAGCTTAATCAACACATTATGTGACTTATGAAGTGAACTGGTTGGACCAGTTCTTATTTAGGGGTTTCATACGAAAGGGGGTGAATACCTATGCACACTCTAGATTTATATATTTTTTCATCTTAGTTATTGTTTGCGTCACAATAAAATAACAATTTGCACCTTTAAAGTAGTAGGCATGTTGTGTAAATCAAATGGTGCTAACCCCCCAAAAATCTATTTTAATTCCAGTTTGTAATGTGACAAAACAGGACAAACACCCAGGGGGATGAATATTTTTGCAAGACACTGTATTAACAACTCTAAAACTCTAAAAACATACACACACATACAGGATATTTCACACTCTGCTGTTTTTTTTAAATTGCACTGTGCCCTTAAAACAAGCAGCGTTTAGTGCCATTATGGCTCTTGGGTAAAAGCTGTTTTTCAGTCTACTTGTCTGTGTCTTAACTGACCTGAACCATCTGCCCAAGGGCAGCGGTTCAGACAGAGTGGGTCTGGGGTGGGATGGATCTTTTAATATATCCTGGGCTCTTTTGAGGCAGTGGGAACTGTAAAGCTCTTCCAGGGAAGGGAGAGGGCATCCTATGATCTTCTGGGCGGTGGTGATGACACTCTGGAAAGCTTTCCTCTCTGCTGCTGTACAGCTGGCAAGCTGCACACTGATGCAGTATGCAATTGTGCATCATCCTGAGGATCCTCAGGAAGTAAAGTCTCTGCTGTGCCTTCTTTATCACTTGTGTGGTGTTAGTGCTCCAGGTCATGTCCTCCTTAATGTGTACCCCAGGAACCCAGACATCTGAGACCTTTTCCACACATTCTCTGTTGATGAGGATAGGCTGAATGTCAGTTTTCTTTTTCCTGAAGTCTATAATTGGCTCCTTGGTTTTGGTCGTGTTGAGGACCAGGTTGTTGTCTCTGCACCACCCAGACAGCTGCTCCACCTCATAAATCCCCCCTCCCAGAGATGAGCCCCACTTCGTTGGTGTCCTCTGCAAATTTGATAATGCCGTTACTGGAGTGGGCGGGGGTGCAGTCATGGGCATAGAGGGTGAAGAGTAGGGGGCTCAGCACACAGCCCTGTGGGGAGCCAGTGCTGAGGGCAGAGGAGATGTGGGGGCCTACTCTCACCCTCTGGGAGCGATCAGACAGGAAGCCTTTAATCCAGAGGTAGATGAAGTGAGACAGTCCCGGGTCTGTCAGTTTGGACACCAGTCTGTGAGGGAGGATGGTGTTGAATGTCAAGCTAAAGTCCACAAAGAGCAGGCTAGTGTAGCAGTTTTCAGATCATCGTTAGAGGACCTTCATCATATAATTTGACATGAAGAACCTGTTTTAGTATTCGGCCAAGACTTTATTGGAATCATCTCAAACAGTAGACAAATCTTAAAAGACTGCTGAAATCAAGCAGTGCAAAACAGGCTTTATACAGTATTTTTTAATCGGACATATTTTATCTTGGGAGCATTAATACTGCCCAAAATGCTGCTTTTCTTGAGAGCCTCATCTCAAGTGAATGATAGTTATGATATTCCAATAACAAATTTATTCTTAAAACAATATGCAAGTTGAACAGAGTTTTGAAACAATTTTTCTTTGATTTTAGAACATTATGAGCATCACTGGTTCCCCGATGCACTGTTTAGAGGTTCGGGATATCGCTGTATCTGGATCAATCACAGGATGGACCTCCGAGTATGGAAGGCTGCTTACATCATTGGTCTCAGCATGGAGCAGCTTTGCTCCCTCTTACCCTGTGAACTTACATTGTAGGTCGACCCCTATGAAGCGTGCTATCATATAGGGGAGAACTACAGTAGGGTGGAGCTAATTTTTAAAGTTATTAAATATGACTATCTTACCACCTAATTTGATTTTTATATATAAAAATAATTCAGGTAAAATATTAACAAAAATGAAGAAATCTAATTGGTAGCTCAATCAACATGAAATTTGGCAGCCAAGCCACAAAGTCCACCACAATTAAGTACTGCTGTCATTAGAGGCATTATTCAATATAGGGCCTACAATAATACTACACTTGAATGGATTGGGGCAGCATTAAATATTATCAGTTTATTAAGGGTTTATTGCAAAGTATGCAGTGAAATGTACACTGTGCAACTGTTATAGTGTTAATCATCTTAAAAACTGATCACGAACATTATGGAGCTAACTGATCTAGCTGATCCCATCCCACAGTGTCTGCCAACATAAGCTGAAAATATGCTTAGGAAAAAAGCCTCGATTGGCCCTAGGTCTACCTATACCCATATTGAAGACACTATTTTGACGACCTCTGAAGTATGGATGCAGAACTAGTGCATGGTAAATATGCCACATTGCTATAATTGTCAATGTAAAAAAAATATTTTTTAACAATATTTTTTAAAATTTACTTTTCTTGATAAAATATATCAAAAAGAAAGTACCAATAGGCTAAAAATAAAAAATAAAAAACCCTGTAGAATGGGTACTTCTTTTGAATATGTGTCTGTGTGCAACTGTCTGAATATGTTCTGAATCTGTAGTTCTATACAATATATACAAATACAGAGCTGCCCAAGAACGTCTCTAATTTTTCTAAAACTTAATATACACATACACAAATAAAATAAAATTATATAAATCATAAATTAAACAAGAAGCCATAACAGTGAGCTTTATCACAGAAATGCAAAGAACTAGAATTGAATATGAACTACAAAATAATATAGTTTACAATTATCCATCCATCCATTGTCTGTAGCCGCTTATCCTGTTCTACAAGGTCACAGGCAAGCTGGAGCCTATCCCAGCTGACTATGGGTGAGAGGCGGGGTACATCCTGGACAAGTCGCCAGGTTATCGCAGGGCAAACACAGAGACAGACAACCATACACACTCACACCTACGGTCAGAGGTTTGACGACCTCTGAAGTATGGATGCAGAACTAGTGCATGGTAAATATGCCACATTGCTATAATTGTCAATGTAAAAAAAATATTTTTTAACAATATTTTTTAAAATTTACTTTTCTTGATAAAATATATCAAAAAGAAAGTACCAATAGGCTAAAAATAAAAAATAAAAAACCCTGTAGAATGGGTACTTCTTTTGAATATGTGTCTGTGTGCAACTGTCTGAATATGTTCTGAATCTGTAGTTCTATACAATATATACAAATACAGAGCTGCCCAAGAACGTCTCTAATTTTTCTAAAACTTAATATACACATACACAAATAAAATAAAATTATATAAATCATAAATTAAACAAGAAGCCATAACAGTGAGCTTTATCACAGAAATGCAAAGAACTAGAATTGAATATGAACTACAAAATAATATAGTTTACAATTATCCATCCATCCATTGTCTGTAGCCGCTTATCCTGTTCTACAAGGTCACAGGCAAGCTGGAGCCTATCCCAGCTGACTATGGGTGAGAGGCGGGGTACATCCTGGACAAGTCGCCAGGTTATCGCAGGGCAAACACAGAGACAGACAACCATACACACTCACACCTACGGTCAATTTAGAGCCACCAATTAACCTAACCTACATGTCTTTGGACTGTGGGAGAAACTGGAACACCCGGAGGAAACCCACTCAGACACAGGGAGAACATGTAAACTCCACACAGAAAGGCCCTCGCCGGCCGCTGGGCTCGAACCCAGGACCTTCTTGCTGTGAGGCGACAGTGCTAACTACTACACCACCATGCCACCCACACAGTTATAAATACACAAAATATTTAATATCTTTGAGCTTTGTACACAATTTACAATTTTATTGCAAATTTGCATAAAATGTGTTACTTTTGTAATCTTCGAGTTGATTGAGCTACCATTAAAGGAACAGTCCACCGTATTTCCATAATGAAATATGCTCTTACCTGAATTGAGATGAGCTGCTCCGTACCTATCCGAGCTTTGCGCGACCTCCCAGTTAGTCAGACGCAGGCCGATGCGCTGTCACTCCTGTTAGCAATGTAGCTAGGCTCAGTATGGCCAACGGTATTTTTTGGGGCTGTAGGTAGATGTGACCAAAGTCTTCCGCGTTTTTCTTGTTTACATAGGTTATATGACCAGTGATATGAAACAAGTTCAGTTAAAAAAATTGAAACGTAGCGATTTTCTATGCTATGGAAAGTCCGCACTATAATGACAGGCGTACTAACACCTTCTGCGCGCTTCGGCAGCTCATTGATACGGAGCTCAGATATCAATGCGCTGCCGAAGCGCGCAGAAGGTGTTAGTACGCCTGTCATTATAGTGCGGACTTTCCATAGCATAGAAAATCGCTACGTTTCAATTTTTTTAACTGAACTTGTTTCATATCACTGGTCATATAAACCTATGTAAACAGGAAAAACGCGGAAGAGTTTGGTCACATCTAACTACAGCCCCAAAAAATACCGTTGGCCATACTGAGCCTAGCTACATTGCTAACAGGAGTGACAGTGCGTCGGACTGCGTCTGACTAACTGGGAGGTCGCGCAAAGCTCAGATAGGTACGGAGCAGCTCGTCTCAATTCAGGTAAGAGCATATTTCATTATGAAAATACGGTGGACTGTTCCTTTAAAATTTAATATGTAATGCACAAACTTTGTCTATATGGTTTTTAGTACAAATGGAACATGTTCAGGGGTAAGACCAAATAAAATGAATGAAAACAATTTTCTGTGATTTAAGCTCCACCCTAGGGAGAACAGGTCCATAGCAGTACTGTACAAGTCCACACCACCGCCACCAGAGACTCATCTGAACTCTGTGGACAGCTGCAAAGAGAAACTGAGAACTGGTCATTCAAGCCCTTCAAAATCCGTCAATGTGATGACTGTCTTCAGCTAATCACTCTGCACATCTGGCCCACATTTGTTTTACATTTTAAATTATGATTTTAACCCTTTGGTGACTGACCCCTTGAAAATGGTTCCTCCAGGAACGATGACTTTTCAGTTGTCAAGACAACGGAAAAACTAAAATACAAAAACAGAAAGATACGTCACAATGCTCTTGTGCACAAAACAAAATGCTCTTGTATTTTAGCTTTTCCGTTGTCTTGACAACTGAAACGTCATCGTTCCTGGAGGAACCATTTTCAAGGGGTCAGTCACCAAAGGGTGACTGAATAAATTGGATATATTTTAATTCAGTGCTTAAGTTTAACACATGTAAATATTTGTAAATGTTTTATATACAACCCCGATTCCAAAAAAGTTGGGACAAAGTACAAATTGTAAATAAAAACAGAATGCAATGATGTGGAAGTTTCAAAATTCCATATTTTATACAGAATAGAACATAGATGACATATCAAATGTTTAAACTGAGAAAATGTATCATTTAAAGAGAAAAATTAGGTGATTTTAAATTTCATGACAACACCACATCTCAAAAAAGTTGGGACAAGGCCATGTTTGCCACTGTGAGACATCCCTTTTTCTCTTTACAACAGTCTGTAAACGTCTGGGGACTGAGGAGACAAATTGCTCAAGTTTAGGGATAGGAATGTTAACCCATTCTTGTCTAATGTAGGATTCTAGTTGCTCAACTGTCTTAGGTCTTTTTTGTCGTATCTTCCGTTTTATGATGCGCCAAATGTTTTCTATGGGTGAAAGATCTGGACTGCAGGCTGGCCAGTTCAGTACCCGGACCCTTCTTCTACGCAGCCATGATGCTGTAATTGATGCAGTATGTGGTTTGGCATTGTCATGTTGGAAAATGCAAGGTCTTCCCTGAAAGAGACGTCATCTGGATGGGAGCATATGTTGCTCTAGAACCTGGATATACCTTTCAGCATTGATGGTGTCTTTCCAGATGTGTAAGCTGCCCATTCCACACGCATTAATGCAACCCCATACCATCAGAGATGCAGGCTTCTGTACTGACCGCTGATAACAACTTGGGTCGTCCTTCTCCTCTTTAGTCCGAATGACACGGCATCCCTGATTTCCATAAAGAACTTCAAATTTTGATTCGTCTGACCACAGAACAGTTTTCCACTTTGCTACAGTCCATTTTAAATGAGCCTTGGCCCAGAGAAGACGTCTGCGCTTCTGGATCATGTTTAGATACGGCTTCTTCTTTGAACTATAGAGTTTTAGCTGGCAACGGCGGATGGCACGGTGAATTGTGTTCACAGATAATGTTCTCTGGAAATATTCCTGAGCCCATTTTGTGATTTCCAATACAGAAGCATGCCTGTATGTGATGCAGTGCCGTCTAAGGGACCGAAGATCACGGGCACCCAGTATGGTTTTCCAGCCTTGACCCTCACGCACAGAGATTCTTCCAGATTCTCTGAATCTTTTGATGATATTATGCACTGTAGATGATGATATGTTCAAACTCTTTGCAATTTTACACTGTCGAACTCCTTTCTGATATTGCTCCACTATTTGTCTGTGCAGAATTAGGGGGATTGGTGATCCTCTTCCCATCTTTACTTCTGAGAGCCACTGCCACTCCAAGATGCTCTTTTTATACCCAGTCATGTTAATGACCTATTGCCAATTGACCTAATGAGTTGCAGTTTGGTCCTCCAGCTGTTCCTTTTTTGTACCTTTAAATTTTCCACCCTCTTATTGCCCCTGTCCCAACTTTTTTGAGATGTGCTGCTGTCATGAAATTTCAAATGAGCCAATAATTGGCATGAAATTTCAATTGAGGAAAATGATCCAATATTAGATATCTGTGAGTGGCAAAAGTATGTGAACCTCTAGGATTAGCAGTTAATTTGAAGGTTAAATTAGAGTCAGGGGTTTTGAATCAATGGGATGACAATCGGGTGTGAGTGGGCACCCTGTTTTATTTAAAGAACAGGGATCTATCAAAGTCTGATCTTCACAACACATGTTTGTGGAAGTGGCTCATAGCACGAAAAAAGGAGATTTCTGAGGATCTCAGAAAAAGCGTTGTTGATGCTCATCAGGCTGGAAAAGGTTACAAAACCATCTCAAAAGAGTTTGGACTCCACCAATCCACAGTCAGACAGATTGTGTACAAATGGAGGAAATTCAAGACCATTGTTACCCTCCCCAGGAATGGTCGACCAACAAAGATCACTTCAAGAGCAAGGTGTGTAACAGCCGGCAAGGTCACAAAGGACCCCAGGGTAACTTCTAAGCAACTGAAGGCCTCTCTCACATTGGCTAATATTAATGTTCATGAGTCCATCATCAAGAGAACACTGAACAACAATGGTGTGCATGGCAAGCTTGCAAGGAGAAAGCCACTGCTCTCCACAAATAACATTGCTGCTCATCTGTAGTTTGCTAAAGATCACGTGGACAAGCCAGAAGGCTATTGGAAAAATGTTTTGTGGACAGATGAGACCAAACTAGAACTTTCTGGTTTAAATGAGAAGCGTTATGTTTGGAGAAAGGAAAACACTGCATTCCAGCATAAGAACCTTATCCCATCTGTGAACCATGGTGGTGGTAGTATCATGGTTTGGGCCTGTTTTGCTGCATCTGGGCCAGGACGGCTTGCCATCATTGATGGAACAATTAATTCTGAATTATACAGCGGTACTAGAAAGTTTGTGAACCCTTTAGAATTTTCTATATTTCTGCATGAATATGACCCAAAACATCATCAGATTTTCACACAAGTCCTAAAAGTAGATAAAGAGAACCCAGTTGAACAAATGAGACAAAAATATTTTACTTGGTCATTTATTTATTGAGGAAAATGATCCAAAATTAAATATCTGCGAGTGGCAAAAATATGTGAACCTTTGCTTTCAGTATCTGGTGTGACCCCCTTATGCAACAATAACTGCAACTGAACGTTTCCAGTGACTGTTGTTCAGTCCTGCACACCGGCTTGGAGGAATTTTAGCCCATTCCTCTGTACAGAGCATCTTCAACTCTGGGATGTTGTTGGGTTTCCTCACATGAACTGCTTGCTTCAGGTCCTTCCACAACATTTCGATTGGATTAAGGTCAGGACTTTGACTTGGCCATTCCAAAACATTAACTTTATTCTTCTTTAACCATTCTTTGGTACAGCGACTTGTGTGCTTAGGGTCATTGTCTTGCTGCATGACCCACCTTCTCTTGAGATTCAGTTCATGGACAGATGTCCTGACATTTTCCTTTAGAATTTGCTGGTATAATTTAGAATTCATTGTTTCATTAATGATGGCAAGCTGTCCTGGCCCAGATGCAGCAAAACAGGCCCAAACCATGACACCATCATGTTTCACACATGGGATAAGGTTCTTATGCTGGAATGCAGTGTTTTCCTTTCTCCAAACATAACACTTCTCATTTAAACCAAAAAGTCCTATTTTGATCTCATCCGTCCACAAAATATTTTTCCAACAGCCTTCTGGCTTGTCCACGTGATCTTTAGCAAACTGCAGACGCGCAGCAATGTTCTTTTTGGAGAGCAGTGGCTTTGTCCTTGAAACCCTGCCATGCACACCATTGTTGTTCAGTGTTTTCCTGATGGTGGACTCATGAACATTAACATTAGCCAATGTGAGAGAGGTCTTCAGTTGCTTAGAAGTTACCCTGGGGTCCTTTGTGACCTCGCTGAGTATTACACGCCTTGCTCTTGGAGTGATCTTTGTTGGTCGACCACTCCTGGGGAGGGTAACAATGGTCTTAAATTCCCTCCATTTGTACACAATCTGTCTGACTGTGGATTGGTGAAGTCCAAACTATTTAGAGATGTTTTTTAACCTTTTCCAGCCTGATGAGCATGAACAACATTTTTTCTGAGGTCCTCAGAAATCTCCTTTGTTCATGCCATGATCCACTTCCACAAACATGTGTTGTGAAGATCAGACTTTGATAGATCCCTGTTCTTTAAATAAAACATGGTGCCCACTCACACCTGATTTGTCATCCCATTGATTCAAAACCCCTGACTCTAATTTCACCTTCAAATTAACTGCTAATCCTAGAGGTTCACATACATATCTGCCACTCGCAGATATGTAATATTGGATCATTTTCCTCAGTAAATAAATGACCAAGTACAATATTTTTGTCTCATTTGTTTAACTGGGTTATCTTTATCTACTTTTAGGACTTGTGTGAAAATCTGATGTTGTTTTAGGTCATATTTATGCAGAAATATAGACAATTCTAAAGGGTTCACAAACTTTCAAGCACCACTGTACCTGCAAATTCTAAAGGAAAATGTCAGGACATCTGTCCATGACCTGAACTGCAAGAGAAGGTGGGTCATGTAGCAAGACAATGACCCTAAGCACACAAGTCGTTCTACCAAAGAATGGTTAAAGAAGAATAAAGTTAATGTTTTGGAATGGCCAAGTCAAAGTCCTGAACTTAATCCAATTGAAATGTTGTGGAAGGACCTGAAGTGAGTAGTTCATGTGAGGAAACCCACCAACATCCCAGAGTTGAAGCTGTTCTGTATGGAGGAATGGGCTAAAATTCCTCCAAGCTGGTGTGCAGGACTGATCAACAGTTACCGGAAACATTTAGTTGCAGTTATTGCTGCACAAGGGGGTCACACCAGATACTGAAAGCAAAGGTTCACATACTTTTGCCACTCACAGATATGTAATACTGGATCTTTTTCCTCAATAACTAAATGACCAAGTATAATATTTTTGTCTCATTTGTTTAACTGGGTTCTCTTTGTCTACTTTTAGGACTTGTGTGAAAATCTGATGATGTTTTAGGTCATATTCATGCAGAAGTATAGAAAATTCTAAAGGGTTCACAAACTTTCAAGTGCCACTGTAACCATTGCCCATTTGTTGCTATATAATTTCTAACCCTTCTCTACCATATCCATCAATGGAAAGGGTGCTACCTTGTCAGTGTTTCTGCTGTGAGAATGGTCACCCACCCAAATAATATAGGCTCAAATGTCGCATATGGTAGTCTGAATTAATTTTCATGGGTTCATTAAAATATGAATTGAAGTTGAAATGTTTGCTGTACCATCATGATACTACATTACACCTTACGTATTACTGAATGTGATGACAAGCTGAGGAAAATAATGATCAGAGCTACGATATTGCACAAGCGTTGGGGATAATCACTACAATAATTTGGAATGTCCTGAAAAAGAAAGAAACCACTGGTGTACTAACAACTAGACAATGAACATGTTGGCTAAGGAAAATAACAGCAGATGATGATAGAAGAAATGTGAGAGCTGTGAAGGAAATCTAAAAACAAGTCAGTGACATCATCAGCAAATAGGGCAGGTGTGTGTGTGTCTGTGACAGATATTTGCTTAGTGTAGTAAAAGTAGCATGTTATAGCATATTATAACATTGCAGTACATTATATTCATACAACCCATTAAACTACATACAACTTACACACTTAAAGCACTGAATACTTTCATATTTACACTGATATGTTGCATCATATTACATTCAAACACAGGACAGTCTGGTGCCTTGAGCTCAATCAGCACATGCAGGAAGAGTGTTTATTAACAGGTATGATATTTACGGTTAGAGATAATGAGAATGGGATGAGAAAATACAAATGAAACCAAAAGCAGAGTCATAAACATGGCTAGAAACAAACGTGAAAGTGATACCGGTAAGGCCAACATTTTGCAAAGCCTCTGTGTCCTTACATACGCATACTTATTGCGCTCAAATCAGCATCAGGTGTTTCCCATAACGACTGGGTCCCAAGCATGCACACAATGCGTTCTGAAGGATTCTGAATGTAAATGCACTTTTTAAAGGTGCCCTTCCACCAAAAACGTTTAATACTGGCTCTTTTTGAAATACCATAGTTCACTCCGAGTTGCATATGCATGCTGCATGTGAAAATGTAATTTTACTCCCATTCCCTGTATTAGCTTATGAAAGAAAATAGTCAGAAAAACGAACGGATCTGAAAAAGCCATACGATCTTACGTCACTTCGCAAATTAGTATTCATGGCTTCGCCCACCTTGGCTTGCGACCACCCATGGGAAGGAAGTTCGGATTTAAGCGCGAGGAGAGATAGCAGAGCCAGTGTTGCCAGATTGGGCGGTTTTAAGTGCATTTTGGCGGATTTGAACATATTTTGGGCTGGAAAACGTCAGCAGTATCTGGCAACACTGAGCAGAGCCCATCTTGTCAGTAGCTAACGAAGGGGACCTAACAGCAAGTTGAAAACATGTCTGAACAAGTTCGTGCCTGTGTTATTTGTGGCAGTAAGACATCAACATTGCATTTCTTGCCCAAGATAGAAGAGGTGAAGAAGAAATGGTTGGAATTTATCTTTGGAACACCACCAGCGAAGTATAATGCAACGTTAGTACTGTGTTCTAATCATTTCAACCACAGTGACTTTCCAAACTTCGGTGCCTTCAGTAGTGGTTTTGCTTCGAGGTTACATTTAATCCCTGGATCTGTGCTGTCAAGATGATCGACCACCAGCTCACAAGCTGTAAGTAAAACATGAACTTTTTTGTTCGAAGGTTTTTGTTACAAAATGGCATGTTCATATTCTCCACGTTAGCATGCATGACATGGTCACAAGCTAGGCAGGGATGAGAGTTTTCCGCTTTTTCTGAGTAAAAAAACGACCTTTTTATATTATGCCAAATCCATTGAGAATTTTTTAAATTAATTTCGGAGGGTTGGGGTATGTTCCTTCATACTGTTCAAACTTTATTAACTCCAACAATGTTTACACATTATTTGTAAGTCGCCATCTTTAGTCTCATTTAAATCTCGTTGAATGTGATGTAAAATTTGTGTTATCTACATTGTTATTGGTCAAAACATCGATGTCGAGACCATAATAGCCAATCAAAACAGTTTTTACAAAGACACCCACATTCTTTTTTTAAGTCACTCGTTCATTTTATTCGTTTGTTTGTTCAGTAAAAACCCAAACATTTGTTGAATTTTTCTTATTTCCCCGCGTCGCACCTCAATGACGTCAGCGCGCAGTATTGTTCCCTTCGCGGTTTGTTCCATCTCTCTCGCCGTAGTAAGACACCCACATCCGCTTGTTCTGACTCACTGGAGGTAGCGTCACAGTGCTGTTAGCCAATCAGAGGTAACACGTTTACATGTCATGAATATTAATGAGTAAGAGCTGAAATCCTGTCGTTCTCCCACCACCCACTCCTCCAGCAAACTAGAACAGCCTGAAACAGGAGAACCACAGCATTTTTTTTCACCAAAACCGGCTCACAGGGCATTCATTCATACTAGAGACCACCGCACAATTAATGAAAAAACGATGCAAGGAGACCTTTAAGTCTTGGTGAAGGTTAGGCTGTGCTGACCCACTGTGTTGTTCATGTTCACTTCACTGTCTAAGAATGAGCACCTTGCTGCAGCTGTGAAATTATTATAATTTTTTTAATTCTTACCTTCGTGAAAATGAAATGAGCATGCCATATGGTTTTTGACCTTTCCATTCAACACTGAGTCCCACTGAATGTTTTTTTTTTCCCATTTTCCCTTCTACATTTAGAAATCTTTCTAGTTTTTTCCCCCGATGATGAATCACTTTCGGTAAATTAAAAAATCTGATGTCTTTGTTTTGTTCAGAATGATTTGCTCATCTAAAAATGCAGCAAAACCTTCCCATACCGATCAATAACAACTAACTCAGCTGAATGAAGCACTACAAGCGTGCCTCCTGTCATGGCAGCGTAGTTACCGTTGCTATGGGGGTCATGTGATGGTGCAAAGCCTCTATCCCACAAAAGAGCTCCTGTAGCACAAACTGCTGAAAAAATTAATGCTGGCTGTGGCAGCAGGAGCGTGGTTGAGCATCGGCTGTGAACGACGAGGAGGCAAGTTGAACCATCAGGTAACATGTGAAGAAGTGCACCTGTGTCGAATTACTGGCTGTCTATTAACCTGTGTCTCTGTGTCTTGCAGACAGCCAGGAATGAGAGAGAGAGAGCTGTGACACCCCGTCACGTGTGTGAGTAGTGTGTTTGTGTGTTGATTACCCATCACTGAAAAGTGCAAAAATAAAGAGAACTCACCTGTTCTAAAGCTTGCTTCCTGTTCCTTTGTTTCCCCCAAGTCAAAGAGGTGTTACACTGGTGCTGAAACCCGGTACTGAGGAACAAACACTGCCATGGGGTCGGAACCAATCAGAGAGCGCCTACAAACACTCGCCAATGACCTCCAGCACCAGCAGCATGCCCTCATCGAGCTGTCCATAGACCAGGGCCGGTGCTTCCAGGCTCTGCTCGAAGCCCAGGCAGAGGACTGGCAGGTGATTTGGAGCTGGATTCAGTCTGTGGGTGCTCCAGCCATCATTCCTGCAGCCAACGTGCCCGTCCAGCTGGTTAAGATGGGGCCTCAGGATGACGCCAATGCCTTCCTCAAGCTATTTGAATGTGTTGTAGAGGTGAGCTTGTGGCCAACCTCACAGTGGGCGGCTCTCCTACTGCCTCTCCTGCTGGGGGAAGGCCAGCTTGCGGTTTGAAAGCTCCCGGCCATCAACATGCTGGAGTACCCCCACCTGAAGTGAGCCATCCTACAGAGGGTCAGCCATGGTCCAGAAAAGTAGCGCCAGCACTTCCACTTGCTGGCATATGGAGAAGTGGGCCGGCCATTCGCGTTCGCCCAACAGCTCCGGGATGCCTGCCGACAGTAGCTGCTGGCCAGTGAGTGCAACGTCAAATCTATCATTGAGCGAGTGACACTGGAGTAATTCGTTGCCCAGCTGCCAAGTGGGGTTTCAGCATGGATCCGGTGTCACCGAACGATGTCACTGGAGGAGGTGGTCTGGCTGGCTGAGAATCATCTGACAGCAATTCCAGAAGCAGGCTCTGTTACAACTTCATATCTCTCTCTCTCTCTCTCTCTCTCTCTCTCACACACACACACACACACACACACACACACACACACACACACACACACACTTTCGCTATCTCCTTCTCCCCCTTCCTCTCCTCATCCCTCCCCTACCCCATCCTACGGAAATGGGGGGGCCAATTCCCCCAAAACCCGCTCCCTGCCCTCGTGTCTGTCCTCATGTTTCTACTCTCCCTTCTCCTTCTGTGTCTGTGCCACCATTAACCTCCTCTGTCTCCACAGATGAACTCATCCATGCCCCCTCCTGAGAGCAAGCCTGGGCAGATCTGTAGGCATGGAGGGAAGGTGGGGAATTTGTGCTTCTGCAAGGATGTGGGGCTACTGATTCACATTCCTGATGCACCTCAGGCTTCCCCTGATTGAGTGGGGGTGTACAGGATAGTTGTGAGTATTCAAGGGGGTACACATCAGGCTTTGGTAGATTTTGGGCTGTAATTGGACCTCCATACATTAAAGCCAGACTCAATGCAGGGCACTGGGGAATGCATGTTTGGTAAAGGTGAAATGTGTGTATGGTGATATACACCAATATCTGCTATTGCCCATCACTATTCACTTCTGGTGAGAAAAACATAGGGTGGAGGCAGCAGTTAGTCCGAACCTCACTCACCCACTGATCCTGGGAACCAATTCGCCGGGGTTTAAAACATCAATGAAGCAGATAGTAGTGGGTGGGTCCCACCGCAACGCTAGCTGGGGAGGTGGTCCCAGTGCCATCTGCATCAATCTGTCATGATGACACAGAGAGTGGGGAGAGCCCTCCTCCTTCTCTGGGGAATCACTTAGGGGACTTCCCATTGGAGCAAGCATGTGACGAGTCTCTGAGACACGCTTTTGACCAAGTGAAAGTAACTGATGGCCAAATCCTCTCGCCTAATATTGCGCTTTCTTTCCCATACTTTTGTATTATTAAAGATAGGCAGTATTGAGTGATGCAGGACACTCAAACTAAAGAAAAGATGACACAGTTATTGGTCCTGAAGAGCCTTAGGGAATTTTTATTCCATGTGGGTCATCAAAATCCTATGGCTGGGTATTTGGGGCAGGATAAGACACTAAATCATCTCATGGCCTTTTTCTGTTGGACAGGGATTCACGCTGGTGTCCACAGGTGATGTGTGGCATGTCGTGAATGCTAGCCGGTGAATCCAGTGGCCACACCAAAAGCGCCTTTGCGCCCATTGTGATTGATGGAGATCCCCTTCGAAAGAATTGGCATGGATCTCATTGGGTAATTAGCTCAATCTGCACGCAGGTATTGCTTTGTGCTAGTCATAGTGGATTATACAATGCAATATCCGAAAGCAGTGCCTCGCCGCAATATCTCAGCACATACTGCTGTGGAGGCATTCTTCTTTGTTATCTTCCGAGTTGGGATTCCAAAAGAAATCCTGACTGATCCGGGCACTACTTTTATGTCATGCACACTGCACAAACTGTACGAATTATTGGGGATTAAATTGATTCATACTAGTGTTTATCATCCGCAAATGGATGGGCTGGTTGAATGATTTAACCAAACCATTAAGAACATGATTTCTAAGTTCATTCATGAGGATGCTAAAAATTGGGACAGGTGGCTCAACCCTCTGTTGTTTGCAGTGCACAAGGTCTCACAAGCCTCCACCGGGTTTTCCCCATTTGAATTGCTGTATGGGCACAAGTTCCATGGTGTCTTAGACATCATTAGAGAAAATTGGGAGGAGGGGCCTTCTCAAAGCAAAAATGAAATTCAGTATGTTCTTGACCTGAGAGCAAAACTCCACTCACTGATTCACATAACCCAGGAGAATTTGCTATAGGCCTCAGAATATCAAGTTTGCCTGTACAACAGCGTGGCATGACTAAGGGAATTTGCACCAGAAGATAAGGTCCTCATTTTACTGCCCACCTCAGGTTCCAAATTGCTTGCCAAATGGCAAGGGCCCTTTGAGGTCACATGGTGAATTGGGGAGGTTGACTATGAGGTCAAACATCCAGATAGGGGTGACACATGACAAATTTACCAAATCAATCTCCTGAAACCATGGAGAGAGGAGGTTCCTGGGTCTCTGGTGATGGTAGTTCTGGAGAGGGTGGAGCTGGGACCAGAGGTAAATCTAAAAAGTGCAGCCCAATTCACCCCGGTCCCCTGTGGAAACCACTTCTCACCGTCCTAGAAAGCTCAGGTGATTAGGTTGTAGGAGGAGTTCTCCGATGTGTTCTTGCTCTTCCTTAGTCACACTAACCTCATAGAACACCACACTGAGACTCCCCCAGGGGTGGTGGTGCTCCCCAAACACAAGAAAAATGTGGTTCAGGATGAACTCCAGGCTATACTTAAGATGGGAGGAATTGAGGAGTCGCACAGCGACAGGAGCAGCCCGGTCGTCTTGGTTCCCATGACTGATGGGTCAGTCCAGTTCTGTGTGGATTATAGAAAAGTCAACGTGGTGACTCAATTTCATGCATATCTGATGCTTCTCACTGATGAACTGCACAATCAGTTAGGCGTGGCTCACTTTTACTCGACACTGGATTTAACAAAGGGATATTGGCAGATCCCCTTTTCCACTCCATTTGGCTTCCACCAATTTGCCACCCTTCCTTTCGGGTTGTTTGGGGCTCGTGACATTCCAGCATCTCCTGTACCAAATTCTCTCCTCCCACAATGCATATGCGGTGGCTTACCTAGATGACATAATCATCTATACTCATGATTGAGAGTGGCATTTACAGCAGCTTAGGGTGGTCCTGACGTTGCTGAGGCATGCTGGGCTTACAGGAAATATGAAGAAGTGTGCAGTTGGATTGGTGGAAGTACGGTACCTGGGCTTCCACTTGGGTCCTGGGCAGGTGCATCCACAAATTGATAAGACTGCAGTGATTGTGGCCTAAGACCAAAGTGAGGCAGTTCCTGGGGCTGGCTGGTTATTATACAGTAGGTGGTTCGTGCCTAACTTTCTGGATGTCACCAGCCCACTGACTGACCTCACTAAAAAGAGGGTGCCAGATCCAGTCCAGTGGATGGAGCCATGAGAACAGGCTTTTGCTGAAGTAAAGGCAGTTTTGTGTGGGGGCCCACTGTTACATCCTCCTGACTTTTCTCTCCCTTTTGTTTTACAGACTGATGCATTGGACAGAGGGCTGGGGGCCATTTTGTCCCAGGTGGTGGAGGAGGAGGAGGAGGAGTGTCCAGTGCTGTACATCAGCCACAAGCTGTCCATGTGAGTGTCAAAGTACAGCACAATAGAAACAGAGTGTCTGGCCATCAAGTGGGCAGTCCTCACTCTCCTGCTAGGATGCCCATTAACCCTCTGTTCTGACCATGTCCTGCTCCAGTGGCCCCACCGCATGAAAGATGCCAATGCACGGATCACTCATTCATACCTGGCCCTTAAGCCCTTTAAATTCGAGGTGATCCACAGGCTGGGGGTGCAAATGATGGTGGTGGATTACCTCTCTCACCGGGGGGGTCAGCTGCAGGCCGGACGGGTCCCTGGCCTGAGTCAGGTGGTGGGGGTATGTGTGGCAGCAGGAGCATGGTCAAGTATCGGCTGTGAATGTGTTGAATTACTGGCTGTCTATTAACCTGTGTCTCTGTGTGTCTTGCAGACAGCCAAGAACAAGAGCTGTGACACCCCATCGCATGTGTTTAGTGTGTTTGTGTGTCAATTACCCATTACTGAAAAGTGCAAAAATAAAGAGAACTCACCTGTTCTAAAGCCTGCTTCCCGTTCCTCTCCCCCCCAAAGTCAAAGAGTTGTTACACTGGCTAAAACAGAAAAATGTCAGCATTAACTTTTCAGCAGTTTGTGTTAACATAGCTCTTCTGTGGGATGAGCTACTATAGCTCTTCTGCAGCAAATCAAGCACAGTAATATCATGGTCAGCAAACCATTTGGTAGTAGTTTTGTCACTGTGGGTAGGTGCTAAGTCCTGCTGGGAAAGGATATCGGCATCTCCATAAAGCTTGTCAGCAGATTTGCAGCATGAAGTGCTCTAAAATCTCCTGGGAGATGGCTTTGTTGACTTTGGACTTGATAAAGTACAGTGGACCAGCACCAGCAGATGACATAGCACCTCAAATTATCACAGACTGCAGAAACATCACACTGGACTTCAAACACCATGGATTCTGTACCTCTCCACTCTTCCTCCAGACTCTAGGACCTTGATTTCCAAATGAAATGCAAAATTTACTTTCATCTGAAAAAAAGGACTTTGGACCACTGAGCAACAGTCCAGTTCTTTCTCTCCTTAGCCCAGATAAGACACTTCTGATGTTGTCTCTGGGAGCCCAAATCAGCCATGGTCAAGGTCCCAGGCAGGTGCTGGCTGCACTGGAGTCGTGCTGCAATCCACAGGCTTTGTGAGCAGGGGTGTTTGCCAACAAACTGCACAGGGTGCTCTGACTCTTTCTCTTTGTCCTCAGCATCGACAAGATGGCCTATTTGGAGGTAGATAGATAGAGAGAGAGAGAGAGAGAGAGAGACAGAGAGAGTATGAGCAGGTGAAGATTAGAGTGTGGACTAACCACTGTGAGCCGTGGCACCTTTTTATAGTCCCCTGGCTGCTCGAGGACAGTTAATTATGGTGCTCATTATGCCACTCCAGGTATGTGCGTTCAACAGGCCCTACACCATGGCAATGCTGGCTCTGGCTGTGCAAAACAGTGGTGTTGAAATGCCACTGTTTCTTCAGCACCATGGAAGTGATTGTGTGAGGAGCGGTGTGCTGCTTGGGCAGCAGTTTATTGTGGCCATCGTCACACAATTTGAGTTCACAACAGTTTATTCCTTTTTATTTACCCTTTTATTTTAAAAACACAGGTCATATTTATATGCACAGATGGGTAATAAATTAAAGGAAAGCAGATTATTCTTATGCTGACTCTTATGTTAAATAATATTCTATCGACTTCACAGTCATCAGATCTGAACCCAACCAAACACCTGTGGAAGATTTTGAATTTTCATATTCAACAGTGGTCTAATCCAACACCAACTGAGGGAATATCTTCTGGAAGAATGGTGTTCTATCCCTCCAGTAGACTTGTACAATCTATTCCAGGGTGCAATTAAGCTGTTCTGGCAGCTTGTGATGGCCCAACAGCTTGCTAAGACATTATTTCTATTTTTTTTATTTCTACACAATGTTTGTAAAGAAAAATCTTTCACATGTCTAATCTTGAAACTTCAAAAGTGAGCTGTTAGTTATCGATTTGCTTAAGCTAACTTGCATTAATAGCTAAGATATCCTCAGACTTTACATCAAATTAAAAGCATGCTGGTTTATTCTAGCCCTCATCTTGAAATGCAACAAACTCAAATTCATTTTTATATAGATGATGAATCCTGATGTTTGTTAAGTGCAGCAAAAGCATTAAAATGATCACTCCAGACTCACTCAAGGACTGGGAAACTTTTAAACATGGTACTGATGAATTTGTGAATGTCCTAAATGGATCTACTTTAATGAAATAAAAACATGAAGGGACTCTTGACAGAGCATTTCATTGTAAAGCTGAAGGAAGTTCATTAAAGAATGTGAGTCTGCTGTAAGGCAGGATAATGACCATGTATATCATTTTTCCTTCATGGCTCATATCCCTTCTTCACCACACAGATATATGGCTCCAGAAGCAGTTCAACAAGCCCACATGAGAATGAAATTTACCATTCAGTTGTCTGATTTAATTGCAAGGAAATGGGTTCTGCTTAACCTACTCCCCCTATTGGTCTCTTTTCGACTTTTACAAACCTTTGACATAAGAATAATCTGCTGAACTGACTCCTAATAAGCTTGAACTAAATGGACTATGTAAAATGATGTCAATGTAGTGGTTTTGCTAGAAATAAATGCATGTTTTAGGGAACATAATTAAAACCACAGCACATAATTGAATTTAGCAAGTTTTTTTTACTTAGTTTTGAACAACATTTCATTATCCTGTTAATAACTATAGCAATAATATACATTGTGGTTTAGAGCATGTAGTTACTTGTAATTTATGGTAAATACTTATATGTTTAATAATGCTGTATGGATATTGCTCATAGGGCTATATTCACCTCCATAAGCCCTGACGTTTAATCATCTTCAGTAATGCTTTTATACTTCCTAGGATCACAGTAAATACACCATCCATCATCTATAGCCACTTATCCTGTACAGGGTCGCAGGCAAGCTGGAGCCTCTCCCAGCTGACTATGGGCAAGAGGCGGGGTACACTCTGGACAAGTCACCAGGTCATCGCAGGGCTAACACATAGAGACAAACAACCATTCACACTCACATTCACACCTACAGTCAATTTAGAGCCACCAATTAGCCTAACATGCATGTCTTTGGACTGTGGGGGAAACCAGAGCACCTAGAGGAAACCCACGCAGACATGGAGAGAACATGCAGAAAGGCCCTCTTCGGCTGCTGGGCTTGAACCCAGGACCTTCTTGCTGTGAGACAACAGTGCTAACCACTACACCACTGTGCCACCCCAGTAATCACACCATGAATGGGGAATACAGCATGGATGGTATCCATCTAGTGGGGTCCATTGCAGAGAACTAACATAAACCTACCAAAATATTTATAAAGGCTTATAATAGGAATAGGCACAATAGGAATCAGCTGTTTATGTCAGTGTTAGGTTTATATAAGTATTATTCTTGACCAAGAAGGCAGTAATATATTTGTGACAAAATTAAGGATTAATTTCTGTCAGTTAAAATGACCTTATGTCTCGGCTGGACATTGTTTGGGAACATTTTGTTTATTTTGATATGAAATATGTATTTTTGATATGAGATGTGTCTGAATGGCGACAGGGTCTGCGATGATATCACACACATTCACAATGGCCTTTGATATCACACACAACCATAGCCAATGTGTATTGGAAATTAAAAGTTAGATCTAAGATGCATTCAATGATTTAAGTTAGTTTTATAGTTTTAAGTTAGTTTTATAATTACAGAATATAATTTAGGGTTGTTAAGACCTTATGATTCTAATGTTAAGACTTCATGAGTTTAATCCTGAATCCTGTTTGACCTTTCTCTGGTGAAGTAGCATTCTTTTGTTTTGCCAGACATATTCTTTGTTTATGTTTCGTATGATTGTCTTTGTTTAGGTTTGTTCTTATTTACTTATAACATATCTTTGTTGAAAAATTCCGTATGTACCTTGCTATCATGTCATATGATCAGAAATATGCAGTGGTGTAGTGGAGATTTTTAAAGTGGGAGTACGCGATTCGTGACGTCTCCCCTTCTCCCCTCCCCTCTCTCTTTCTCCTTCTGTTCCTCTCCCTCGCCCCATTCCCCCACCGCGGAGGCGGGGGCCGGCTCCACCCCATTCATTTCTATGGAATTAATTTTTTTTAAAAAAAGCACTTTTTCAAACATCTGCTGCTCTGGCACGCTTTCACCTAAAGACGTGATTCAAACTCTAAAACGTAGGAAAACTTCTCCTCTGTGGATCTGGCATTCAACTTTTCTGCTAGGTTCTACACTTTCGGATCAGTCCCGGCTCAAACGCCATGTGGGTTCCGGGAGAAAATCCGGCTTTATAATGGGTGTCTATTGCGTTACACACCAGTGGAGCTCGTTTAGTTAGAGTGTAGAGAGCTTGAAAAAATAGATCAAACTTTCTCGCTTAAACTGTGTTTTTAGCCACAAATTTCACTCTACAGACATGATTTTCTCAAAAGTAGTAGTCACACTTGTCCTGATTCACACAATGTGTCTACCTAACCGATAGGATTTACAGTTTTTGAATGAGAAGCCTCAAACTGAGGAGAGTGCAGCCGAGAGGCCTCATTGACATCCATTATAAACGTGACAGAAAAGTCACTCATTTTTAACTCGCTCTAGTGTCCTCACTTTTAACACTACAGACAAAAAATTACATCAGTGTATTCAGGAGACCCTTGTAGCGCTCACTGTGAAAGAATTTTGTGAATAGCTGCTTTCGTTTTCGAGTTATTCGTCGTTGTTCGAGGCCTGCTCCTGAGCAAAAAACAGCAGAAAACTGACAAGATTTTGTGTGACTCAGCGCTCCTGCTCAGGCCTGTCACCATGCTGACTGGGGCCAGTGAGGGAGCAGAGAGGGGAGGGGCTGCTGTCTCAAGCACACACATAATCATTGTAGCGTCATAGCAGGTCACACATTCACGGCCAGCAAACATGCGTGACCGAATTGCTTCGCGCACTGCATCCTCTCACAATTTCCAGCAGGGGAATTGTCACCTCGGGGGAAGTGGGTGGACGGCGTACCCCCGCGTACCATGCCCACTACACCCCTGGAAATATGTTATGTTATGATTATTTGACCTGCCCCAAGATCAAGCTGCTTGCTCGCAAGTCAAGCACACACATACATCTGAACATTCCATCAGAACAGTGATGTAATTAAGATGTGACACACACACACATAGACACAGATATCAAAATGATGTCACTTACTCACACCCTCTCATAGACACACACACACACACCCCTCTCTGAGGTCACATACAAACACACACACACATTCGACAGACACAATAGCCGTTTAGAGAGATTATAATTTATTATAAAAGGTGTTTGTAATCTTTCATCTTTGGCGAGAATACTGTGATTAAACAGCAGTGAAACCGATCTCTGGTTCTCTGTTTTTTTTTGCGGTGTTCCGTCCCAGAATTCTGCAGGTGGTACGAGGGCGGGGGTCCCGAGAAGTAAGTTGACCGATTGACCGTTTCCGGCTGGGTGAACCCTAACAATTTGGTGGCCCGTACGGGGATTACTCCCAATCAGGTGAGTAAATTATTTTAATTGATTAATTTGATTGGTTAGACTTCCGCCTGGTTGGTAGTAATAGAAAAAGAAAAACCCAGTTGTTTATTATTTTGGTTATGTTATTGGTAATCCAATAACATTTACGTGATGTTTTTTAGCGATCCTCTTAGAAGAGCCACGGGAAGATTGGTTAAACCTCGTGTAAAAACACGGGAAGGCTATCCTCGTAATTTGTTTATGGGAAGGTGACCCTCGTGAAGTGAAGGAGCTGTCACGGGAAGAGCGCGCTTTTTATGTTAAACCCATAATAATTACACTAATTAATCTCGGGATTGATTCCTTCGTGCCACCATGGGGGGAAAAATTGTATTGTATTAAAAATTGTATTGTATTAAGGTACCCGGACCCCGAGAAAAAACTCACGGGATTGGATGAATTGCTGTGGTTTAGCATTCTACACAAATTCTAGACAATTTGGCCGGCTCAGTTTTGATTTATCCTCATTCAGGTATTTGCAATCTCTAGGAGCTGTGTAATGTATCTTTAATTGTTATAGCATTTATATAAGGCATGACTGGATATGCACAAAATAATGAAACAACAAATCAGTACTCTGGACCTGAACAGTCAGAACTGTGTTCCTGGTGTGCATAAATGTCAAACCTTTGGTCAATCAAACCTGTATAACCAACTTCCAAAATCCTTATTTCCTTTATAAAATCCTTATAAGATGCAAATTAAAATGATTTACCTAAAATTTGAATGATAATTAACAATGATATATCCCAGTTACTTTTTATTCAATATTAATAATAATAAACTTTAAGAATGAATACAAAGCTTCAATGTTTGACAAAAAACCACAAAGTGTTTTTTTGTTACGTGCTCTTTTATCATCGTGGGAATTGATTATAGCTCTAAATAAATATTGAAGGTTTTTTTTGTTAAAAAGAATCCGTATAACTTTATTTGTACGCCCGTATACTATGTTTATTGAATCAAATCCGTATAAAATACGGACATTCTGTATATTGTGCATTTTAATCTCAACGAAAGCTTCACTGAATCGATTCTTTAGAACAAACTCGCATGCGTGTGAATCAATTTACTTGATTCACTCTTGATTCTTGACTCAGAAACTACGGAAACCTTATTTGTATTCCTGTTTTCAAATTGTAAACAATAATCACACTTTCATGCTGCATGAAATTAAAGTATGAACTTTCCTCAAACCATTACATGTGCATAAACTCAACAAATGCAGTCCATGCGTCTGCATCGATTCGCTCGATCGAGTCATTTTTATGTTTCGTCCCGAAAAAGATCCGAATCGTTTGTGAATCTCATGTTAGAAATCCAAGAGAAGAGACCCTCTTCCCTTAACACAGAATGGAATCATCAGAGGAAAAATCTGCTTCTTAATCAATTAGTTTCAGCGTTTGGTGAGTAGATCATCTGTATTTTATTTTATATTCATTGTGTGTGGATAGTCCGAAACTTGTAACTGGAAAGTCATGAGTGGTCCGCGAGCACTCTACAAGACTATTAATGTGTTTTAATAATTAATAGTGCAGCTATTAATGCAGTTTCATGTCTAGATCTTATAAATGATGAATACGAAATTTTCAAAATTGAGAACTCCAGTTCCCATGATGCTTGTGAACTGGGCATGCACACTGGATAAAAGAAAAAGAAAAATTCTATGCGTTCAGACCTTAAATAATGAAATAACTGTACAAGCAAATACAACACAAAAACCATTTTTAAAACATTCACTTAAATTAAACAGACATGGTAAAAACAGAAGAAATATATTTAAGGCTTAGAGTTTGATTAATTCAGCCAAATCAAATATCACTTAAAGATTTGAAGATATTTATCAGGAATCATTTTTAAAATATTGAGTATTATACCACTTCCTGTTTAAAGGCATAATAAAAGGCATCAAATATATTTACCCTACATGTGAATGGAAATGCCAAAAAGTTTAATGTTTAACCTAATGTTTAATATTGATCAATTAAATTAGATCAATATTAACCTAATGTTTAATATTGATCTAAAACATTTTAAAACTGATGGTCTAGTGGTATTTTTATTAATCATATGTAATTCTAACCTTTAAATATCCTATATACTCCTGTTTCTAACGCGTTTTAGCGAAATGTGGACTTGTCTTGTCTGGGAAGCATGAAATTAGTTCAACAGCGAGCTAACCCGCTTTTTACTTCATTTTTGACATTTTTTGAATAATTGTCGTCCTATTATAATATATAATATTTTGAATAATTGTTCCGTCTCTATAGTCTCTCTGTCTCTTTTCTCAGTCAACATTGAGATAAGGGCTCCCAGACTGAACTCGTTACAGATAGCTATAATATAAACAAACAACTCATGCAAGAACAGCAGGCAAGGACAGCCACAGAAATCTGCAATGGGCAGAGAAAATCATTATTTTTGGCACTTTCTCACAATAATAAATTTAATGAGTAATCTCTTTATATTGCTAAGTAAATTCCATATACATAAAGTCAAAATGTCCAAGACAACCAATTCTCATTAATACTGTTAATTGAATTAAAAAGGTATTTTGAGTCTCTGTCACATATCAAATCCAACAAAGAGTGCTTATCAGCTATTCAATTTTATTCAAATTACATTCAGTGAAATTGTTTGTCATTTCAATTTGCCCTGTTTTTTATCTCCTTTTCTTCCTTTAAACTTATTGCTACTTATGAGGCTAAGCTTAACCATGTTCCTCCTAATTTCGAACTATTGATATGAAATGCTCTGATAAACTGTTTGCTGAGTTTTAAACCTCCATACTTTTGCCTTTAAAAACCACAGAGGATATGGAATGGATAGGCTTTTAATGTATTTAGTTAACCATAATTTTTTTCAGCAAGAAACAGTTAACAAACGTTTACTTGAATAACTTTTTGTTTATAAATCGGAGACTTGGGTTTATCTTTATTTAACCATTAAGAAAAAAAAAACTTCATAAATTATCATGATTATGATGCATTGGCTTGTATAAGTATTCATTGTCCTTGAACCTTTCCGCATTTTGTTGCACTGCAACCTGGAACTTAAATTGACATGAAACTACACAAAATATGATTCAATATTCATGTGCACTCTGTTTATGTTAAGCAGTACCTCTCTCTCTGGATGTCATCCTGCAGTCTCTTCTCGAGCGGGGCATGGTGGGATTGTGCACCGGCTTGTGCAGTGCACCTGTCGGTCCAGTGCCTAGGCCCGATGGTGCCTGGCGTTTTGCACGGGATTTGCGTGGGATTCATGAATTGATTGTTTCTTCTGTAATGTCACAGGTTCCTGCTCATCATTGCTGTTTTTCCATTAATGATCTCTGTTCTGCCTTTTTCCACGCACATGAGGAGATAGCGTTTGGACTCAAGGTTGACTCTCCTGCTGTTTTTTTCAGCTGTAATTCATAACGCGCTCTGTGACCTTCTCCCTCCCTCAGGACTCTGTGGTCTGTGTGTTCTGATATCTGCTGAGTCACCAGAAATCTGCCAAGACACTGACACTTGCGCCTGCTCCAACATCTGGCGCATAAGGGCTTTAAGGTTTCCAGAACCAAGCTGCAATATTGCATGGACACTTAAGTATTTGAACTTTTGAAGTTTTGAACTTTCTCAAAGCTGTCATTCTAGACACAAAACGCCCTGCAACTAAACATGCACTGATGTCTTTTCTGGGTCAGAAAATGGATCCCTGACTGCTCTTTATATGACAGGCTTCTCCGTTCTGCAATCTCTCATCACGATCCACTGCAACATCCTTTGACCTGGACTGACATCTCATCTCATCTCATCTCATTATCTCTAGCCGCTTTATCCTTCTACAGGGTCGCAGGCAAGCTGGAGCCTATCCCAGCTGACTACGGGCGAAAGGCGGGGTACACCCTGGACAAGTCGCCAGGTCATCACAGGGCTGACACATAGACACAGACAACCATTCACACTCACATTCACACCTACGGTCAATTTAGAGTCACCAGTTAGCCTAACCTGCATGTCTTTGGACTGTGGGGGAAACCGGAGCACCCGGAGGAAACCCACGCGGACACGGGGAGAACATGCAAACTCCACACAGAAAGGCCCTCGCCGGCCCCGGGGCTCGAACCCAGGACCTTCTTGCTGTGAGGCGACAGCGCTAACCACTACACCACCGTGCCGCCACCTGGACTGACATATGACTATTTATTCTCTGTTCTACTAACAATCTTGAAATTCGTGTCACATCCTCTTTTGATAATGTAGGTCACGCTCTCGCACGCCTCCTTAATTCTCGGGATGATACTTGGGATGACATTGATATTGTCTGTCTAAAAATCATACATACTACTAGTATCAGGTCTGATCTCTCCTCCAGCCCTCTAGGGATGGGGGAAGTACTCTTTGTTGATGGTTCTTGTTCTAAACGGTTCTTGTTTTATAATTTATGATATTTATCATACCTCTGTAGTTATTCTGTGTGTTCAATCAATATCAGCCTGATATTCTGCATGAGACATACGCTCTTCCTTTCTCATTTGATTTTTGTCATCTTGATTGTGGACAAATTCTCTAAATGGGTAGAAGTTTTTTCCTGTTTTTGAGAGAACACGAAGGTAGTTATAATAATAATAATAATAATAATGATACATTTTATTTATAAGTGCCTTTCAAGGTACCCAAGGACACTGGACAGTAAAAAAGAAAAACAAACAATAAAAGCAGAACAATAAAATAACAACAATAAAATAATAAGAAATCAATAATAATAATTATTGTTATAGTTATGGGGTTTCAAATGCCATAGACTCAGACAAAGGTACCTGTTTTACCTCAAAAGTCACACAAAACCTTTGTAAGTATCTCTAAACTAAACTGGTGTTTTCACATTCCTCAATCCTCTGGTATCGTAGAACGTACTAATCGAACATTGAAAGACAAATTAATTAAGGTCATGCAGGACACAGGTTTGGTTCTGTAATCCATAATTCATTCTGGCTGAAATTCGTGTGACACCAAGAAATTATTTTTGGAAGCCCTTTCCCTCTCCCCTGGAAGAAGGGAACTCCGGCTCCGGATACCTCTGATTTGAAAATGCATATGGATGAGTATTCTGCAGCCCTTGTCGATAAGTTGCATAAAATTTGTACCAAGGTCAATAGTACAATATTATCTCCACCACACACCCCTTTCACGTGGGAGGCAAGTGCTGGTGTGACTTTTTAAAGTAATGATTTGGACAATTGGGAAAACCTAGATATAGTGGGCCTGCAGACATAGTCGCCATTACTTTTACTGCTGTTTTAACTGATCTTTTTCCACAGTGGATCCATGCCACGCGATTGAAGAAGGCTCCATAACAAAGTTGTGTTACAATGACAAGTTTGCTACTAACGTTTTCTCTGTGTCCCGAGAATCTCTGTTCTCTCTCTCTCTATTTCTGAGCTCTACACAGATTTGACTGAGAATCCTCAAGACGTTGTGAACAAAGAGGGGAAGAGATCTTGCGCCCCGTTTGGAACCAATCATCCTCACTACAACCATGACAGTCCTCATCACGGGTTTCGTGACTTCATTGTTGCTCGGGGCAGGGCTACCCGCCCGAGCCTTCGTGACTGCTTCATCTTTGCTCGGGGCAGGGCTACCCGCCCGAGCCTTCGTGACTGCTTCATCTTTGCTCGGGGCAGGGTTACCCGCCCGAGCCTTCTGGACTACTTCATTGCTCGGAGCAGGGTTACCCGCTCAAGCTGAACTTCGAGACAACATCTTCTGGACTAACTTCGCTAACTGGACTGCACAAGCGCACACCACACGAATGTGTTATGTCTTTCATCTGATGCCATCTTCTACTATTATTACACATCTCTATGCTCTGAAACTCTGTATTCTTACAGGACTCTGTTCTCACTATAGGTCGATATGCCTTCTAATTTCATTTTTCCCTCACTGTTTTAGAACTAATTACTCTGAAGGAAGTAGCATGTATTTGGGACGAATTAAGAGGTTTTGAGTTTCTCTAAGCTCCGGTGAGGTGGGACGAGGGCTGATCAGGCATGCCCACCCTCTGAGCACCAATATACGTCAAGAAGGGCAAAGATTAACTCAAGATTAATTCTCGATGTAATCACATATATGATCATGAGGTGATAATATATGGTCCTGGGATTTGATAATAGTGATACTATTATCAAAGGGAGGGATTGTTAGGTTTATATAAGTATTATTCTTGACCAAGAAGGCAGTAATATATTTGTGACAAAATTAAGGATTAATTTCTGTCAGTTAAAATGACCTTATGTCTCGGCTGGACATTGTTTGGGAACATTTTGTTTATTTTGATATGAAATGTGTATTTTTGATATGAGATGTGTCTGAATGGCGACAGGGTCTGCGATGACATCACACACACTCACAATGGCCTTTGATATCACACACAACCATAGCCAACGAGTATTGGGACTTAAAAGTTAGATCTAAGATGCATTCAATGATTTAAGTTAGTTTTATGGTTTTAAGTTAGTTTTATAATTACAGAATATAATTTAGGGTTGTTAAGACCTTATGATTCTAATGTTAAGACTTCATGAGTTTAATCCTGAATCCTGTTTGACCTTTCTCTGATGAAGTAGCATTCCTTTGTTTTGCCAGACATATTCTTTGTTTATGTTTCGTATGATTGTCTTTGTTTAGGTTTGTTCTTATTTACTTATAACATATCTTTGTTGAAAAATTCCGTATGTACCTTGCTATCATGTCATATGATCAGAAATATGTTATTATGTTATGATTATTTGACCTGCCCCAAGATCAAGCTGCTTGCTCGCAAGTCAAGCACACACACATACATCTGAACATTCCATCAGAACAGTGATGTAATTAAGATGTGACACACACACACATAGACACAGATATCAAAATGTCACTTACTCACACCCTCTCATAGACACACACACACACACACACACACACACCCCTCTCTGAGGTCACATACAAACACACACACATTCGACAGACACAATAGCCGTTTAGAGAGATTATAATTTATTATAAAAGGTGTTTGTAATCTTTCATCTTTGGCGAGAATACTGTGATTAAACAGCAGTGAAACCGATCTCTGGTTCTCTGTTTTTTTTTGCGGTGTTCCGTCCCAGAATTCTGCAGGTGGTACGAGGGCGGGGGTCCTGAGAAGTAAGTTGACCGATTGACCGTTTCCGACTGGGTGAACCCTAACAGTCAGTTTTGAAGTGAAGTTGACATTCCTGACTCAAGTAATTTCAACACATACTTTTGTGGTCAGAAGTTTAAATACACAGACATAAATGCCATCATGAACCTGAATGTCATGTCGGTACTGGGCTTTCAGCGATTGCTTTGAACTGTTCTTTTACTGTGGCTGAATAATTGTACAACATACAGCTTTAATAGAAAAAAAAACATAAATTTGGTGATTTGGTGCACAAGTTTTAATATATGCTTAGGTAGTTCTTCTTCTTCATTATTCTATGCACATTTTGCAATGCACCAATGCATAATCACAAACAGGAAGTTAAGAGTCTTCAACCTTGGGAAGTTAAAATACATTTTGTAACTTTCAGTACCACTGTATTCATAAAATAAGTGTGCCTATGCCAATTTTTAAATCTATATGTATAATTTTGACCATGTGTTGATTTCAGAAAATCCAAAATAAATTAAAAATTGTACATCAGATTCTTGTTTTTTATTATATTAAAGGTGTATGTTGTACAGTCACTCTGCCACAGTAAAAGAACAGTTCAAAGAAATCACTGAAAGCCCAATATTGCCCTAACATTCATGTCCATGATGACATTCAAGTGTGTCTGTGTAAACTTCTGACCACAGCTGTAAGGTTGTGTTATACCAAACTTTGTAGTGGTTTTGTTGACTTGAAGAGCTCATGCAACTGTCATGTAGAGCTTGCTCACTCACTCACTTATCCATTAATTTATCTCTTCAATTTAGCCTAGTCGGGGTTGCAGTGGATCCAGAGCTTATCCCGGGAACACTTGAGGCAAGGAGGGAATACACTGTCGATGGGATGCCAGTCCATCACAGGGCATCATCCACTCACACACACTTTCATACCTAAGGTCATAGCTAATCCACCTCCCTACATGTTTATTGGAGGTCAGAGGAAACTGGAGAACCCAGAGGCAATCCACATGGACACGTGAGATAGATAATGTCCTGAGCACAAGATTGAACCATGGTCCCTGAAGGTGTGAGGAGGTAATGCTACCCACTGCACCACCACACTGCCTCAAAAGGAATTTCCTAAGAAATTTAAACCTATTTAAAATATTTTCTTAAGAGGGTATAGTGCTGATTGAATCTCAGTTGTTGATACCAGGGCTGAGATATCCAGTTATAGTATAAGCTTTGTCCTAAAGCACATAAGCATCATACCCCTATTCATTCTTATATTGATAATAAACAAATGTTTTACTAATTTTGAATTTTCCAGTGTTTTCTCCTGAAAGTGTCCTTACCCTTCTTCATGAATGATATTTATTTGCAACACACAGTATACATAATATGAAAGACAGAGGTTGGAAATTCAAGCCACAACACTACCAAGCTGCCACTGTTGGGCCCTTGAACAAGGCCCTTAATCCTCTCTGCTCCAGGGGCACCATATCATGGCTGACCCCATGTTCTAACCCCAACCTCCTAACAAGGTGGGATAAGCAAAGAAAAGAATTTCACTGTGCTGTAATGTATATGTGACAAATAAAGGATTCTTCTTCTTCTTCTTCTTCTTCTTCTTAATACAGTATGAGTCTTGATCCACCATGGGAGTTTCATGTTGCATAGTGTCCTATAGCACTTTAAATAAAACAAACAAAAAACAAACAAACAAACCAAAAAAAACCACCCGTGAATGTTCTCATGAGTATCCTAATGGAAACTGTACAAGAAGGAAATGTTTATTTCTGCCATTCTGAGTAACTTTTCTGTGACACAAGATTAACATTTTCCATAACCATAGAGACTTTGGTGATGTTTTTTTTTCCTGCTAATTTGCCTTGTTTTCTGTTTCTCTCTTGTGGACTTTTCCCCAGGACACACACAGAGTGTTAATGTTTAAAACTTTCTGACAGTAAAATATTTACATGTTACCATTCCATGAGAGGATGGGAAAGGGGGACTGCTGGCTGAGGCAAAAAACAAATTTGAAGCTCCTTCCAAAATAAATTTGAAGTGGACATACAGTAAAGGAATTACAAGAACACAGTAAAAGACAGAGAGAGCAAAATGGAGCAGAGAGCAAATTAACGCTTCTGCAGTCGAACCTGGAATGAGATAATTACAGTGTTGCTTCAAGATGACTCAACCAAAATCAAATATTCCTTCAAATTCTCTCTCGTATTGTCCCTCAAAAGATGTTCATTTTAATTCTTGACAAATGAACTGACATACTGCATTCTTACCTGTGTAAAGGATTGTTATTCAATATAGTAATAGAAACCAAACATTAGATTCATTGCTCCATCCATGTCAAGGTGATATTGTGTTGTTTTTCTGACAATAAATATAACTAAATCATGACTCTATCTATAATATTATTTTTTCTTTAAATAAATGCCATTTCATGTTAGCTTAAAATCATGAACAATGCTCAAAAGCTCATTCAGCATAATTAACTCCTTATTACTAGTTATTCCCAAGAACAATGTTTAACTAAGGTTTATTAAGCTACAAAGGAAAGCAACTGGATACAGGTTGCCATGGTTACAATGATGGAGTGATTCATAAATCTGACTCTTTGGAGTTTGTCATTCAGCTCAGTTACAAGCTATTAAACAGGTATCAAGGTTCCTCTGACTTAGTCGGCATTAAAGACTTTAAACAACCTCTCCTGTATGACCAAAATAACTGTCATTTGTCAAGAAAGCACTTTTTGAAGCACTGGATAGGGACTACTTTGTACAGGGTGACCCAAAATCAACATCCCAGTTCTGTTGCAGTCTCACAGCTGAGAACATGTTAGTAAGGAAGAATGCAGCTTTCTATACTTCATGCAAAACTCCACTCAGATGGATGAATTAATGCATGGCACACTGATGAATAAATGAAAGGATTTTATATATATATATATATATATATATATATATATATATATATATATATATACACACACACACATACACACACACTAGCCGATCAAAATATATCAATATAAAGAATCAATATAAAGCCCCAACATTTGGGTGGCTTGCATGGCTGCACGCCACGCCAAAGGTGCACAAGGGGGAAGAGTACGAGAGGGGAGTCTCCCCCGAAAAATTTTGAAAAAAGGGAGGCCATTTGGTGGCATCTGGTGATTTTTAGGAGTATTTTATGGTGGTACTGACCCTGTCACTGTTTATTGCTAACATAGTTGAACATAGCTGTCAACCCCAAAATGAAAAAAGAAATGAGAAAGCCAGGGTCCAGGGGCTGCAGGCCCCAGTCAGGTCCACGGCAAAGCCCTAATGGGGGATCTACTGTAGGGGGCAAAGCCCCCAGCCGAAAACTATTTTGCCAGCTTTAAGAGGGGATTGGTGGCCTTTGGATGAATATTTAGTTTTCACCTTCTTATTACTATTAATGAAAAAAGAAATGGCTTCATGTGGACACCACATATATTGACAAAACAATGCCGGGTAAACAATAACACATTTCAACATGATCATGAAATGAAAGCTATGCAATGATTACATTTCAAAAACCTTTCACCACAAAACTACATATGCATGTCACTTCACAGGAAAACAGGAAACACAATTTGTGTTGCCAATCTCTAAATCAAGGTTTTAACTCAGTAAAAGTGCATGTCTTTGCTGAAATTTCCAAAATGTCTCTTATCTTGCCAAGGCTGAGGTCTCTTAATTTCCTGTTAGTGATCATGATTGACTACAGCTGGTCTCTGTGCCTTCATAAAAAGGGTTTGTTTACAGCACTCACTGGATTGACCAACACACAGTAAAATGGGAAAGTCCAAGGAGCTCAGAAAGCGCAGATCTGAGAAAGAGGATCACAGATATACACAACTCTGGAATGTCTCTTGGAGCCATTTCTAAACAACTGCAAATTCCAAGATCAGTTCAAACAATTATATCCAAGTTATTGTGAGGTGTAGTCACTTTGCCAAGCCACTTTGCTTCAAGAAAACCCAAACTGTCACCCTTAGCTGAAAGGAAATTGGTTTGGATGGTTGGGAATCATCATGGCACAGCCCTGCCATGAACTGGAAGCTGATGAATCACTGTCTACAATTCAGATCACCGTGGACTAAGAGGCTGCTATCTAAGAAATAACCCTTGCTCCAAAATTGACACTGTGGCAGCGGGGGTGTGGTCAAGCACCGGTCTGTGACAGGAGGGCGGAGTCGGGGAAGGTAAGTGGCAGAATCGCTACACCTGAGGGTAATTAACCTGTGTTTGTGTACGTTTTCCCCAGTAAACCGCCCGCTACTTAAGGAGGGAGAGGGAGAGCGGAAGGGAGCTCTCTCCCCAGCCAGACGACTTGTGTGTGTGTGTGTCTGTGTGCGTGGCTGAGAGAGTGGTGTCTGCGTCTGAAAAGAGCAAATAAAAAAGGAAGTGATTGAATTTTACTCTGTCCTGCCGTCCTCTGTGCTCCACCCACACGCAATTCTCGCTACAGTGGTGCCGAAACCTGGGACAAGGTGGAGCATCAGTCCTGCAGCCCCATGGAATCCTCCCCGTTCACGGACTTGGTCCACACCCTCGCCACGGCTCAGCAGAGCCAGCACCAGGCACTCGTCACGCTCCGGAAGGAGCAGGAGCGCCGCTTCGAAGCCCTGGTGCTGGCTCAGCAGGAAGATCGAGAGGCGTTCCGGCGTCTCCTCGCGTCGGTGGGGTCCACCAGCGCCCGGCCGCGGGCCCGTCTCCCCTCACCTTAACCAAGATGGGCCCGCAGGACGACCCCGAGGCGTTCATCGCGTTGTTCGAGCAGGTCGCCGAAGCCTCGGGGTGGCCGATGGAGCAGTGCGCGGCGTGCCTCCTCCCTCTCCTGACGGGAGAGGCGCAGCTAGCCGCACTACAGCTCCCCGCCGATCGCCGGCTGGCCTACGCCGACCTTCGCCGGGCTGTCCTCCAGCGCGTGGGGCGCACGCCGGAGCAGCAGCGCCAGCACTTCCGCGCGCTGCGGATGGAGGAAGTTGGCAGCCCATTCGCGTTTGGCCAGCAGCTCCGGGACGCCTGCTGGCGGTGGCTGAGGGCCGAAGATCGCGACGCCGAAGGAATCATCGACCAGGTGGCGCTGGAACAGTTCATCGCCCGCTTACCAGCCGGAACCGCGGAGTGGGTCCAGTGCCACCGCCCGGCGTCGCTGGATCAGGCCGTAGGACTGGCGGAGGATCATCTGGCGGCTGTTCCGGTGGCAGGACAACCAACGACATCATCATCTCTCTCCTCTTCTCTCTCTCTTTCTCCCCCCCCCTCCTGTGTCCCGTCCTCGCCCCATTCCCCCACCACAGAGGCGGAGGCCAGCTCCACCCCAGCCGGCCCGCCGCACCCGTGGTGCCCTCCCGTTTCTCCCTTCTGTGTCTGTCTCTCCCCCCCCTCAGGTGAGTGAGCCTCAGAACACAGCTGCAGAGGGAAGGCCCGGGCCGGTTTGCTGGCGCTGTGGGGAACCGGGCCACCTGCAGCAACAGTGTGCAGCGATGGAGGTGGGGGCGGTGGTGCGGATCCCCGACGCGCCAGAGGCTGCCCTCGATCGGGCCGGAGCGTATCGCATACCGGTAAGTGTACAAGGGGCTACATATCAGGCGTTGGTGGATTCAGGCTGCAATCAGACCTCGATCCGCCAAAGCCTGGTGCAAGACGAGGCATTGGGGGGAGCACAAGGGGTGAAGGTGTTGTGTGTGCACGGGGATATTCACAGCTACCCGTTGGTGTCGGTCCACATACATTTCAGAGGGGAAAAATCAATAGTGAAGGCGGCGGTTAATCCTCGCCTTACCCACTCTTTGATCTTGGGGACTGATTGGCCGGGATTTCGGGGTTTGATGGCACGCCTAGTAAAGAGTGGGTCCTGCCGGTTGATAGGGGAGGGTCCCGGTGTCACTTTGGCTGGAGCTGCGGTCGCAGAGCCGTCTACGTCATCTCCGCGACAGAGTGAGGAGCCCCCGGCCCCTCCTCTTTCTATTGGGGAATCCCTCGCGGATTTCCCACTGGAACAATCGCGAGACGAGACTCTGCGACACGCGTTTGACCAAGTGAGAGTAATCAATGGTCAAACGCTCCAGCCGAATGCCACCCCGTCCTTCCCCTATTTTTCCATTTTGAAGGATAGGTTATACCGAGTGACGCAGGACACTCAGACGAAAGAGCGAGTCACCCAGTTGTTAATTCCAAAGAGCCGCCGGGAATTGGTATTCCAGGCGGCTCACTTTAATCCCATGGCTGGACACCTCGGGCAGGATAAGACACTTGCCCGGATAATGGCTCGATTCTATTGGCCGGGGATTCGCGGCGACGTCCGTAAGTGGTGTACGGCGTGCTGCGAATGCCAGTTAGTAAATCCAGTGGCCATCCCAAAAGCGCCCTTGCGCCCCCTACCATTAATCGAGACCCCATTCGAAAGAATTGGGATGGATCTCATCGGGCCATTAGATCGGTCAACACGAGGGTACCGCTTTATATTAGTTCTGGTGGACTATGCAACGCGATACCCGGAAGCGGTGCCTCTTTGCAATATCTCAGCACGCAGTACTGCAGAGGCCCTCTTCCACGTCATCTCCCGGGTTGGAATCCCGAAAGAGATTCTGACTGACCAAGGCACCTCGTTTATGTCACGAACACTGAGCGAACTGTATGGGCTACTCGGTATTAAGCCGATCCGCACCAGCGTTTATCACCCACAGACGGAGGGTTTAGTTGAGTGGTTCAATCGCACCCTCAAGAATATTATCAAAAAATTCGTAAGTGAGGACGCACGTAACTGGGATAAGTGGCTCGAACCCTTGCTGTTTGCAGTGCGAGAGGTCCCCCAAGCATCCACGGGGTTCTCCCCGTTTGAATTATTATACGGGCGTAAGCCGCGCGGCATCTTAGATGTACTGCGGGAAAATTGGGAGGAGGGACCTTCACAGAGCAAAAACGAGATTCAGTACGTTATGGATCTGCGCGCAAAACTCCACACGCTCACCCACCTAACTCAGGAGAATTTGCGGCAGGCCCAGGAACGGCAAACCCGCCTGTACAACAAGGGCACGCGCCTTAGAGAGTTCACTCCGGGAGATAAGGTACTCGTCCTGTTGCCCACGTCGAGCTCCAAATTAATCGCCAAGTGGCAAGGACCCTTTGAGGTCACACGGCGAGTCGGGGACGTCGACTATGAGGTTAGGCGAACAGACAGGGAGGGGGCGCTACAGATCTACCACCTCAATCTGCTAAAACTCTGGAATGAGGAGGTCCCTGTGGCGTTGGTGTCGGTAGTTCCGGAGAAGGCGGAGCTGGGGCCAGAGGTCCAAAAAGGGACATTGGCATCTCGTACCTCTCCGGTCCCCTGTGGAGACCACCTCTCCCCGACCCAACTCACGGAGGTCGCCCAGTTGCAGGCCGAGTTTTCGGATGTGTTCTCGCCCCTGCCCGGTCGCACTAACCTCATAGAACACCACATAGAGACGCCCCCGGCGGTGGTAGTGCGTAGCCGTCCTTATAGATTACCCGAACACAAAAAAAGGTGGTTCGGGAAGAACTTCAGGCCATGCTTGAAATGGGCATCGTCGAGGAGTCCCACAGTGACTGGAGCAGCCCGGTGGTCTTGGTTCCTAAGGCCGACGGCTCGGTCCGGTTCTGTGTGGACTATAGAAAAGTCAACGCGGTGTCTAAATTCGACGCATACCCAATGCCTCGTACTGATGAGCTGCTCGATCGACTAGGCACGGCTCGCTTTTACTCAACACTGGATTTGACGAAGGGATATTGGCAGATCCCCTTGACTCCATTATCCCGGGAAAAAACGGCCTTTTCCACACCGTTCGGCTTACACCAGTTCATCACACTTCCGTTTGGGCTGTTTGGGGCGCCCGCTACGTTTCAGCGGCTGATGGACCGGGTCCTCCGGCCCCACGCCACCTACGCGGCCGCTTACCTTGACGACATCATTATTTATAGTAATGACTGGCAGCGGCACCTGCAACACCTGAGGGCCGTCCTTAGGTCGCTGAGGCGGGCCTCACTGCCAACCCGAAGAAGTGTGCGATTGGGTGGGTGGAAGTACGGTATCTGGGCTTCCACTTGGGTAACGGGCAGGTGCGTCCCCAAATGAATAAGACAGCAGCGATTGCGGCCTGCCCGAGGCCCAAGACCAAAAAGGGGGTGAGGCAGTTCCTGGGGCTGGCTACTATCGTAGGTTTATACCTAATTATTCGGACGTCACCAGCCCGCTGACTGACCTCACTAAAAAGGGGGCGCCAGATCTGGTCCAGTGGACGGAGCAGTGCCAGCGGGCTTTCTCTGAGGTAAAGGCTGCACTGTGTGGGGGGCCACTTTTACACTCCCCTGACTTCTCTCTCCCTTTTATGTTACAGACGGATGTGTCGGACAGAGGGCTGGGGGCCGTTTTGTCCCAGCAGGTGGAGGGGGAGGATCGCCCCATCCTGTACATTAGTCGGAAGCTGTCAGTGCGTGAGGGACGCTACAGCACCATAGAGAAGGAGTGCCTGGCGATCAAGTGGGCGGTCCTCGCCCTCCGTTACTACCTGCTGGGGCGCTCTTTCACCCTCTCTTCGGACCACGCGCCCCTCCAGTGGCTCCACCGCATGAACGATGCCAACGCGCGGATCACCCGTTGGTATCTGGCACTCCAACCCTTCAACTTCAAGGTGGTCCACAGGCCGGGGGCGCAGATGGTCGTGGCGGACTTCCTCTCCCGTCAAGGGGGGGGGGGGAGTCGGCTGCAGGCCCGACGGGCGCCCGGCCTGAGTCGGGCGGTGGGGGTATGTGGCAGCGGGGGCGTGGTCAAGCACCGGTCTGTGACAGGAGGGCGGAGTTGGGGAAGGTAAGTGGCAGAATCGCTACACCTGAGGGTAATTAACCTGTGTTTGTGTATGTTTTCCCCACTAAACCGCCCGCTACTTAAGGAGGGAGAGGGAGAGCGGAAGGGAGCTCTCTCCCCAGCCAGACGACTTGTGTGTGTGTGTCTGTGTGCGTGGCTGAGAGAGTGGTGTCTGCATCTGAAAAGAGCAAATAAAAAAGGAAGTGATTGAATTTTACTCTGTCCTGCTGTCCTCTGTGCTCCACCCACACGCGATTCTCGCTACAGACACATTCAAGCTTAACTAAAGTTTGAAGCTGACCACACCAGGGCTTTACATTAGCACCCGCTCACCCGCCAAATGCAGGCAAAATTCGGCTTTGGTGGGTAATGCCTTTAGTCCCACTAGCCACTTTGGCGGGTGGTTTATTCTGTGGTATGACAATATACAGTGGTGCTTGAAAGTTTGTGAACCCTTTAGAATTTTCTATATTTCTGCATAAATATGACCTAAAACATCATCAGATTTTCACACAAGTCCTAAATGTAGATAAAGAGAACCCAGTTAAACAAATGAGACAAATATATTATACTTGGTCATTTATTTATTGAGGAAAATGACCCAATATTACATATCTCATCTCTCATCTCATTATCTCTAGCCGCTTTATCCTTCTACAGGGTCGCAGGCAAGCTGGAGCCTATCCCAGCTGACTACGGGCGAAAGGCGGGGTACACCCTGGACAAGTCGCCAGGTCATCACAGGGCTATTACATATCTGTGATTGGCAAAAGTATGTGCATCTTTGCTTTCGGTATCTGGTGTGACCCCCTTGTGCAGCAATAATGGCATAAATGTTTCCGGTAGCTGCTGATAAAAGTCTTGCACACCAGCTTGGAGGAATTTTAGCCCATTCCTCCATACAGAACAGCTTCAACTCTGGGATGTTGGTGGGTTTCCTCACATTAACTGCTCGCTTCAGGTCCTTCCACAACATTTCAATTGGATTAAGTTCAGGACTTTGACTTGGCCATTCCAAAACATTAACTTTATTCTTCTTTAACCATTCTTTGGTAGAATGACTTGTGTGCTTAGGGTCGTTGTCTTGCTGCATGACCCACCTTCTCTTGAGATTCAGTTCATAGACAGATGTCCTGACATTTTACTTTAGAATTCGCTGGTATAATTCAGAATTCATTGTTCCATCAATGATGGCAAGCCATCCTGGCCCAGATGCAGCAAAACAGGCCCAAACCACGATACTACCACCACCATGTTTTACAGATGGGATAAGGTTCTTATGCTGGAATGCAGTGTTTTGCTTTCTCCCAACATAATGCTTCTCATTTAAACCAAAAAGTTCTATTTTGGTCTCATCTGTCCACAACACATTTTTCCAATAGCCTTCTGGCTTGTCCACGTGATCTTTAGCAAACTGCAGATGAGCAGCAATGTTATTTTTGGAGAGCAGTGGCTTTCTCCTTGCAACCCTGCCATGCACACCATTGTTGTTCAGTGTTCTCCTGATGGTGAACTCATAAACATTAACATTAGCCAATGTGAGAGAGGCCTTCAGTTGCTTAGAAGTTACCCTGGGGTCCTTTGTAACCTCGCTGACTATTACACGCCTTGCTCTTGGAGTGATCTTTGTTGGTCAACCACTCCTGGGGAGTGAATTCCCTCCATTTGTACACAATCTGTCTGACTATGGATTGGTCGAGTCCAAACTCTTTAGAGATGGTTTTGTAACCTTTTCCAGCCTGATAAGCATCAACAACGCTTTTTCTGAAGTCCTCAGAAATCTCCTTTGTTCGTGCCATGAAACACTTCCACAAACATATGTTGTGAAGATCAGACTTTGATAGATCCCTGTTCTTTAAATAAAACAGGGTGCCCACTCACACCTGATTGTCATCCCATTGATTGAAAACACCTGACTCTAATTTCACCTTCAAATTAACTGCTAATCCTAGAGGTTCACATACTTTTGCCACTCACAGATATGTAATATTGGATAATTTTCCTCAGTAAATAAATGACCAAGTATAATATTTTTGTGTCATTTGTTTAACGGGGTTCTCTTTATCTGCTTTTAGGACTTGTGTGAAAATCTGATGATGTTTTCGGTCATATTTATGCAGAAATATAGAAAATTCTAAAGGGTTCACAAACTTTCAAGCACCACTGTATTTTAATTGTAGTTTTCTCTGAAGGCATCTGATATAATAAACACATTGCAATGTAATATTACGCGCCTACAACTCCCATGAGCACCTAGTCTGGCTAACGCAACTTCAAAGCTCTGCGAGCATTGGTCTGGCAAAGATATTAAGCCCAACCGTTTCCCAAAGCGCGTGGTTGACCCGCCTCCCTGAAATGCCTCAGTTTGCTACTGGTCGAAGCCAGAAAAGACTGTGATGAAGCTTAAACCAATCACATCACTCTTTCCTCTGACGTATGTGACGCGACGGAAACTGCTTGAGTAACAGGAAGAAGATAAATACCTCCAGGGCTGCTCTTTGCTCTGTTTTCAATGAGAACTTCCCGTTGAATGCTTTCAATACAGCATCTACCGCTGTGTCAAAGGCTTGCCGCTGCTCCATGTTCGTAATGTTTCTAGTGAATGAAGCGCTTCCGGCATAGATTCTGTAAACAATCTATGGCTTCCGGTCGCAGTTCTACTACGTCACTGCCTTGAACACGCCTCTACCCAGGGCCGTTGGAGATGCTCAAAGTTGATTGGCTCCCGATTTTTCGGGAGTTTGGAAGAGCTGGAGATAGCCTGCCTTGCCAGACTAAATTCGCAACAGGCCCCCATGTTGCATCACACTTAGGAGGGGCAGGCCCAGGCTAATGAGCACCTGCATAAACATTGACAACATGTTAGAATTGTTGAGAATGTTCATTAACATCTCAGATAAAATCAATGATTCGGTAACTTGCGGTTAATGAACGAAGCAACAAAGTTGCTGATGACTGACAAGCACACTATGTGGCAGCATATCACTGGAGTTTTAAACCCTGCTGCTCAGGAAAAAAGGGGCAGAGATGAGCAGGGCCGGAGCAGCATTTTAAAATCACCGAGGTCCATGATGCGCAAAGCGTGCGCCGAAAAATTTTCAACATATTTAAATGTGAGGGGTGAATTACACATCACACAAGAGATCTATTCCTGAAATTACTTTTAATGGTGTTTGAACTGAATATCATCAGTTTTGAAAAAAAAATCATGTATGTGGCAAGAGTAAGAATAATTTAAGCTTGTTTAATGGTTTGATCTGGCCCAAGCAATGAGGACAAAAGATACCCTCACCATGTAGCCTATGCAACTAAGATACATTAACAATCTGGCATCCGTTACACCTACACAAAAAAAAAAAATCAGTATACACCACCATGTTTTAGGCAAAGTTATCCAAGGCAAGCATAAGTTGAAACTTTCCACTCTATTGCTTTGGCTTATCGAATGATTTATTTCTGAAATCACAAACAAGGCAGGCTACATCTGCGCTGCTTCGAAAATGTCAATTTAACAGCTTCGTGAAAGTGCGCTGATGGTTACCATGGAAACCCGTGTCTCCTGCACTGCGTTCCTCCCCCAAGTCATGCGCTCATTCACTTTTGTGTTCTTGGTCTCAGAGCCGCGTGCACCAAACACACAGAAGACAGAATCAACTTTTAACATAATTAACAATGCACTTTTTACGGAGAAGTTTTAATGTTATTCTTTTTTTTATCCAGTTGAATATTTAGCGTACAAATGTATTTTCAGCTCTTAAAAATGACCGAGGTCCAGACCTCTGGGGCCTCATAGCTGGCTACGGCCATGGAGATGAACAAGACGCTAATAGGAAGATAAGACAGTTCAATGACAAATGGAAGTTTGGGTGAGATTGGCTAGTTCATAGCAAAACCGAAAATACCATGTACTGCGAAGACTGTAGAAAGTATGGCAAAGACAGGCACCAGTAATTTTAAACTCAAAACTATAAAGGACCACGAAAAGTCAAATGCACACATCGGTACTATAACATCAAAACCGGTGAAGACGGCTGGTTCACTACAGGACAGCATTGCTTTCAAGTCCCTGGCTGTCATGAAGTTGGCTGAGATGGAGAGGATGGAGCTGCTGTTTAGAAACATTCACGTGATTGGAAAGAAGTTGATCCCGCCCCAGCTATCAACTTACTGCATGCTGGAAGCCTCAGGTCACGAAGACCATTTTTCATTGACCATTCAGACTCATCTGATGATGAATGTAATGAGGACATTTAATGTCTCTCTCTACATGTTCACACACACACACACTATTAATAGATAATACATAATATACATAATACTTGATAATACACATAATACTTGCATATCAAAACATCAAATGTTTTTCAATGATAAATGTTTTGAATTGGACTTTTAATATTAGAATCAGTTCAGTTGTACTGAATGTTATTTTTCATATTATACGATATTTCATATTGTAAGGGGCTTGAATTTGAGTTCAATAAACAGAATACTCTGTTTATATTTTTGTCTGAATTGGTTGCATGTTTTCATATAGGGAGCTACCTTAACAGCACTGAATACTTGAGTGCTACTGTAGAGATACATTATACGCTGTCATTCATAATTAAGTCTAGATCTTCCAAACTTTAACGTATCATGGTGAAGAAAAAACTGCGATTTCCTGGCAACAAAATTGTGGCTAGTGAAAAGGCTGAATGGCTAGTGACTCGGGAAAACCACTAGCCACAGTGGCCGGTGAGCAAAAAAGTTAATGTAAAGCCCTGGACCACATGGACAAAGAAAAAGCCTTCTGGAAGATAGCTGTATGGTCAGTTGAGACAAAGATTGAGTTGTTTGGCCACAATGACCACCACGTACAGAGGGACACTGTACCAGCTGGTGGTGGTTGTAGCAGCATCATGCTTTGGGGCTGTTTTACTGCCAGTGGAACTGGTTCATTGCACAAAGTGGATGGAATAATGAAGAAAGAGGACTTCCTCAGAATTCTTCAGCATAAACCATCAGAAACTTGAACACGACTTGGGACTTACAACAGGACAATGAACCCAAACATGCATCAGAGCTGGTTATGGAGGATAACGCAGGTTAACATTAAGCTGAAAACAAGCCCTGACTTCAACCCTATTGAAAATATATGGACTGTGCTTTTAGTCGAGTCCATGCCAAGAAAAAAAAAACAAATTTAAGTGAACACTACCAACTCTACCATGAAGAGTCATGAAATGTCCAACCAGAATTCTGCCAGAAACTTGTTCATGGTAAACAAAAATGTTTGGTCAAGGTGAATCTTGCGAAGAGACATTTTACCCAAATATTAGGTATGCTGTATGTATATGTTTGTCCCTGTATGTATAATTTTGACCCTGCGTTGATTTCAGAAAACCCAAAGAAAATTAAAACTTGTGCACCAAATTCTAGTGTTTTTTTTTTTAATTAAGGATGTATGCTGTACAATCAAGATGACATTCATGTCACTGTATGTAAACTTCTGACCACAACTGTACATTTATGTGCTTATTTTTTAATTTCCTGTCACCAACACAGACTAGCTAGGCTACTACTGTAACAATAATAAACATACCAAACACAGCATGCAAAGTTCCTGTTGAAAAAAATATTTGGCTTTTTTAAATATTATATTTATGCTTTATTAGCTGATTTTTATGATAACGTCTATGGGACAGTTCAAAATAAGCTGTTATTTTACTTTAACTTAGCAACTTTGCAAACAGAGCTAGTAGAGTTTAGATTAACTGAAACAGAGCACATTTAACTTTTTTCAAGCATGATAAAATATAAAAATATACCTTCTCACTGAAAGAAGTCTGTGCTGCAAACACAGTCAAGAGTGAGCCTGATGACGATCTCGCTTTTTCAAGATCTTTGTGAGACTTTATTTGCATGTAAAGTTCAACATCTCAAAGGTCTTGGTGTTTACAACTGATACTCCTGTTGCAAACATCTCATCTCATCTCATTATCTCTAGCCGCTTTATCCTGTTCTACAGGGTCGCAGGCAAGCTGGAGCCTATCCCAGCTGACTACGGGCGAAAGGCGGGGTACACCCTGGACAAGTCGCCAGGTCATCACAGGGCTGACACATAGAGACAGACAACCATTCACACTCACACCTACGGTCAATTTAGAGTCACCAGTTAACCTAACCTGCATGTCTTTGGACTGTGGGGGAAACCGGAGCACCCGGAGTAAACCCACCCAGACACGGGGAGAACATGCAAACTCCACACAGAAAGGCCCTCGTCGGTCACGGGGCTTGAACCCGGACCTTCTTGCTGTGAGGCGACATCACTAACCACTACACCACCGTGCCGCCCTGTTGCAAACAGTGCACTGGAAATGGTGCTTGCTCACTGAATCAGCAATAATGCATGGATAGATTTTGGTCCAGTTGGAATTAAACTTTTAGCTGCACCTTGATACTTGGAAGTGTTCTGTTTTTTAGAACTTGGAGGGCCCTCTGATCCAGAATTGCAGTCACTCATTTTCACCATGACTGTTTCACCATACTGTTAATTATGGAATTCTGTTAAATAAATTGGAACATTATGGTATTTGGGGTATAGCCAGAGAGTGGTTTATTTCATATCTCAGCAATCAACGTCAAGGTGTAACCATGAATTCAGTAATATCATCACAGTATAATGTATCACAAAAGAAAATTGAAAACATCAATTTTAAACTCAAAAATCATGACAAGCAATTAAACAGAGAGTATTTTATCAAATATTTAGGCATTATGATAGATTCTAAATTAAGCTGGAAAAAACATGTTGATTGTGTTGTGAAGAAGATGAGAAGAAGTATTGGAATCTTAAGCAAGATCTGTTACAATATTAATCAGTTTGTTAAGTTTGTATTATGCCTTAATTTATCCTTTTATGATATACAGTCAGGCGGCATGGTGGTGTAGTGGTTAGCACTGCCGCCTTACAGCAAGAAGGTCCTGGGTTCAAGCCCAGTGGCTGACGAGGGCCTTTCTGTGTGGAGTTTGCATGTTCTCCCTGTGTCTGTGTGGGTTTCCTCTGGGTGCTCCAGTTTCCCCCACAGTCCAAATACATGCAGGTTAGGCTAGGCTAATTGGTGACTCTAAATTGACTGTAGATGTGAGTGTGAATGGTTGTTTGTCTCTATGTCTTAGCCCTGCGATGACCTGGTGACTTGCCCAGGGTGTACCCTGCCTCTTACCCATAGTCAGCTGAGATAGGCTCCAGCTTGCCCGCGACCTTGTACAGGATAAGCAACTACAGATAATGGATGGATGGACACATCATATCAGAAAAAAAGAAAAAAGACAATCAAATAAGCCTTGCAAATCAGTGGTATTATCTGAATGTGTCTTCATATAAAGAATTAACTAGTAGCTGTTAAGAAAGTTTTGTCAACAGACAAACAACAGACAAAATGATAGGCACTTGATATCAACATCGACACCATTCCAGACTATGGAGCCTTGGTAACGCATATTTAATTTTGCATAATTTGTTCTCATTTTTGGAAGATAGTATGATTGTTTTGCAGCATGCCTTGTGTTATAGGTGTGAATCTTATCTATTTTAGTGAAAAAAAGTTTGGAATACAGAAGATAACAATTCATCTCATTATCTGTAGCCTCTTTATCCTTCTACAGGGTCGCAGGCAAGCTGGAGCCTATCCCAGCTGACTACGGGCGAAAGGCGGGGTACACCCTGGACAAGTCGCCAGGTCATCACAGGGCTGACACACAGACAACCATTCACACTCACATTCACACCTACGGTCAATTTAGAGTCACCAGTTAACCTAACCTGCATGTCTTTGGACTGTGGGGGAAACCGGAGCACCCGGAGGAAACCCACGCGGACACGGGGAGAACATGCAAACTCCGCACAGAAAGGCCCTCGCCGGCCACGGGGCTCGAACCCGGAACCTTCTTGCTGTGAGGTAACAGCGCTAACCACTACACCATCGTGCCGCCCAAGATAACAATTGATTATGAAATTTATACATAAAAATGGCAATGAGGAAGGTGACTAGATCATGAAATTTGATTATTTCCATAGACTTGAATAGAGGGCTAGAATGTTGGTCAAAGCTTTAAAATGTAACCACACCGGCTAAAAAATGTGAGCCATGCAGTCTGCCTTGATAATGCCAGCATTATCTGCCTTCAACTTCTGATAAACAGAATTATACTTCCCATAATTTACACTGGCATTATTGGCTGTGTAGGCAGAGAGCATACCAATTTGTAGGCCATTCTCTCTTGGTTTATTAGTTATTTGCCTGTGAATTTATTCAGATGTCTCCTCGCTATCCTCATAAAAGTCAAGCACATTGGTTTGCAGCCCCAGCTCTGGTGTCCAATATCTTAATGCCAATGGAAAAAGCTTGACATTGCCGTGATTTGAGGCCACTGAGAAAAATGATGCTCGTGCTCATCACCTGGGATGACATTGCTCTGGTGTCCAATATCTTAATGCCAATGGAAAAAAGCTTGACATTGCCGTGATTTGAGGCATCTGAGGCCACTGAGAAAAATGATGCTCGTGCTCATCACCTGGGATGACATTGCTCTGGTGTCCAATATCTTAATGCCAATGGAAAAAGCTTGACATTGCCGTGATTTGAGGCATCTGAGGCCACTGAGAAAAATGATGCTTGTGCTCATCACCTGGGAGTATGGGAGATGTCAATTCCCTTATGCATTTCTCTACTGACACAGGGGCGAGGACATTTGTAATGATGCACGCTGACTTTTTGCGGCCACAAGACATTTTCTTTGCGATGTCTGAGTCCAGGAAAATGACAGGGGCTAGCTTGTTACTGCAGTCAGTGGATCTATAAGAATGTGCATGTTGTACTGAATGGTAGACGCTGGTAACTTCAGCTGCTGTGACTTTATCTGACTCACTGTCATGCTTCAGACTTAAGAGAAATGACTGCATAGATTTAGATGTTTCTTGCTGTTGAACCCTTCTCTGGTGAGACTTGCATCTCCCGTGTCTCTTGATGTCATGCTCACCACTGTGAGCAACTGAAAAACTACTTTTGCACAAATAACAGAAAACTCTGTTGGGTTCATCCGTTGGCTTTACTCAGGAATATGATGTCATCCATTCTCTACTGAAAGAGCACTTTCTCTTTTTGGGCAGCACACTGGCCATAGTTTTGCATTCAGGCACTGACTCTCCCTTTCTATGTCTGTTCGATTTCATGTGGTGGAGTGTTTACGTTCCCTATAGTTTGATTGACGTAGTCTATGACACAGCCTATCGGATGGACGTCCTCATTCTCTCCTGCAACCACTGGACAAAATGAAAGCCAAGAGTGCTGTCCAGAGCTATAGATAGATCTACCGCTCTGGTGCTGTCTCTGCGTTGGAGTAATGCACAGGCAAATGGAATAGATCACATGTTTTTCATGTTGTCAGTGAATGACCAGTGAAAAAGCGGGACATTATCCTAATATGTGTGACGTGGGACAAATGCTCAAATGGCTGTACAGAATAACCTAAAGCGGGACGGGTGGTCACTCTACATCACAGATCCATAGAATTTACCCACAAACTTATTTATTCATAGCTCTCTCTCTCCCTGTGTCTGTGTGTACATGTGCATGTGTGCTGTGTGTATGTGCACATGTGTGCGCTCTTTGTGTGCGTGTGTGCACGCACGGGTTAAATATAGAGGAGGAACGTGACAAAATAAAGGCTTGTTTGTCTTAAAGGAGTACGCCACCCCCAAGTGAAATTGAGTCAGTCCCTGCAGTCCCTAGAGTTGGATGAGTGAGCCAAAGCGTTTTGTAGCTGACCCAGCCATTGTCCTGATCTGGAAACCAATTTATATCTGGAACTATTTTCGGCCACAGCACAGGCAAAGCACCGCTGCAGGCGCAAAGACACCACGCAGCACCACAACTTCCGTCAATACACTAGTGTTACCAGGGAAACCAGGGTTTTCAGGTGCTGTGTGGTGTCTTTGCACCTGCAGCGGTGCTTTGCCTGTGCTGTGGCCGAAAATAGTTCCAGATATAAATTGGTCTAGTAAATCCCTTTGTGCTAATTTGCATTGATATGTGTACTCGATGTGAATGTACAGGTCATGAGAAATAATTATAAAAAATCTTGAGTTATTTGATTCACTTTTGCAACGACAATGCTATCTGGACACATCAGATTACAGCGACTACGCAAAGCTAACCGGGACGTTTCCAGATCAGGACAATGGCTGGGTCGGCTACAAAACGCTTTGGCTCACTCATCCAACTCTAGAGACTGCAGGGACTGACTCAATTTCACTTGGGGTGGCGTATTCCTTTAATTTACCCACAAATGTATTCATTCCACTTGAAAAGTATACCGCAAACCAGCTACCAGATTTGGGACACAATAGCATCCTGAACTATTTAATATTTGGCTTCAAACTTGAAAAAATTTGTGGCCTACGAGATGGCACTTCGCGGCCCACTAATGGGCCATGGCCCAGTGGTTGAGAAACACTGTCATAGAGTATGTCCTTGGGGATCCAGCCATCATCCATGCGTATCACATGGCTTAGCCAATGCAGTCACCACTGTGTGAGCAGAGCAAACATGCTTGGAATGTCTGCCTGGTCAAGGATGTCCCTGTTTGTGACCTTGTTTTGCCATGTGATGCCCAAGATCCTTCTCAAGTTGCGCAAATGTTACATGTTGAGTCTGTGCCCTTGGTGAGAGTAGATGGTTCATGTTTCACTTCCATAGAGTAGTGTGCTGAGCATGCATCTTGGTGTTGATGGTCAGCATGGAATTGTCCCACACCCTCTTTGACAGGCAAGACATGGCTGATGTTGCTTTCCCAATTCATCTGTTGAGCTTGGCTTCCAAGGAGAGGTGACTAGAGATGTTGGAACCAAGGTAGGTAAAGTCTTCCACTACCTCAAGAGTGTAGTCGCCAATAGAGATGTTTGGGGTGCTGTTCACATTTTGGCCCAGTATGTTTGTCTCCTTCAGGCTGATATTAAGGACAAATTCTTTGCATGCACACACGAAGCAGGTGACAAGTCATTGTAGTGCCTCCTGGAGTCAGTGCTGCATCATCAGTAAAGAGCATCTCTCTTAAGAGGACTTGCCACACTTTGGTCTTAGCCTGGAGGCAGGCAAGGTTGAAGAAGTTACCATCGCTTCTGTAAATTCCATCCTCTGACTGGCTGAAGGCATAGGAGAGCAGCAGGGAGATGATGATGCTGAAGAGTGTTGGAGCAAGCATGCAACCTTGCTTCACTCCACTCCTGATGGGGAACGGGTCCCAGGATGAACCCTCATACAGTACAGTGCCCTGCATGTCCTTGTGGAAGGAAGTAATCATCCTGAGGAGTTTGGGGGGACATCCGATCCTCTCAGCGAGAGTGAAGAGTCCTCTGCTGCTAACCAAGTTGAAGGCTTGGTCAAATCTATGAATGCATTACACAGTGGTTGGCTCTGCTCATGACAATTCTCTTGAAGTTGACGTAGGGTGAAGATCATGTCAATGGTTGATCTTTCAGCTCTGAACCCACACTGTGCCTCAGGATATATTTGGTCAGCGAGCGACTGCAGTTTGGAGAGAGCTATGTGGGTGAAGGCCTTCCCAATGTTGCTGAGGAGGAAGATTCTGCAGTAATTGTTGCAGTCACTGCAGTCATCCTTCTTTTTATACAAGTTGACAATGTTAACATCTCATGTTTTGGGGCACTGACCCTTCTTCCCAGCACTGAAGGAGGAGCTGGAGCAGGTGCTGAAGGAGAGCAGTCTCCATTCCAACCTTGAGGACTTCAAGCAGGATGCCATCCTTTTCTGGAGCTTTAAGTCAATGGCCTTTTTAAGTTCTTCCTCAGAGGGTGGTTTGTCCAGATCCTCCATGATTGACAGGCTAGCAGTGCCCTCAACTGGTAGGTGGGTGAGGACATTCCCCCTCGAGTACAGCTCCTGGTAGTGTTCTACACAGTAAATTTTACTGTGTTAAAATAACACTTAAAAAGTTAAATTTAACACCATTTCCGAGTGTATTTGGTCCCCATGGGAATTGGTGTTAAATTAACTCTTGCCCTTGTGTTCAAATTTTCAGAGTTAAATTAACTCTGAATAGAGTAAAAAATTTAACACTACCTCACACTCTATAGTGTTATTTAAGTTGAACACTACAGGTTAAATAACTCTGTAGAGTATAAACATCATTCCCATTAGTGTTGATAAATAACTCCTCTGTAATAACAATTCAACACTACATTGAGTTAAATACCACTTCTCATCAACACTGCATTGTTATTTAAAGTTAACACTGGAAGGTCAAAGAACTCTAGTAAGAGTTAATGTTACACACTACTGTGTTTATAATTTACTCTTTAGTGTGAAAACACAACACTGGTGGTGTAAAATTCTAACATCAATTAACACTGCACAGCAGTGGCGGCTGGTAGTCTTTCAAACAGGGGAGGCTGGTCGGTTACGATATTTCCAGATTTTAAAAGAAAAAACACATCAATTTTGCCCATACTCTTGCCTCTGATCTGGCTGACTGTTGGCAGCGTCACAAACTGTGAAATAACAGGTTCTTTTGGCCCATTAGCCTACTGTCCAATATACATGATGGTGGTGTTGGGGGGGGGGGGGGGGGGGGGTATATTTTAACATTTTATATTTTAAAATTGTGGCATGTTGTTTAAAAATTGATCATTATTGAAAGCAGCTCTTTGTCAGGAACCTCAGCAGTAGAGCTGGGTGCCACACATTTCATTCAATGACACTTTCCCTATATTTTACTTATTTTGACTGAGAAATGTTTTATTGACAATTTTGATAACCCTTCACTTTTAATCCAGGTCTGTAGTGTGAAATGTTCTCGGCTGTGTTTTTGTTTAAAAATGTTTTCCAAATTGTAGCTGTGTTTAATCCATATCCAGAAAAATATATATTCCAATATAATATACTCAGCATAAACATTTTAAATAGATTCTATATTTTTGGTCCATCCATGACATATTACTAAAGTAGCCTATTTACTGTTGTTGATGTGGGTCACTTGCTGTTAGCCAATTCACTTTCTCGTACCAGGAGAGCTGAAAGGAACGAGTATTATTCCCTACCTTTTTCACCAAGTCAGTTTGAGGCGTTGGTCTATCCTGCTCTTTAATTTTAATTTTTTCCTCGAAAGGAAGACTGGCAAATGGCTTCGCCAAAATTAAATCAGCAATGCTTGGCATCCGTGCGCAGCTTTCTTGCTAGCTGACTAGCCCCCTCAAGTTCAAGTTCAGTCACTCAAATAAACGAAATTTCTGGAACTAAGATAGCAAACTTGACAACACTATATTTACACTTTATTTACAATGAAAATATATACAAACTAAAAAAGCTGGTAGAAACCGTATGTAATGAATGAAATCGAAATGTAAGCTGATCTCTTACAATACACTACAGCACTTGCGAATCCGTATGGGACTGAACTGATGTTGCCAGATACTGCTGACGTTATCCAGCCCAAAATATGTTCAAAACCCGCCAATATGCACTTAAAACCGCTCAATTGAGCGGGAAACCCCCAATCTGGCAACACTGTACCGCTGCCTGTCTATAGTTGAAACGAGCTGTCAATCAAAGAAAATATCCGACCGCTTTCACCAATCACCAGTCTCCTCGCGGAAACTGCCATGTCCCTCCCATGTGAGGCTCGGAGTCCGTGGGCGGGCATTTTCGCAGTATTTGTCCAATAACCGTCTTGCATTTTGAGATTGAAAAGCGCAGAGCTCCCAAATGCCACTGAAGTCCACTGAGGCTGGGAGTCCGTGGGAGTCCGTAGGCGGGCATTTTCGCAGTATTTGTCCAATAACCGTCTTGCATTTTGAGATTGAAAGCGCAGAGCTCCCAATGCCATTGAAGCCCACTGAGGCTGCGCTGCATCGCGCTGTCACGAGGGGGAGAAACTCACGCACACATTAAAGTTATAAGGGCATTTTTAGAGGAGGCTGAGCCTCCCTCGTTGTCTTAGAGCAATCGCCCGTGCTGCACAGTGTCACTGATACTTAACTCTATTTATAAAATTAAATCTCAGTGGTGTTAATTTCACAATTAATTTACTCCTCTGCAGTGTCACATTACATCTAATTGGTTTTCAATACAGCTTTTTCAAACATACCATTAAATGACAAGAAAAAAAAATCACCAGTTACCACAAAATAATGCAAACAACTTTTATTGTCAGGCCAACAATATAAAAACATTTCATGAACAAACCAAAACCACTTAAAACATTGATCTTAGGTGTGCATAAAATGCAATATGGAACAACATACAAGGAGGAATCTGCCGTTCCATACTTCATTTGAACATCAAATGGTTTAAAGTAAAACAACTCATTTATGTGCAAAACCTTTACAATCCTGTTGGGATGCATCCTGACCTTAAAGGCATGGTAATGATGATCAAAATACATGGTTTCCAGCAATTTTCCAGAGTAACACGCTATCATCTTTTGCAACAATAGTCCTGATCTTACAAAATACAGGCATCTCAAATGCTACCTCAGTACAGATAATAAAGTCACGACGGTACTCTGTACCATGATGTTTCACCCACTTGGCAGAAAACACACTGCTTGGCAATCTAGTTCCAAGTTTGGAAGCAACTTCTGGGCCTTCTGTGTCACCATCTTTCCTGGACCAAAAGTTAATCTTTCTTTGCTCAAGGACTCCTGATACATTGCCATACAACTTTGGTGCTTTTTGGCTAATGTCAGTGTAATGTTTTTAAAGATTTTTAACTGTTTCTTAAATAAATTGTGTTTGGCTTCATAATGCATGCACCACATGTGCAGAACTGGGCCTATGTTCCTAATAATACGAGGGTAGTGTATCATGAAGTGATGCTTTGGCAGGAGACTGATTGCAGGAAATAGGTGCTTGAAAAGCCGATGATGGTCAGTGATTAAACGTTTGAGGTAAATGGTCATGCCTTCTGTCAGGACTGGTGAAAATACAATGTTTACTATTTGTAGAAGCAAAAGCAGAAGATGCCATTGTTTATCATCCCTCTGTATTAAATCACCAAATATCAGAGGCATATTGCACAATAAGCACCAAGACTGTATGGCATTCAACCCCAAATCATTGCTTCCATCAAACAACCTTACTTTTGGTGGACGGTTTCACTGCTGATTGAAACCATAATCAAAAGCATGTATTCTACCAGCCAGTTGTTCAGCATTTAAGAAGTTGTCCTGAATGTACTGCAGAACAAGTTTGACCTCGAACTGGGCAACTCCCTCTAAAATATCGTGCGTTATATCTACAGAAAAATTGCTGGCTGTGTTGAAATATTGTAGTGTATTCAACAGACAAATATTTTTCACACCATATACATGAGGTAGTGTAGGATTTGTTTGTATAGTCTGGCAGTGCTGTGTCTGCATCTCAGCAGTTCTTAGTACAACTTCCTGGTCATCTTCACAGAACACAGTTTGAAAACAATCTTTCTCGAGGAGACAGAAACAACAGCAATATCGAGCCCCAAATGATTCCACAAAGCCAAACAGACAGTGCAAACCTAGATTATCCCCAGTAACCTGAACTATGGTACCATGAATCACATGTTTAAACGTGGGAATTGAAAGTCCCTCTGTCTCCAGTACTTTCAGATCATTGACAAGTGGCTCAAGTATCAAATTAAAAGCATACCGTTTAATATCCTGTGCATGAAAAAGAGCACACAAGTGAATATTAAATCAAAGATGAATTAAACATTGGGGGAAAATTCCTTAATGTAACGTATATAGCACCTAATTTACGTACACCCTTTTTAGAGCCCAGGGGATTTGCAGTTTCAAAGTCATCATAAAATAGCTGAATCTGCAAGGCATCTTTTTCTACAGAAAATAAGGGGTTATCTTTAAAATAGGTGGCATCTCTCAGGTCTGCATACGCCCCTTCTTTAGGCATGTACCTGAGCTTGAACAAATCTAAAAGTTCTGGATTTCTAAAAATTGTCCCCAGTGTTTCCAAAATGGGAAAATATGCAAATCTATCAGTTACAATAACCTGGTCATATGTCCCAGTAACCCTGTTTCTTCTACGGTCAAATCTTGTGCCAAGTACCTTTTCAACAGGTTCAACATTTCCCCATTTCTCTGTTAAGTGTTTGTTTCGTTTAGCCTCTGGATTTAAGGGTGTGAATGGGTTTTCTAACTCTTGGAATGATTGCTCTATTTTGTTCTTAACATCTGTGTCCAGTGGAGATATACACTGTAAAACTGCATCTTTAGCCTGACTACGAATCTAAAAAAAAAAAAAAAAAAACAAAAAAAAAAACCTTCTTCCATGGATGAGACAAAACTATTTACAGTAGACTGACTTAATCCAGCTGCCTTGAGTTGTGCGACTGCAGAGGCACACATATCTAGAGTGCTCCTATTGGACTCTCTCAGTTGTTCAGATGTTGTGTCTGTCTCATCTACATTAGGGGTCACAGAAGTTGTGGCTGTCTCTTCTGTATTAGCTGTCATCAACTCCCCTGCACTGCCTAAGTTAACATCAGTGTGAACCTGTTGGTCAGCATACTGAGTATGTTTGGTGTTTAAATGTTTTCTAAAACCTGAGAAAGTACCAAACACACAGCCACATCCAACCTGAGCACATTTAAAGCGAAGCGTTTTTCCGGGCAAGTAACCATGAACCAATCGTAAATGCCTAAGAAGCATATTTGAGCTAGTTAACTCGGCCTGACAAACAAAACACTTCATAATGTTGAAGTAACTTCAAGCACTAATGAAGCAACCTCGCCCTAACTTCAGCAACACGAGGACTCTCTTTGACTTTGCCAACATCAATGTTGTACACAGTGGTTTGGATGAACATGTACATATTGTGGAGCATGGTGTTGTATGATGTGCCAAACACAAAATGTGCCTTCAATAGTTTATCAAAAGCACCAAGAAAAGAGGTTGACCTGCAAGGTATGGCATTCTTGTCCAGAATGATGAAGAACTGGTGGATCACATTCTTCCTAAGTCCAACAGCCAGGAGATAGGGTTGAGTCCTGGTAGTGATGGCATCAAGATGCTCTTGAATGTTTGTTCCAGTCCGAGAAGACAAACACATATAGAAGAGGCATGAGGATTACATAGTTGTCATATTATCAGTCACTGAAACTTTGTAATTACACTCATCAAAAATCATTAAATTACTTTACCAATTACTATTACTATCAAACCCACCACAGAATATTATGATCAAAAATTCATGTCATATATTAGACAAAGTTCAAACCTTCTTGAAGACCACAAGATGTTTCTCTGCTTGGGATGCAGACACCTTTCCTGGTTTCTTTCGATCCTGAGCAGAAGGTGGAATCAGGTGCAGGAACAGTAAAACTGAGGACAGATCACTGTCCCAACCTGTAACAGAAACTTGCCTGTACACTCTCTCCAAACATCTGAATGAAATCCTGTTTGATCTAGGGGATTTGGGAATGTTGGAGGACATTTTCAGGATTTCATAGCCAAAAAAATAATTGTTACTTGTTGTTTGAGTGTCACTAATAATTTCCATTTACTGTCTATCTAAAATGTCAGATAATTACCAAGCCTTTGACATCTTTGAAATGTGGAAAGACAGACAGTATGTCACTTGACTGCTGGGGGTCAAGGACCATGTCGCGGCGATAGACAAATGTCAGCTTCATCTTGTTCTTGATGGCGTCCTCATCAGCTGAATGTTTCATCAGTGAGATCGCTTCTTTGCATTCATCTTCACTCCAGGTAGTTTCTGGAATAAACTCTGGCTCTCATCTGACAGTTGGTCCGCCCGACGTGCCTTCACCAGATGGTCCTTTGTCTGATTCTACACAATATGGGAAAATACCTTACTATCAATCTGTCAACCATGTGCATTTTTAAAACACTTTAGGTCATTCATATTTGACCTAAATTATAAGAAAAAAATGTTTATTATTGACTGGAGAATTGTGTGCAACAATGGCAATCACTGATCCTTGTGATTGTGTTTTGTTCCACATACATTTTTCCACTATTACTACATGATTTACCTCCAAATGATGATCGTCTGTCTTTAGCAGTGCATCTCTGAATAGTTTTAATCCACCAGGCAAGGTACCCAGTCCCACTCTCGCCATCATAATAATGCTCCTTGGAGGGTGAAAGGATAACAAATCAGACACTTCATTTGTAACATTTAAAAGTAAAAACCTGGTAGGATTAAATGTTTCAATATGGCATATCACATTACCACAACCATTACTGTGGTAATGTGATATGCCACAATGTGGCTACTCACATAGCCATTCTTAGAGTAAGGGTCACTGAGGTAGGGGAATAAGGCCACAATTCCTCTGGCATACATTTCTTTCACCTGTCTGGGTGGTGATGTACTGCAGGATTAAAGAAGACAGGATTTCTCAGTTGCATTCCCAATATTTAAGTTAGATTTCAAATTAATGACACAAGGGCTAAATAAAACAATTAGTAAATTACCCATTCTTCTCTGTCATGTCAGTTGCCAGTATGTTCACCATTTTCCTTCTGCTTTCATCCATCAAGGACTTGGTTCGGTTGTAGATTAGATAAAACTTTATCGATCCCTTTGGGCGGGTTCCCTCAGGGAAATTAAGATTCCAGCAGCATCATTACAGATAAACAGAGAAAAGAAATAGAGAAAACTTCTAGATAAATTAAAATAAATTAAGTATTTACATATACAAATATAAAAAGAATAAGATATGGGGGGGAGAAGGGTGGGCGGCAGCAGGAGAGATATTGCACTTTATATTGCTTATTGTTAGGCTAGGCTACTGCTCCTTCCCATCCTCTGTCTTCCTGTTCGCCCTCCTCCTCCCCAGAGAGGAGTTGTACAGTCTGACAGCGTGAGGGACAAAGGAGTTTTTAAGTCTGTTCGTCCTGCACTTGGGAAGGAGCATTCTGTCACTGAACAGGCTCCTCTGGTTGCTGATGACGGTGTGCAGAGGGTGACTGGCATCGTCCATGATGTTCAATAGTTTGTCCATAGATCTCTTCTCTGCCACCGTCACCAGAGAGTCCAGCTTCATGCCGACCACAGAGCCGGCCCGCCTGATCAGTTTGTCCAGCCTGGATGTGTCCTTCTTGGATGTGCTGCCCCCCCAGCACACCACAGTGTAAAACAGGACACTGGCGACCACAGACTGATAGAACATCCACAGGAGTTTCCTGCAGATGTTAAAGGACCGCAGCCTCCTAAGGAAGTATAGCCTGCTCTGTCCCTTCCTGTATAAGTGTTTGGTGTTGCAAGTCCAGTCCAGCTTGCTGTCCAGCCACAGCCTCCACCTCGACTCCCTCGATCAGAACTGGTTGTGACCTTGGTTTGGACCTCCCAAAAGTCCCTCACCAGGCTCCTATACTCCTCCTCTCTGTCATCACTGATACACCCAACGATGGCTGTGTCATCGGCAAACTTCTGAAAGTGACACAGCTCCGAGTTGTAGCAGAAGTCCGCGGTGTACAGGGTGAAGAGAAGAGGGGTCAGCAACATGCCCTGGGGTGCTCCGGTGCTGCTAATTACAGTGTCAGACGTGATGTCCTTCGGCCTGATGTACTGCGGCCTGTCAGTGAGGTAGCTGGAGATCCAGGTGACCAGGCAGGGGTCCACTCACATCCTGTTCAGTTTGTCCTGAAGCAATAGGGGCTGGATGGTGTTGAAGGCACTCGAGAAGTCCAAGAAGAGGATCCTCACTGTGCCATTTCCCTTATCCAGATGCGAATGGGCTCGGTGTAGCAGGTAGAGGATGGCGTCTTCTACACCGACACCTGCCCGGTACGCAAACTGCAGACAGTCCTGGGCATGTTGTACCTGGGGTCTGAGGAGGCTGAGGAAGAGCCGCTCCAACGTCTTCATCAGATGTGAAGTGAGTGCCACCAGTCGGAAGTCGTTCAGCTCACTGGGCCGATTCTTTTTGGGAACTGGAACGATACATGATGTATTCATTTATAATATGTTCCCCACCAGGTTTCTTGGTAAGGATGGATTCCACCAACTTAAACACAATGAAAAAAAATTGATTATATGAGGAATACATCAATTGCAATTTAAAGTTAACTTTAAGTCACAAGAAACCCAATCCACAATAGCCAAACAATGTAATTTAGGGTCTTCTGTACATTAGTAAGTATCAATTTCAAATTAGGTTTGGTCCACATTTGAAACACTGCCATGTAAATTCTTGTACACTGATACTGGGTTTGGATTGGGCATAGTCATGCTAGGACATTTATTATGAAAATTATGAAATTAACTCCATGAACCAGTTGTCAGATGTACCACGGAATAGGTGCAACAAAACCTCTGCTTCCACTTAATTTGTGTTTTTCTTTGTCTTAATTTTTTGTTTTTTAATCAACTCACATGCTTAGCTTCTGTATCCAGCCACTGACATTTTCTGGAAGGGCTTTCTGAAATGATGTCTGTATCCTGCGAGTCTGACAAATCGAGGGATGATGTTAGGGACTGCTCAGAAGATGCTGCTGTGGAAACGGATTCTAGCCATGATTGGAGAAGCAAGAGGGAGAGAAAAACATTATACACAGTCCCCACAAATCTGTTCCCTATCTAATAAACAATGTATGCTTTACATGACAAAGAACTAACTTATACATTAAATACTATGCATTACAAATTAACTGAAACAAACCTATCATAGGGGCGGCACAGTGGTGTAGTGGTTAGCGCTGTCGCCTCACAGCAAGAAGGTCTGGGTTCGAGCCCCGTGGCCGGCGAGGGCCTTTCTGTGCGGAGTTTGCATGTTCTCCCCGTGTCCGCATGGGTTTCCTCCGGGTGCTCCGGTTTCCCCCACAGTCCAAAGACATGCAGGTTAGGTTAACTGGTGACTCTAAATTGACCGTAGGTGTGAATGTGAGTGTGAATGGTTGTTTATGTGTCAGCCCTGTGATGACCTGGCGACTTGTCCAGGGTGTACCCCGCCTTTCGCCCATAGTCAGCTGGGATAGGCTCCAGCTTGCCTGCGACCCTGTAGAACAGGATAAAGCGGCTAGAGATAATGAGATGAGATGAGAAACCTGTCATAGGTGATGGTTAGCACCCCAGTTGAGGGATCCTTTACAATGTCCTCAAAAACATCATCATCCAACTCAGTCCCCGAACTGTCAAGAACTTTCACCCCTTCAGTTACAGCTGGGACACCAAACTTTGCAAATGCTAGGGAACAGACACAAAATCACAAGCTGTTATGATCATAAAGGTCTTTAGGTATTTTACATTAGTTTACTACTCTCCAATTGCCACATAATCTGGAATATTACCTTTTGAAAAAAAGTTAAATAAAATGCCTTAAAATTACTTTTTGTAGTGTCCAATGCTGCAATGATTAATAGTTGGCGATTAAACTAATCACCAATTATTGATATTAATTTGAGTCTTTAAAGAAAAAAAAAGACGATATTCCTTGATTATAGCACCTGAATTTTTTTCTCATGTCACAGTAAAATGAATATCTTTTGGTTGCAAGTAAAACAAAACATTTGAGGAAACACTGACTGCCATTGTGGGTGGTAAAAGAGAGCAACTGGACTTGCTTGAAGATTCTTGAAGACGTTTCACCTCTCATCCGAAAGGCTTCTTCAGTTCTGTCTGACTGGTAGAACTGAAGAAGCGTTTCAGATGAGAGGTAAAACATCTTCAAGAATCTTCAAGCAAGTCCAGTTGCTCTCTTTTACCACCCACAGTTTACCATGACCTGGATGACTGAGAATCTTCACAGACTGACTGCCATTTTATCATTTTCTGACATTTTAAAAACAATCAACTATTAAGTCAATTCATCAAGAAAATAATAATAATAATAATAATAATAATAATCTTAAGCAATGCATCCATAGTTAAGGGGTTAGAGCAGGGAACCACTGAAAGTGTTAATGTATAAAGGAAAATTCCATCATAAGTTCAGAAAAAACTGAGGATTTTAAATTAACCATCATTTTCTGGACATTCCAGTATATCAATTTAAAATACCTAAATTCTATATTACTACACACACTGTGCAAATCTTGATTCCACAATTTCAATTTCTTACCTTCAGCCAAAAACTCTGAGATTTGGCTCTGTTACTTGAACAAATTTTTGGACACCACCAAGTTTTGCTTTCAGCAACATTTTCCCTGTAGAGAGCAACATTTATTCTCAGTTCAAAGTCTCACTTAATCATTATTAATCAACAATGTAATTCTACTTACTATTTCTAATCATGTCATCTCACTTCTCATAAAATCACTTACAGACCACGTTTCTCTCCTTGTGACCACCAGCAAAACAGAAGGCAAACTGGCTCCCACCTAGACTCAAAACACAGGATAAATGAAAAGCTCAATTTAATTATCATTGGTGAGAATGGCATCTCCTAATCACTGAAAAACTGGAAGGTTATCAGACACCAGAAAATGAGGAGGTTTGGTAAATAAATCAGAAAATAATATACATGTGTATAGTTAACCAAACAGAAGTGAGCAGTCTCCTATTTTCTGAAAACATAATCATATGACTCTTTAGGCTCACTTGAAGATAATGCAGTGACGTTTCAACTTGGACTTCCTATTGAATACCTCACTTTGACCCTGAGATTACCATCTGTGTTTGAAACACATCAGTCATGTCAGCTGAATGCCTGGATGTTTACATTACAGTAGAAAGTAGGAGAAGGAATAGTAACAGTATATAAATAGATATATCTGCTGCTCCTGTAGCTCTTAACATGGTTCTCTGATGTAGTCATTTAAGTCCGCTGCACCGTGTGCTGTTAACTCATCTGTAAGTATTAGCTGTTAACACTATTTTGAAAGCCAAAATGTGAACGTCCCTCCTGCTGTAGCTTCAGCCATGATGCTGCTCTGAACTACTGGCTGTATACATTACTCTAAACAGTCATGTGGAGGCGTGGCTGTGAGGACAAGTAGACCTGAGACCAGCTAACACAACTCCATAGATGACATCATCGTAAAATTGATAAATTAAGTAAGTAAGTAAGTAGACACAGCACGATGAATGTATTGAAATGTAACAGAGAAAAAGTAAAAAATCTGTCTTAAAAGAGAGGAAAAATATACTGCAGTAACTACTCTAACAAGCATAATTACTCAAGAAAGTACATGTGCACAACTTGTTCCTACCTACTTCTGATGTGTGCCCTGTACGGTACGTCTCTCTTTGTCCTAGTGCCTCCTTAGCCGCACTGTTCGGTTAGATTTCGCGTCCGGCTTGATGTACTGTCCTGGGAAGTTCACCTGCTCACCCGCCAAAATCTGCTATTAGCCTGGGAGAATTAGTTATGCTAATATTAGCTAATTTAGCGAAACCCCTGCACATGCAGCCTTTACTGTTTCACTGTACCCATGGACATTACAAAGAATAAAACAATCATGCTTCCACATTGTATTAACATTGAAGTTGCCTCTTGCTATCCAATTTGAGTTAGCTACCTTGTTGGCCTTAATTGGCTTAATGCCAGTCAGGACTCTGTCATGTTAGCCTTTTTTGAATTCGGTATTTTACAATGCAAAGCTAGCTGAAATGTACGGTATACCAACAATATAAGTTATTTTTAACTGTTACATCAGTTGAAATATCAAATAACTTGTTTAATAGATGACTAGAAGACACTTACCGCAGTCGTGGATGTAGAGAAAATGGTGCCGTTAAAAATCCACATCGGTTAGAAATGAGATGGGCGGGGCTTTTCAGAGTACTTCTGACACCAACTGTTTTAACTCTGTAAATTTACACCAACACTGGGGGGTGTCTTACTCTAACTGATGTTGAAAAAATTCTGAAAGAGTCAATGGACTTTAACACTGCATTTTTTACACTGGCAATTTAACTGTGTATCCACCTCTCCATCTGTTTGATAATTTTACCAGCAGCAGACTTCAGTGGAGCAGCCTTATTGATCCTTGTGCTGAATGCTTTGTTAATGCCATCGTGCATGTGATGGATACTGCCACAGACAGCAGCCAGCTGAATGTCACAGCAAAGCTTTAGCCAGTGTTCATTGGCACAGCATCAAGCAACTCGCTGAGCATTGTTTATGGCCCTTCTCAGTGCAGCAAGTGATTCCATGGAGGGTTCCTTCTTGAAGTTAAGGAGTGCCGCTCTTTTGGTGTCGATAACTGAGTGTAGCTCGACTATGCCCTCTTCTAGCCAATCTGGGTTCTGCCTTTCACTCACGCCAAAGGTGTCCATAGTGGTGTTGTAGATGGCATCATGGATGTGGCTCCATCAGGCCCGTAGCCAGCATTGTGGAGGGGGGGGATCTTTTTTCCCCAAAAGTGGACTTCATCTGGCCCCCTACTCCCGTACCCCCCAAATACACGAGCACACTTCAAATCTTCTAATTTAGATATTTTTTTATTCGTTATAAGTTCTCTGTTGTCTAACTTATTGTTATCTTCCTACAACTGTGCTGTGACTTCATTGTCTGTCTCTGTTGCTCACCTCAGTTGTCTGTTGTTGCTCTCTTTCATTGTCTGTCTCTGTTGCTCTCCTTTATTGTCTATCTGTTGTTTCTCTCTTCCATTGCCTGTCTCTGTTGCTCTCCTTCATTGTCTATCTGTTGTTGCTCTCCTTCATTGTCTGTCTCTGTTGCTCTCCTTCATTGTCTGTCTCTGTTGCTCTCCTTCATTGTCTGTCTCTGTTGCTCTCCTTCATTGTCTGTCTCTGTTGCTCTCCTTCATTGTCTGTCTCTGTTGCTCTCCTTCATTGTCTGTCTCTGTTGCTCTCCTTCATTGTCTGTCTCTGTTGCTCTCCTTCATTGTCTGTCTCTGTTGCTCTCCTTCATTGACTGTCTGTCTCTGTTGCTCTCCTTCATTGACTGTCTGTCTCTGTTGCTCTCCTTCATTGTCTGTCTCTTGCTCTCCTTCATTGTCTGTCTGTTGCTCTCCTTCATTGTCTGTCTCTGTTGCTCTCCTTCATTGTCTGTCTCTGTTGCTCTCCTTCATTGTCTGTCTCTGTTGCTCTCCTTCATTGTCTGTCTCTGTTGCTCTCCTTCATTGTCTGTCTCTGTTGCTCTCCTTCATTGTCTGTCTCTGTTGCTCTCCTTCATTGACTGTCTCTGTTGCTGCTCTCCTTCATTGACTGTCTCTGTTGCTGCTCTCCTTCATTGACTGTCTCTGTTGCTGCTCTCCTTCATTGTCTGTCTCTGTTGCTGCTCTCCTTCATTGTCTGTCTCTGTTGCTGCTCTCCTTCATTGTCTGTCTCTGTTGCTGCTCTCCTTCATTGTCTGTCTCTGTTGCTGCTCTCCTTCATTGTCTGTCTCTGTTGCTGCTCTCCTTCATTGTCTGTCTCTGTTGCTGCTCTCCTTCATTGTCTGTCTCTGTTGCTGCTCTCCTTCATTGTCTGTCTCTGTTGCTGCTCTCCTTCATTGTCTGTCTCTGTTGCTGCTCTCCTTCATTGTCTGTCTCTGTTGCTGCTCTCCTTCATTGTCTGTCTCTGTTGCTGCTCTCCTTCATTGTCTGTCTCTGTTGCTGCTCTCCTTCATTGTCTGTCTCTGTTGTTGCTCTCCTTCACTGTCTGTCTCTGTTGCTGCTCTCCTTCATTGACTGTCTCTGTTGCTCTCCTTCATTGACTGTCTCTGTTGCTGCTCTCCTTCATTGTCTGTCTCTGTTGCTGCTCTCCTTCATTGTCTGTCTCTGTTGCTGCTCTCCTTCATTGTCTGTCTCTGTTGCTGCTCTCCTTCATTGTCTGTCTCTGTTGCTGCTCTCCTTCATTGTCTGTCTCTGTTGCTGCTCTCCTTCATTGTCTGTCTCTGTTGCTGCTCTCCTTCATTGTCTGTCTCTGTTGCTGCTCTCCTTCATTGTCTGTCTCTGTTGCTGCTCTCCTTCATTGTCTGTCTCTGTTGCTGCTCTCCTTCATTGTCTGTCTCTGTTGCTGCTCTCCTTCATTGTCTGTCTCTGTTGCTGCTCTCCTTCATTGTCTGTCTCTGTTGCTGCTCTCCTTCATTGTCTGTCTCTGTTGCTGCTCTCCTTCATTGTCTGTCTGTTGTTGCTCTCCTTCATTGTCTGTCTGTTGTTGTCTGTCTCTGTTGCTCACTTCAGTTGTTGTTTATGGCATCAGAACACTCCTGATCTTCCCATGCTTTAGCATAAAAAACAACAATAATTTCTAATTGAGAAATGTTTCAAGTAATCCTGAGATTGAAATAATATCGCACAGCAATGGACAATTGATTTAAAAATGCCCAAATGCAGCAACAGTGGGTGTTTTCACACACACTGGTCTGAACATTTTCATTTTTCAGCTAGTGCGCACGTTTCTTTTCACTCTGATCCAAATGCCAAACCACTGACAGGGCGTCATGTTACCATGATGCCATGTTACCATGACGAGTGAAAAACATGTGCTCTTAAAGTCACGCATTTTACTGTCTTCACACCACACCACAGCTCCAATTTCCCAAGCTGAAAAAAAAAATAAAAGCAGCCCCAGGTCTGACGCTACTAGTACCTAGCCATCGAGCCACCTAACTCATCTCTGTGTGTGCGTGTCACTGACACACACAGACTGACGGACGGGCTGATGCTAGCCCCCACCCCCACTGATCACTCTGACAGATCGATCTACCACTACTGTTGTAAACAAAAGAAAAACAAAAGTCCTGCACTCAGCACCTTACCCATTTTGGCCCTTTTTTGGAACATGGCGCCAATATTTTGGGACAAAGTAGCAGCAGATTTCTTGCGTTTTCTGTCTTTATCATCTTTTTTCCCCCATTTTCTCTTCTATCCAGGGCTACCGCGTGACGTCACCGTACCGCGAGATTGTGCTAGGGCGCCATATTGGAAGACCAAGTACATGCATACATACATACTCACAATATAAAACAAAGTACGAGCGAGAGTAAAGTGACATGATGGCTGATAATTCTGGTTATGTGAGTACATTACCAGCTGCAGAAAGGGCACGGTATGTGGAGAAACTGGCTATGATTGATGGGTTTGACCCATATGATAAGACTGGGGCAAAGGAGAATGGAGTTTTTTATTTCATAATTTATTTTTAATTTACTACTTATCTGTTTTTATTTATATATATTTGAATTATTTGGACATGGGGAAAAACTATATTTCAAATCCAAAGAGGGATGGAGGGAGGAAAATTAAAACAAAAGAAAGAAATGAAATGTAGAGTATATTTGATAAAATTAAGGATGTTTTTATTCAGTAAACATTTAAAAAAATGTTCTACAACACTCTAGCCTAGTGACTTACCAGTAACAAAATAGACTTGAAGTATTCAGATCCACTCTGCATAAAGCAGCTAAACACTCTCTCTGTCTCCTGGCAGAAAGCTCCTTGGTTTGCTTGTGTCTCAATCACAGCTGGTATTCTGTAGAAAGACTTCTTTTCACCTTTCCCATCAGCTTTGTTGGAACACCCTAACACAGCACAAAAGTTTACCATTGTAGGTTTTTGATGATCCAAGTGCCTCATGGATTCACATACCGCGCGCTGCCGTTATTTCCCCCTAATCACGAGTTTGTTGGTCTTCCAATATGGCGCAGGGTTTGTTTACTTCCGGTTTCGGGTGACGTCAGTGAAAGGGGTCTAATGGGGGCATTACCGCCACCCACTGGATTGGGGTCTAAAGCAGTCTGAACAAAACGTGTAAACATAAACATAGGAGAAATGAACCCGTTTTTCTAACTCGTCCTCACTTAGTCTACTTTTCTTTTTTGATTAGTCTGGATTTGATATTGTAAATTTAAATGTGAATCAATGTATATTCATCGGACATGAACAAATGAATAAATCTTGAGTAATCTTGAGGGGCGTGTGTGTCCGGGGGGTGGGATTGAATGAACCCTCCGATCCCCCCTGGCTACGGGCCAGTCCATCTTCCTTCAGCACTATCAGCGGGGCCATCCATGAGGGCTTCCTTAATGAAGATGGTGGAATGGTCATGCGGGTCAAGGAGTGCTGTCCTGGATACATTAATGTATGGGCATCCCTTTTGCTTGAAGTGATGTTTCTGTTTAGGCTGAAGATGAACTATATTGCCAACCAGAGAGTGGTCCATATTGCAGTCAGCACTGTCAGGAGTGCAGTTTAATGTGCTTCATGGAGACATGGCTGCACCGGGATGTTCCCAACGACAATGCTAAAATCAAGGGCTTCTATACGGTGCGTGCGGACAGAGAGACAGCGCCAGGAGCGGTAAGCGCAAAGGGGGAGGGCTTGCCGTTCTTGTGAACAACCGTTGGTGTAACCCAGCTCACATTACCATGAAGGAGCGCATCTGCAGCCTGGATGTTGAACTGTGTGCTGTCAGACTTTGTCCATATTATCTGCCCAGGGAGTTTTCTAATGTTATCATGGTGGCTGTTTATGTTCCCCCTCTGCAAACCCGAATACTGCTTGTGACACTATTCACTCTGCAATAGCCCGGCTACAGACTCAACACCCGAGTGCATTCACTGCTATCTCAGGTGACTTTAATCATGTTCATTTGGACAAAACACTTTCCACTTTCACCCAATTTGTGAACTGTCCTACCAGAGAGGGAAGAACAATAGACCTGCTGTATGCTAATGTTAAAGAGGCTTACAGCTCTTCCCCCCTTCCCCCACTGGGCAGGTCAGACCACAACCTGATTTACCTCTCCCCCTGCTATGTGCCTCTGGTGAAGAGACTGCCCACCACATCAAAGATAGTGAGGAGATGGACAGACGAGGCCAACGAGACACTGCAGAGATGCTTTGAGGTGACAGACTGGCAGACACTGTGTGAGCTCCACGGAGACGACATTGATGGGCTCACAGAGTGCATCACGGGATAAATCAACTTCTGTGTGGACACCATTATCCCAGCTAGGACTACCAGCTGTTACCCCAACAACAAGCCGTGGGTAACGAAGGACATCAAAGCCCTCTTAAATGAGAAGAAGAAGGCTTTCAGAGCCAGCAACAAGGAGGAGATGTGAGGAGTACAGCGTGAACTGAGAGCAATGATCAGGGAGGCCAAGGAAAGTACAGGAGGAAGTTGGAGTGGAAACTCCAACAGAACAACATGAGAGAGGTGTGGAGTGGAATGAAAACCATCACTGGTTACAAGCCAACCAACAGTGAAGGAGTGGATGGCAATGTGGAAAGGGCGAATGAGCTGAATCTCTACTTCAACAGATTCGATGGCATGACCCCAACCCACCACCACCACTCTTCTGCGGGATGGCTACAACCACACACTTCACATTCTCTCCCATCCCCCACCTCTTCTTGCCCAACCTCATCCCCATTTCAGGACCTCGCTCACACCTCCTCAACAGACCCCCTGGCTGAGCACACCCCCCTGAGAAACACCTTCATCCTTCCCCCACCCATCACCTCCACACCAATCATCAGTGTGGAGCAAGTGAGAAGACAGCTGAAGAGACTCCATGCAGGAAAATCAGCAGGCCTGGATGGTGTTAGCCCCAGGGCCCTGAAGACCTGTGCTCTCCAGCTAAGTGGAGTACTTCAGCATGTCTTCAACATGAGCCTGGGTCTTCAGAGGGTCCCCGTGCTGTGGAAGACGTCATGCCTCATCCCTGTATCGAAGAAGCCACGTCCCAGTGACCTCAAAGACTACAGGCCTGTGGCATTGACATCACACATTATGAAGACCCTTGAGAGACTCATCCTGGAGCAGATCCGGCCTATGGTCCAACCACTTCTTGACCCCCTTCAGTTCGCCTACCAGCCCTGTCTTGGAGTAGAGGATGCAATCATCTACCTGCTCAACAAAGTCTATGGCCACCTGGACAAGCCAGCCAGCACTGTGAGGATCATGTATTTTGATTTCTCCAGTGCTTTTGACACCATCCAGCCAGCTCTGCTGGGTGAGAAGTTGACAGTGATGTAGGTGGATGCACCACTGGTGTCCTGGATTGTGGATTATTTGACTGGCAGACCACAGTACGTGTGCTTGCAGTGCTGTGTGTCAGACAGAGTGATCAGCAACACCAGGGCTCTGCAAGGGACTGTCCATTCTCCTTTCCTTTTCACTCTCTACACCACTGATTTCAACTACTGCACAGAGACCTGCCACCTCCAGAAATTTTCTGATGACTCTGCAGTGGTTGGACGTATTACTGGTGGTGATGAGAGCGAGTACAGGACAGTGGTGGACAACTTTGCCACGTGGAGCAGGAAGAACCACCTACAGCTCAACGTGATGAAGACAAAAGAACTGGTGGTCGATCTGAAGAGAATCAGGGCTCTGGTGAACCCTGTTAACATCCAAGGGGTCAGTGTGGACATGGTGGAGGAATATAAGTACCTGGGGGTGAACTTGGATAATAAATTGGACTGGTCCAAAAATATGGACACTGTATACAAAAAGGGCCAGAGCCGTCTCTATTTTCTGAGACGGCTGAGGTCCTTCAACATCTGCCGAACGATGCTGCAGATGTTCTATGAGTCTGTGGTGGCCAGTGCCATCCTGTATGCTGTCGTCTGCTGGGGCAGCGGCTTGAAGGTGAAGGACACTAACAGACTCAATAAGATCATCAGGAAGACCGGCCATGTTGTAGGTGTGGAACTGGACTCTCTGACAGTGGTGTTGGAGAAGAGGACACTGTCCAAAATAAAAACAATCTTAGACTGTCCTTCACACTCTCTACATGAGGAGCTGATCAGCCACAGGAGCACATTCAGTAAACGGCTGATTCTTCCATGCTGTACAACTGAGAGACACAGGAAATCATTCAGACCTGTTGCAGTCAAGCTGTACAATGCCACTGTATAACTGTGGTACACTGTCTTACCATGTATACTGTATCCTTAACTTAGGTGCAATATATGTATATAGGAATCATAGTATATAAAATCACTTCATTTTGCTTTTACTTAAGTTATTGAACTTATTTAAACTTATTTTATTTTTATTTATTCTTTTTTCAGACAAGTTTATCTTCTATGTTTAGACATGTTTATTTCTTCTTTGATTCAGGAGATTGGTAGCAAATTTGAATTTCCCTCCGGGGATTAATAAAGTAATTCTGATTCTGATAGCTGTGTGTCTTGAAAACAGTGTTTAATGAAGGCCTCCATGTGATCACAAAATCCAGCTGATGCCAGTGGTGGGATCTGGGGTGCTGCCCAGAAACTCCATGGATCAGCTTGGTGGAGAAGAACATGTTTGTGATGCAGAGATCATGGTATGAGCAGAGCTCTAGCAGTCTCTGTCTGTTATTGTTCATCTTGCCAACACCAAAGCAACTGATGCATCGGAGCCAAAATTCTTGGTTTGATCCCACTTGGGTGTTAAAGTCTCCAAGTAAGAAGAAGTGCTCTGTGGCAGGAGTACCTCTGATGGCAGTGTCAAGCTCCTTATAGAACTGGTTTTTGGTCTCTGCCAAAGAGCAGAGCGTGGGAGCATAGGCACTCATGATGTTCACTGGAACTGAGGGAGTTGACAGGCAAAGAGAGAGGATGCAGGATGATGGGTCAACTGAGGACAGGAGAGAGTTTCCCACTGTGAATCCAGTGTCATGAAAATGTGGTTCCTCAGGTTCGTTTCCCTGCTAGAAGAATGTGTAGTCCTGTTCTTTTAGGCTGCCATTCACTGAGAGTCTAGTTTCCTGTAGTGCAGCAATGTCGATGTTAAGCCTTTGGAGCTCTTGGCCAATGATGGCCATTTTTCTTGAGCCATCAACCTGTAGTGGGTCATCAGAGAGGCCAGGACACATTGTCCTGACAATCCAAGTGGCGAAGTGTAGAATTGGATGTTTTCTCTTTCTTTGTTTTCCTGGTGCAAGGTTTGCAGTCTGCTTGTCAGTTTCCCTAGCTCCATGCACCCAGTGAAGCAGGCAGACTGTGGCAGGTCAGCACCTTACTGTCTGGGGGCTGCCCAGCTTGAGGTGGGCAGTAGCTGACCAGTGGAATGCAATGATCCCTCCCACCATCGGAAACAACCTGTAGTGCCTGAACCTATGCTAAATGGTCCTGACTTATAACTTGTAAACTGCTGCCTCCTGTGTTGGTTTAGGTGCTGTGAACACAGTGACACTGTAGTGGCCTTTCCAGGGTGCAGGCCTGGGCAAAGTGTTTGGAGATCATGGGGTGCCCAGACTTCTGTATCCCCCTCTCTGCCTCACTGGTGTGGTCCAAAGGAAAGCAAAGTAGTACATTTGGGTCCAGATTGGCTGCAGGGCAAAGTGGATAGCTTGGTGGAGCCCACCTCTAAGCATCTAGAAACTGGCAAGTCATGACATGCCAGCCTCTCACAACATTTCACCCACCAGCAGAAGCAGTTTGCCAGGGGGTGGCTGGGAAGAGGACCTGGAGCCAGCTGTGAGAGTTGAGTGGCTGTGGAGAACCAGTGCTCCCATCCACCATAAGGTGCTGCTGCTGAGAGTCGAAGGTGCCATCTCTACCTGAACACCCTATACACCCCAATGCTTCCTTATACCAGCAGTAAAAGTTGTGTTCATACAACTACAGTAACACTATTTGGTGCTCCAGCAACACAATATCCACTTCCCTTTTTTTTTGCATTTACTGTCTGCCATACTGAAACGCAATATGTGATAGTAAGTTTGCAGCCAACATTACATCACAGCAGTGCTGTATGATATCTTTTAGCTGTGGATAAATCCACTAGAGGATAAATACCTGGAATTCCCCACTAGTCAGACAGAACTGAAAAAGCCTTTTGGATGAGCGGTGAAACATCTTCAAGAATTTCAAGCAAGTCCAGTTGCCTTCTTTAGCACTTATGGAATAGTGTCTCAGAGTTATCAACTTTGACTGGATCACCATCAGACTCCACAGAACTTGATCAGGCAATTAAATGCTTTGACTCAATGTTCCACTATATTTTAGACAATGTAGCTCCACTTAAAAGAAAAACAATTAGAGGGGAAAAAATTAGCACTCTAGTATAATGATTACACATGCACCTTAACCCCTTCAGACACAAGGAAATATGCTATGGAACTTCATGCTATGGAACTTAGGCCGAATCCCATTTCACCCCTTGGCCCAACCCCTTGGCCCTTCCCCTCCATTTTATGCATTCACGTGAAGGGGTAGGGGTATCCCAATCCCAGTTAATGCGGAGGGGTAGGGGAAGGGGTAGGGCTTCTGTACCCCTCCAAACGGAGATTTTCCTGGAGCTGACTCCGAACGAAGGGGTTTGAGTGATTTCCCACAATGCCATGCGGATTTCAGCGAGATTTCATGCGGATTTCAGAAAGATGGCGGTTCCCGCGGCGAAAGATTGTCATAAATGTATTTTCTCCATTATTTATGTGTTTTAAGTTGCTATCCAGAGGAGACACGCCGCTTGATTCGCTTTCGAGCTGAGAATGAGCAGCGATTTCTGAAATCCAAGCTGCTGCTAAAAAGCTTTGGGAGTGAGTATTGTTTTCGGTTGCTTGACTGCGTACGTTTTGTTCTGTTATTCTCGCTTTTATTGTTTACATGAGTGTTCTGACACCTCATTCTGTCGGATGTGGTGCACGAAGCGCCAAAGATATCCCATTCAGTGGTGTTAGTTAACAAATCACACCCTGCCAGCAGAGATTTCTGGTTCTGGCTCTGACTGTAGCGGCTGGTCGCAGCCAATGACGCATTTGGTCGCGTTTTGCTAACGTAAACGCTGACGGAGGTACGCGATGACGTATGCGATCGTTGAAGGGCTATCCCAATACGTAAGGGTTGAATTTCAAGCCCTATCCCTTGTAGCTCAGTTTCAAGGGGAAGGGCCAAGGGGAAGGGGGAGGGGAAGGGGGAGGGGTAGGGGTAGAAATTAGAATTGGGATTGGGCCTTAATGTGTACAATTGTACACATTACGTCCGAAGGGGTTAAAAGAGACCACTCGAAAATTAAAATGTAAATGGTGTCAAACAAAATAGGTAGTATTCCAATTTGCATGGAATGAGAGCCTCTTGAAGTATAGAAAACCTCTTAGTGCTGCTAGATCAACGTACAGTGCCTTGCAAAAGTATTCATACCCCTTGAACTTTTTCACATTTTTCCACCTTACAACCACAAACTTAAAAGTTTTTATTGAGATTTTATGTGATAGACCAACACAGAGTAGCACATAATTGTGAAGTGAAATGAAAATGATAAATGGTCTTCAAAATTTTAAACAAATAAAAATCTGAAAAATGTGATGTGCATTAGTATTCATCCCCCCTGCGTCAATACTTTGTAGAGCCACCTTTTGCTGCAATTACAGCTGCAAGTCTTTTGTGGTATGTCTCTACCAGCTTTGCACATCTAGACAGTGAAATTTTTGCCCATTCTTCTTTGCAAAATAGCTCAAGCTCAGCCGGATTGGATGGAGAGCATCTGTGAACAGCAATTTTCAAGTCTTGCCACAGATGCTCAATGGGATTTAGGTCTGGACTTTGACTGGGCCATTCTAACACATGAATATTCTTTGATCTAAACCATTCCATTGTAGCTCTGGCTGTATGTTTAGGGTCATTGTCTTGCTGGAAGGTGAATCTCCTTCCCAGTCTCAAGTCTTTTGCAGCCTCCAACAGGTTTTCTTCCCGGATTGCACTGTATTTAGCTCCATCCATCTTCCCATCAACTCTGACCAGCTTCCCTGTCCCTGCTGAAGAAAAGCATCCCCATAGCATGATGCTGCCACCACCATGTTTCACAGTGGGGATGGTGTGTGCAGAGTGATGAGCAGTGTTAGTTTTCCGCCACACATAGCGCTTTGCATTTAGGCCAAAAAGTTCAACTTTGGTCTCATCTGATCAAAGCACCTTCTTCCACATGTTTGCTGTGTCCCCTACATTTCTTATGCCTGTCTTTCAACAATGGCTTTCTTCTTGCCACTCTTCCAAAAAGGCCAGATTTGTGGAGTGTAGGACTTATAGTTGTCCTGTGCACAGATTCTCTCACCTGAGCTGTGGATTTCTGCAGCTCCTCCAGAGTGATCATGGGCGTCTTGGCTGCTTCTCTGACCAGTGCTCTCCTTACTCACTCTGTCAGTTTAGGTGGATGGCCATGTCTTGGTAGGTTTGCAGTTGTGCCATACTTTTTCCATTTTTGAATGATGGATTGAACAGTGCTTCTTGAGATGTTCAGAGCTTGGGATATTTTTTTATAACCTAACCCTGCTTTAAATGTCTCCAGAACTTTATCCCTGACCTGTCTGGTGAGTTCTTTGGTCTTCATGATGCTGTTTGTTCTTCAGTGTTCTCTAACAAACCACTGAGGCCTTCACAGAACAAGTGTATTTATGCTGAGAGTAAATTACACACAGTAGGACTCTATTAACTAATTAGATGACTTCTGAAGGCAGTGGATTGCACTGGATTGTATTTAGAGGTATCAGAGTACAGGGGGCTGAATACTAATGCACACCACATTTTTCAGATTTTTATTTGTTTAAAATTTTGAAGACCATTTATCATTTTCGTTTCACTTCACAATTATGTGCTACTCTGTGTTGGTCTATCACATAAAATCTCAATAAAAAACTTTTAAGTTCGTGGTTGTAAGATGGAAAAATGTGAAAAAGTTCAAGGGGTATGAATACTTTTGCAAGGCACTGTATGTCTCCACCCTAATAGAGGATAACAAAAATAATCTGAAATTCTTATTTCATGCTGTAGCAAAATTAACTAGGAAAATGACTACAAATGCACATCTGAAATATGTAGTAGCAATGACTTCATGAATTTTTTCAATGATAAAATTGAAAATATCTAACAAAAAATTCAAACTACTAATTTAAAGCCAGACAATTTAAGTAACCCTTTAGTTAACAATTGCTGAACTGTCTCAGATCATCAATTAGAATAATGTTTACTCTCCTTAGTGTAAGGGTGCATATACTATTCTATATACCCTATAGAAATGCTAGAGAACTGCTAATGGTTTAATTCTGCTGGGGGCAGCTGAAGTAAATGTGCGTAAGTCAGTGTGGTGAATGCCTATGTAAATGTATGCCCACCTTGTTTCTCACCTCTTAACTCAACCAGTGGTATATGGGAGCAGTTCATGGATTAATTATTAACATAACTTGGCTCTTTCACCAGTGCCATGATACCCAGTACTGATGTCTGAACTATCTCCAACTGAGCTAATTGCTATGTGTGTCACTTTCTCACATTTAGAAGAAGAAGAACAACAACAACAATAACAACTTTATTCATCACACATACACTTGTGAAATTCCTCTCTGCATTTAACCCATCTGAAACAGTGAACATACACATGTACACACGTGAGCAATGAGCACACACACATACCCAGAGCAGTGAGCAGCCATGCTAACAGTGCCCGGGGAGCAGTTGGGGGGAAGGTGCCTTGCTCAAGGGCACCTTATGCAGGTAATAAATGATTTAATTTGTCCCTTTGGCCAGACGCTTCAGTTTAAGGGAGCATAATTATTGCTTTGCTTCTCATCTCATTATCTCTAGCCATTTTATCCTGTTCTCCAGGGTTGCAGGCAAGCTGGAGCCCATCCCAGCCGACTACGGGCAAAAGACGGGGTACACCCCAGACAAGTCGCCAGGTCATCGCAGGGCTGACACATAGAGAGACAACCATTCACACTCACATTCACACCTACAGTCAATTTAGAGTCACCAGTTAACCTAACCTGCATGGCTTTGGACTGTGGGGGAAACCAGAGCACCCGGAGGAAACCCACGTGGACACGGGGAGAACATGCAAACTCCACACAGAAAGGCCCTCGCCGGCCGCGGGGCTCGAACCCGGACCTTCTTGCTGTGAGGTGACAGCGCTAACCACTACACCACCGTGCCGCCTATTGCTTTACTTGATAATCTATAATATTATCAATGTATTTATTGGTTTTACCATTCATTCCTTTTGTGTCAGTTGGAATAAACATAGTCAAACAAGTAGACAGTCAATTAGATGGTCTCTGTGTACTCTCAGACATCTATTAGGTTGTAATACTGTGATTTGACAATGCGTCCTGAGAATGTGTTATACTGCCCTCTAGTGTCTGCTTGTAGGGTTTTTTCATTTTTTTAAAGTTCTGAATAAACACGTGAAACTTCAATAGGTTATGGGCTCAGAGAGTCGCTAAAAAGGCTGTTTTACACTGAAATTTTCTGGCATAAACAGTGTTGTGAGATTCAGAATGGAAGATAAGCTTTTTATTGAGAAGCTGAGCAGACCAGAGAACTGGGCAATGTGGAAATTTCATATTGAACACTTGTTGAAAGCAAAAGGACTATGGGGCATGGTTATGGAAATGGATACCCGAGCAGTGGATGCTAACATACAGGCACGGGCAGAATTTGAGAGACAGAAAGAAAAGACTTTTTCTGTTATTGTGCTGAATGTAAGTATGCCCCAGTTATACCTGATAACGAGCTGTCAGACTCCAAAAGAAGTGTGGGACATGCTAAAAAGACATTTTGAAAGAGACGCTCTTGCTAATAAGTTGTTTCTAAACAAAAAATACTCACTGTACCACATGCACCTCAGCAAAATGGTGTTGCAGAAAGAAAAAACAGGACATTAGTCAAAGCAGCCAGAAGTATGCTAGCTCATGCTAAATTGCCAAAAATGTACTGGGCAGAAGCTGTAGCAGCTGCAGCTTACATACAGATCAGGCTGTCCACATCTGTTCTGAAGGAAGGCACACCCTATCAGAGATGGTGCGGCAAAAAGCCAGACATGAGTCACATGAGGGTATTTGGGTATGTAGCTTATGCACATGTTCCAGACATAGAAAGGTGAAAACTGGACAAGAAAGTGGTGAAACTTCATTTTGTGGGATATACAAACAATGCCAAAGGCTATTGTCTGTGGGACGAAGACAGAAGGAGAATTCTAATTCACCAGGATGTCATCTTCAATGAATCAGACTTTGGCTGGAAGCAGGAAGTGAAAGTTTCTTGTTTGGATAGTGAAGCTACCATGAACACAGATGAGAGAGGAACACCAGCTGAAGAAGCCACTGTCAGTGAACCTGCTAGAGAAGGCAGCAGAATCAGAAAGTCTCCAAAGAGATACAGACATGACGAGTTTGCTGACATAGTGACTGTTGATCATTATGCCAGTGTTTGTCATGTCACAGAACCAATCACAATGAAAGAGGCATTGATGAGCCCTAATGCAAAGGAATGGCAGGAAGCAGCTAACCTGGAATATGAGTCACTGCTTGAAAATTAGACATGGGATTTAGTGGACTTGCCAAGAGATCGGAAGGTCATAGGATCAAGCATCATAGTGACAGACAAGTGGAGAGATACAAGTGCAGACTTGTTGCCAAGGGCTACTCACAGAAGTATAGTGCTGACTATCATGAAACATTTTCACCAGTGGTACGTTTCAGCTCAATTCGCACCTTGCTGGCCTTTGCTGTCCAGAATAATCCATATGTGCACCAGATGGATGTAGTCACTGCATTCCTAAATGGACTTTTGGAAGAGGAAATTTACATGGAGCAACCAGAGGAGTACGTCAAACCAGGACAGGAACACTTAGTGTGTGAACTGAAGAAGTCAATATATGGACTGAAGCAGTCCCCTCGCTGCTGGAGCAAAACTTTCATAGAGTTCATGAAAGACATCGGCTTTACACAGAGTACCTTAGATCCATATGTGTTTGTGACATCTCAACAGAAGTTAGAGATACGAGCTGTGTATGTTGATGATCTGATTCTGATTACTGAGTTAATAGAAAGCATGAATGAACTGAAAGTTGCTCTGAAGAAGTGTCACAAGATGAAAGACATGGGAGAGCTGTCCTACATCCTGGGCATCTCTGTTGTCCAAGACCATGCAAACAACTGTGTATTTCTTCATCGGAAGCATTACATTGAAGCCATTCTTCGAAAGTATGGAATGGACAATGCCAATCCTGTTGCAACTCCAGCTGACACAAATGTCAAGCTAAAAAGGACTGATGGTGTCAGTAAGTCTGTGAACCCAAGTACTTACCAATCCATGGTAGGTAGTCTGCTGTATGCTGCAATGGCCACAAGACCAGACATAGCACAAGCAGTGAGTGCTGTATCAAAGTTCAATGCAGATCCAAATGCAGCACGTCTGACTGCTGTGAAAAGAATTCTTCGATACTTGAAGGGTACACTGAATCTTGCTCTCAAGTATGAACAGTCAGACTCTGGCGCTTTAGTCGGATTCTCAGATGCTGACTGGGCTGGAGATCAAGATGATCATCGTTCAACAACAGGTAATGCTTTTCTGCTGGGTGGAGGAGCAGTGAGTTGCAGAGGTGGACAGTAATGAAGTACATTTACAGAGGCTCCAACTTGGGAAATTGCAAAGAGGGAGATTCTCCCTCTCTGCGAGTCGCTCGGAGGGAGACAAGTTTGAGCACCGTAGGTGCAAAGGCGATTTATATATATATATATATATATATATATATATATATATATATATATAATGTGTGTGTGTGTGTGTGTGTGTGTATATATATAATGGTGTATGTATGTATGTATGTATGTATGTATATCTCATCATCTCTAGCCGCTTTATCCTGTTCTACAGGGTCGCAGGCAAGCTGGAGCCTATCCCAGCTGACTATGGGCGAAAGGCGGGGTACACCTTGGACAAGTCGCCAGGCCATCACAGGGCTGACACATAGACACAGACAACCATTCACACTCACACCTACGGTCAATTTAGAGTCACCAGTTCACCTAACCTGCATGTCTTTGGACTGTGGGGGAAACCGGAGCACCCGGAGGAAACCCATATATATATATATATGTATGTATATATGTGTGTGTGTGTGTGTGTGTGTGTACACGGTGGTGTAGTGGTTAGCACGGTCGCCTCACAACAAGAAGGTTTCGGGTTCGAACCCAGCGGCCGGCGAGAGCCTTTCTGTGTGGAGTTTGCATGTTCTCCCCGTGTCTGCATGGGTTTCCTCCAGGTGCTCCGGTTTCCCCCACAATCCAAAGACATGCAGTTAGGTTGACGTGGGGTGGCCTTGGGCTGAGGTGCCCTTGAGCAAGGTACCTGACCCTTGACTGCTCCCCGGGCACTCTGGCGTGGCTGCCCACTGCTCTGAGTGTGTGCATGTGTTCACTGCTTCAGATGGGTTAAATGCAGAGGATGAATTTCACTGTGCTTGAAGTGTGCATGTGACGAATAAAGGTTTCTTCTTATATATATTTACTTGAGTACTGTACTTAAGTACACTTTCTGAATATCTGTACTTTACTAGAATATTATTTTTTTTGGAAACTTATGACTTTAACTTCACTACATTTGAAAGGCAAATATCGTACTTTTTACTCCACTACATTTGTGTCAAGGTCCTTGTTACTCGAGTCGTTACTATGAAGGAGCTTTGAAAGTGGATGTTTTTTTCTTTTCTAAAACGTGATTGGTTTTTTCGCAGGTGACACCGAGACAGCCTATCAGTAATCACTAGGGTTACATCATGTCCATAGACTGGATAAAATCAAGTTCAGTGATTTCTCAGCAGTGTTATTTGAACACGATCAGTTGATGGCAGAATGGTAGAAGGCAGTTCTTCTGCACACACCCATGGCCCATGAACCCATGTTTCAGTTTTCTGAAAGGATTAAAGATCCATTTCGTTTTAAATGTTTGCTTTGTTTGCCTAAAATGAACCACATCACGGCCTTTAAAAACTCACCATCCAACCTACAGAAGCATATTGAGATATATAAACATTTTATTCCAAAATAAAGCTTGCAATAAAGTTGTCTGTGCTTTTAGAGCTAGTGATAACATTGCAATAGCTATGCAGTCTGGTTAGTCACATGACATTCTATGGATTTTCCTGCCAAGTTGCCATCGCCTTGTCCATAGCTAATGTTAACATATACCTAGTTAACTTGGATACTGTTAGTTAGCATGCAAAAATAGAGTTATGCTAACATGAATAATGTTAACTTATCTGAAGTCCTTTCAGAAATATGTTTTAGCATAAACTTGCCAAATAAACAGATTTCTACATTCTTTCTTTTCTAGTAGCGTTAGCTACCCAATATGATTACGAGTTTGAAAAGAACTTGCTAGCATGTCAGGTGGAGCTTCACTGACTAGCTAGCTTACTGTTAAAGCACCATGATAGCACAGCATGCGTTCATCTTGTGAATTCACATTTCTGTCTTTGGTAACGACATTAGGTTTTGTAAGTGTTGTGGCAATAATACAATGATGCATTGACAGAAAATGTACATTTAATACTTAACTATTTTTAAAAGCAAATACTTCAGTACTTTAACTTAAGTAAAAAAATTGACTGTACAACTTTCACTTGTATCTGAGTAATATTTGACCAGTGGGATCTGTACTTTGACTTAAGTAATGAAGTTGAGTACTTTGTCCACCTCTGGTAAGTTGGCTTAGTAAGAAACAGTCAAGAGTTGCACTCTCATCAGCAGAAGCTGAATACGTCGCACTCAGCCAGGCAGCTCAGGAATGTACCTGGCTTCAGTGACTACTGAATGATCTTGGAATGGACACTACACCAACCGTGATCCTGGAGGACAGTCAAGGAGCCATCGCAATCGTGAAGAATCCAGTTGATCATTCAAGAACCAAGCACATAGACATTCGTTATCACTACATTCATGAATGTGTGCAGAATGGACTAATACCACTACAATATTGTCGAACAGATGATATGAAGGCAGATATCTTAACCAAGCCAGTTACTAGACAAAAGTTTGAGTATTTTAGGAGAGAGATTGGGCTTTGTCCTACCTAATTTAGTTTAATAGAGATACTGTTGAACGTGTTGAAAACACTGTAAGCAAGGTTAAGATAAGAGTAAGAAAATAGTCCTGCTAGTTTGAGTGTTAAAGATTTATTGTCTTGACATTATTTGTGAAGTTGAGCATTGATCGAAGTAATATAATTTAGTGTAAAAGGCCTTAATATCATTGTAAAATTAAGTGAGAGTGTTGTAATACTGTAATTTGACAATGGGTCCTGAGAATGTGTTATACTGCCCTCTAGTGTCTGCTTGTAGTTTTTTCCCGTTTTTTTTAAAAAGTTCTGAATAAACACGTGAAACTTCAATATGAGTACTATTCTTCCAAATATGTGTGCTTCAGATATCTTTACAAGTAACATCACAGTATACATGATTGAGCCAGTTCTATAGATAGAGGCTTACCTGTTATCCTTCTGATGTGTGTAGTTCATGCTTGTGTATACATTTTTGGTTTATGTTTAGGTTTGTAGTATACTGTTGTTGGTTTCTTTGTCTTGCATGTTAGTTTGGTTTCTCAAGTGTATTTGTTGTGTTTCACTAAGTCATTTATGTCATTCAATTTAAGTCAATAAATCCTGCACATGGCTTGTTGAAAATAATTTATCAAACTTAGATTGACACAAAGTAGTATTTTTAGATTGACACAAAGCAGGATTGCTATACAAAAGCATGTTGATATACTGACTGAGCAGGTTTAAGATTAGTCTCCTTTATGGAACCAAAATGAAAGGAATTTAACAAGGCTTGTTGAAAAAAAAAACAAATTTGAATTTACAGTCTGAATTTAAAAGAAGAAAACTTTGGGAACAAATTCATGCCAAAAAAATTTGAGCTTGTGAGCATGTGCACACACATGCACAAAATATTTCTATAGCTGCAAAACTTTTTTTTTTTTTGGAATGTGTTGCAGGCTTCAAGTTGAGTGCATATTTACAAAAACAATAGAGTTTATCAGTTTGAACATTAAATATCTTGTCTTTGTATTCAACTGAATATCGTTTGAAAAGGATTTGCAAATCATTGTATTCTGTTTTTACTTTTTACACAGCATCCTAACTTTTTGGAATTGGGACTGTAGCAAAAGACTCATGCTATTAAAAAATAAACAATGAAGGAACCTCTGTTCGTCAAAGTGACTGCAGCTTTGATGAAGCTACTTGGAACTATGGTCATGCTTCATTGTTATTAATGTCCATACGGATAATGATCTCAGTAATGAGCTTCTGCAGCATTTCTGATCGCATTTTGCTCACTTCCAGTACAGCTTCATGATTGATGGTCTCTGAGTCCTCATAGCTCTTCACCACTTTATTGGTGATGAGTGAGAGGCCGAACACACGCATGCCACAATGACTTGCCACAAGGACTTCAGGGGCTGTGCTCATGCCTGTAGGATAAGAACAAACGGAACTGGTGATCATTATATTTTCTAACTCATAAAATGACATGCAGTGTGAATTATACTAGTCTCAATTATACTAAGCAATCTCAGGTTTTTATAAATTTTTACCAATTATATAGGGTGGCATGGTGGTGTAGTGGTTAGCACTGTCACCTCACAGCAAGAAGGTTCTGGGTTCAAGCCCAGTGGCCAACGGGGACCTTTCTGTGTGGAATTTGCATGTTCTTCCTGTGTTTGTGTGGGTTTCCTCTGGGTGCTCTAGTTTCCCCCACAGTCCAAAGACATGCAGGTTAGGCTAATTGGTGGCTCTAAACTGACTGTAGATGTGAATGTGAGTGTGAATGGTTGTTTGTCTCCATGTGTCAGCCCTGCGATGATTTGATGACTTGTCCAGGGTGTACCCCACCTCTCACCCATGGTCAGCTGGGATAGGCTCCAGCTTGCCCGTGACCCTGCACAGGATAAGGGGTTCCGAATAACGGATAGATGCACCAGTTATATAAAAACTTTGGATTGCACTAGGTAATAATAAAATTAGCCACTAAGACCTTTAGGCTTTTTGGTACTATTTATGCTTTAGGGCTTCATTAAATTTTAAATACTGTGCACTCTTAAAATGTAATGCATTTGTTATAAATATTAAAGTCATGGGAGCAAACATATGATGCATCTCGATTAAAGGTTGTGGAGTGCTGGTATTTAAAGTACTTCTATTCACTCATGTGTATTCATAGTGACTTGTTTAATTTTCTAATACTTATGCACTGTATCAGGTCATTTTTGCTGGGTCAATTTTAAATATATTAATAATGGAGAAACATAATATCCATCTGTCCACCATCTATTATCTCTACTGCTTATCCATCAAGGTCATAGGAGAGGCTGGAGCCAATCCAAGCTGACTTCAGGCAAGAGGTGGGGTACATCCTGGGCACAGGGTCTACCATAGATCTATCACAGGGCCAACACAGAGGCTACGTTTACATTAGACCGTATCTGTCTCGTTTTCTTCGCGGATGCACTGTCCGTTTACATTAAACCACCTGGAAAAGCCGGGAAACAGGAATCCGCCAGCGTCTACGTATTCAATCTAGATCATATCTGGTCCGGTGCTGTGTAAACATTGAGATACGCGAATACGCTGTGCTGAGCTCTAGCTGGCGTCCTCATTGGACAACGTCACTGTGACATCCACCTTCCTGATTCGCTGGCGTTGGTCATGTGACGCGACTGCTGAAAAACAGCGCGGACTTCCGCCTTGTATCACCTTTCATTAAAGAGTATAAAAGTATGAAAATACTGCAAATACTGATGCAAATACTGCCCATTGTGTAGTTATGATTGTCTTTAGGCTTGCCATCCTTCCACTTGCAAGTAGTAAGTGATATGCGCTGGGATCACACACACAGCGGCTCAGTCCCGAATCGTGGCTTGTGCACTTCACTCGCGCGCTGTGTGAGCTGCGCAGGGCCGGAGTGCGCACCCTCCAGAGGGCACTCGCTGTTCAGGGCGGAGTGATTTGGAGCGCAGGATGCCTGCGGAGCCGAGCGTATCCGTGTATTGGTGTTGCTGTGTGCACGGCTAACAGTTTTAGTGTAAACGTGAATCGTTTTAAGAACGTTAATCTGATGATCCGCTGATTCGACGTAATGTAAACGTAGCCAAAGATGAACAGCCATTCACACTCACATTCACATCTATGGACAATTTAGAGGAGCTAATCTGCATGTCTTTGGACTGTGGGAGTAAGCCAGAGCACCTGAAGGAATCCCACAGATACAGGGAGAACATCAAACACCACACAGAAAGGCCTCAGTTGGCCATGAGGTTCAAACTCCACCTTCTTGCTGTGAGGTGGGAGTGCAAACCATTGCACCACCAGGCTACCCAGAAATGTAATAGACAAAACTTATTTGAACTTTTAACATTTTGCTTTTTAGAGAAGCTCACCCACTGCATCCACACCCAGTTTGTGCAGAAGCCTGGCTTCTGCTATGCTTTCAAAGTTGGGCCCACCCACCATACAGTACACTCCTTCCTGGACAAATTGGGTGATGCCCATGCTCTTACAGATGTCTGATGCCAACTTTCGCAAATCTTTATCATAAACTCCAGACATAGGGGGGAAACGAGGTCCAAACCTGAGGAGTGAAAATACACAGTTAAGAGTCCCCATAAGTATGAATATGTACCGGTAGGAGTTTTAACTAGACATTTATTGTGGCTAACATTTATGAAAATTAGTATGGTGGCTTAAATTCTGGTGCTGCCTTGGGTGGCTGCCTGCCACAACTGCTTTGTCCTATTTGTGTTGTTTTGTTTCCTTATTTTATATTTTAGCATTTAAAAAAAAACATTTTTCTTTTGTTTGTCTCTTAACAATGCACTCTGCACACTTTATTGATGTTTTTTCTGATGATCCTGCACATCAGGACATTTTCACCCAGATGACATAGAATGTTGGGGCATGTCAGGGGAGCAGGCTCCAATTGATAGGAGGAAGAACTATCATGGTGAATGGTATTACCAACACCATATTCTAAGTAAAATAAGGAGGAAACACCATGACTGCAAAGTGGGGATTAAAAGGGCAAATGAAGAAGTAGAGATACAAGTTGTATCTCCCTTCCATCTTTATAGGAAATGTAAGATTGCTGATGAATTAGAGAAATAAACTAATGACACTGGTGAGGAGTCAGAGGGAATTTCAGGAGTACAGTATCATGTGTTTTATGGAGACATGGCTTTATAAAGTTATCCTGGACTACAACTCCACTCTTACTGGCTTCAAGACAATATGGGCAGACAGAGGTCAAAGGAAGAGTGATAAGAAGAATGGAGGGCTTGCTATTCTCATTACAGCAAATGTTGTAATCCTATTACTGTAAAGGAGAGAGTCTGAGGCCCAGACATTGAACGTTTAGTGGTGAGCCTATGTCATTATTTGCCAAGGGAATTCTTACATTATAAAGATTGCTGTTTATGTTCTGCCATCAGCAGATGTGACCACAGCCTGTGACATCATACACTTAATCATAGCAGAGCTCCAGTCACATTATGATTTATCTGGGGACTTCACCCATGTAACTCTCTTCTCTACCATGATAAACTTCACCCAGTTTGTAGACTGTCCAACCAGAGTCAGTAAAACCCTGGATTTACTGTATGCCAACATTCGGGACACATACAGCTCCACAGCCTTCCCCTCACTTAGCAGACCGGATCACACCCTGGTTCACCTCTCACCCCAGTATTGGGGCTTTTCAGTGAGGTCACAGATTTTGGTTATTATGCAGCATCCACCATATTGCTGGGCAAACAAAGAAACATAGCTATAACAATTAATAATGAAAATTGAGATGACTGCAGTCAGTATAATCTCTCTGAAACAATTAAAAATTTGTATTATACTAGCAGATTGCATTACATCCAAAAGCTGAAACATGCAGGCATGACACATCCATATAATTTATCCACAAATGTATTTATTTATTATTTATTCTGCACACTGCTCTGGGTATGTGCACGCTCATTGCTCATTTGTGTGTGTGTGCCTGTGTTCACTGCTTAATATGGGTTAAATGCAGAAGAGGACTTTCACGGTGTTTGGATGTACATGTGACAAACATAAAGACCTGTTCTTCTTAATATACCCACAAATGTAATTATTCCACTTGAAAAGTGTATGTCAAACCAGCTACTGGATTTGGGATACTACAATGTCCTGAACTATTTAGTATTTGGGACTTCTAAATACACTGGAGAGATGCTCAAGACATACAAAAGTACAGATGCCTACCAATATTTCGAGGCAGGTTTTGTGCATGCTGGAATGGTATGGGAAATTCCTGATAAAGAAAAATACCTTATGACAAAGATAAGTTCAAATGTGAATTTCTAATAGTAATTTAAAAGGGCCTAGGTCTAGCATATTTTATGGTGTTCAGCCTAATCAACATTATCAGGATATAACAAACCCACTGCTAGTCCAGCTAAGCATTAGGTCTAATAAAATATATTATGTCCAAAGCCCATATCCAGATATACATTTAACATTCATACATTTGCCATTTGGTATGTTTTTGTAGTGCAGTAGAGCTTTGTAGAACAGGATAAAGCAGCTAGAGATAATGAGATGAGATGCTTGTGTATGTATCATGCCAGACCATGCAACCTGTTGAAAGCTTTACTATCTAGACCAAAGTTCTGTCCATGTGATGCCAACTTACGGATTTGTTGAATGTTAACTTGAGTATGCCTTGGATACTCATCTAGTATCTACCCATCTAGAGCTATGGGACTTTATATAACTGAATGGCCTTGAGCTAGAAAAAGTGTTAGGAGAAATAACAGGTGCACAGAGCTTTCATACTAACCTGATATAAAATGTTCTACACACACACACACACACACACACACACACACACACACACACACACAGAGGAATGCTTTGTTGGCATCCAGTCTTCCCGTTTAACTGTAGCTCACCATTTTTCTTGTCTTTCTGAGTTCACCAGGAAGTGGTGAAAAGTTAAACCAGGCTTATCTCCAGATCTGTTATTACATCCAAAAGCACTACAGGTCTCTAGCATTGTTCTTTTAGATGTAACTTAAACATGTTTATCTGTTGATGTCTACTGAATTGGACTTACACTCACGTACGCTTGTGCTGGTTGTTGTCAAACACGATGCTTGCCTAGCAACATGGCCACATAAATAAATCCACAATTACAATAATGCCAGGTGAAAGACCCCTATAAGACCCCTCTAGTCCAGCAGCAACCTGAAAACACCACAACTATACTGAAACACCCAAATAAAACCCTGGATTACTAGTGACATAAAGGTCCTCTTTAATGACAAAAAGATGGGTTTCAGAGCTGGAGGCAAGGAGGAGATTAAGAAGGTCCATAAAGCTCTGAGAATTAAAATCAAGGAGGGCAAGGATGCCTATAGAAGGAGGATGGAATACAAGCTGCAGCAGAACACCACAAAGGAAGTGTACCGTAGAATGGAATGAGGAGAATGACCAGATACAATCAGACCAGCCGTTGTATGAGAGAGGACAATGCAACCAGGGTCCATGAGTTAAACCTGTTTTCAATAGGTTTGACACTGGAGCCCTTGTCCACACACCCAAAGCCCCTAAACTATTCACATTTCCCAAATCACCATACAGCCCCCCTCCAACCCTTCTCAGGTCCTTCTGTATGGAACTGACCCTCCCCCTTACCATTCCCCCATCACAACTGACCAGGTGAAAAGACAACTGGAAAGACAAAGCTGTAGCCCAATGATGTGAGCACAGAGGTAGTTAAGGGAGCTGCCAAACAACTCAAAACAACTTCAAAACATCATGCCTAGTCCTTGTGCCCAGGAAGGGGCACCCCAGGTTCTTAAATGACTACAGTCAGTGATGTTAGCATCACACATGATAAAATCCTCTCCCACCTTAGACCAGAATTGGACCCACAGCAGTTTGCTTACCAGGAAAGCATTGGAGGGAGGATGCCATCATATACCTGTTTCACTGAGCCTCCTCTCATCTTAACAAGCCTGGGTCATGTTTTTTTTTTACTTCTCCAGTGCTTTCAACACCATAAAGTCTTTACTTGGCGACAAGCTCAGATGTATGCAGTTGGATGCTTCGCTTGACTTGGATAATGGACTACCTGACCAACAGACCAAAGTATGTAAGATGAGGGGGCAGTTTGTCAGAAGCAGTGTTGAGCAGTACATGGGCCCCCCAGGGGACCATCCCATCTCACTTCCTGTTCACCCTGTATACCTTTGACTTCAGGTGCAACTTGGAGTCATGCCATCTTCAGAAATTCTACGATGACTTATGGGGTGTGTATCAATGGGCAACAGGAGGCAGAATACAGATGACTGGTGGACAATTTTATTGAGTGGTGCAGCCTGAATCATCTGCAGATAAACAATGGCAAGACAAAAGGAGCTGGTCCTGGAGTTCTGCAGGAATAAGCCTACTCTGATCTCTGTTTCCATCCATGGAGAAGAAGATGTCAAGGTAGTCCTCTCTGACAAAAATACCTTGAAATGCACCTTGACAACAGGTGAGAGTGGACTAAAAACACAGAGATGTTCTACATTGCATCAGTGAGTGGTATTCAGTTCCATTTATTTGTCATATCAGTCAGTGGTATCTGGTGCTACTTATTGCTTCCTTATTAGGAAGGCCAGCTCTATAATAGGAGATGGAAATAAGCTAGACTTACGGGGGGGGGGGGGGGGGGGGTTGACTGCAGAGAGAAAGATGCTTAAAGCATATATGCAGAACCATGGCTTCACTTTTTGTTTAAAAATGCCTTGAGACCTCAAGAATGGCACAGGAATAGTTGTAAGCATTAACATTAAATCTAAGATAGTAATTTTTACGATCAAAGTGATTCATATAGGTAGTGGTCTGAGTGAATGACCTTGACATCCATGATGTCACAGCAGGAAGTCTATCTGTCTCATTGCCATTTCTGCTATACTAAAACACAGAGCTGACTGCAACTCCGATCCTCCATTTTGAGCTAATTTATCACCATGCCATATAAATGTGTTGCTGGCGGGTGCAGCAACACAAAAGAAGGTGGTTTTACGTTGCATTCATGGCCTAAGAATGTTCAAACTGCAAAGATTTGGACAAGTTTTGTGAGAAGTTCACAGGCACATTGGGCACCTATGAAGAAGTCTCTCTTCTGCTCTGCACATTTTACTGAAGACTCATATGAGACCTCTGGTCTGTTGAGGAGCATTGGCTATAAGCCCGTATTGAAAGAGGATGCAGTACCAGCAATTAAATAAAACTACAAGAAAAGGAAAGTAAGTTCAGTTGCACCAGTTCTCCTGGAGTGTGAGCCGAGGGTTATTGCTAAAACCCGGGATGGAACAGGACATATTATCACTCAGGCAGTGACCTTCCCATGGTTGTTGCTAAAACCGGTGATGTCCTGTCCCATCCCGTCCCAGGTTTTATTAATTGCCTTAGCCGAGCAGTAATGGCGGAGTACTAAGTATGGAGAAAATGGAGAATTAGTGGAGCAGCCTCTGGATATACTTGCCTCAGCAACAATATCTTGCCCTTATGTGGAAGAAGCGAATGAACAAACAACTGAAAGTCAGATTGTTTCAAAACAATTGGCCACAAGATCAGCCTTCAAGAAGCAAGAACACATGGGTAAGATGCTACTCTCATTTGGATGCAAAACAACAAAAACAACAACACTCATTGTTTACCTGCATTTAGATTAATACATGTAACTTGTATTGTGTATTTAAGTTACCGGTATAAGATTATTTTATTTGCTTCAGAATGTGATTGTCTCAGTTCATCTGATTATTTAATTAGCCCTTTACGTTTTATCAGTGAAAATGCATGCATGTACATGTATGTTGCACAAGTTATAACACCTATCCTGTTTTAATGAGAGTCAACCCACAATCAATGAAGTCAAATCAGTCTTAGTTGAGCAAGTTGGTAACTGTATTTCTTACTTTCACCATAAATTTTTATTTATATGACTTTGGTCTTTGGTCTATAGCTGTCAACGGCCTCGGCTTTAAAACCGGTTACTGCTGTGACGTCACACATTCAGGGCTGGCTGGCTCAGCGGGGCAGCTCGAATGCCAATTTTGCGGTTGATTTTAACTCTCAAAAATACAGTGGCATGCAAAAGTTTGGGCACCCTTACTGAAAATGTCTGTTACTGTGAATAGTTAAGTGAGCAGAAGATGAACTGATCACCAAAAGGCATAAAGGTAAAGATGACACATTTCTCATCTCATCTCATCTCATCTCATCTCATCTCATCTCATCTCATTATCTCTAGCCGCTTTATCCTTCTACAGGGTCGCAGGCAAGCTGGAGCCTATCCCAGCTGACTACGGGCGAAAGGCGGGGTACACCCTGGACAAGTCGCCAGGTCATCACAGGGCTGACACATAGACACAGACAACCATTCACACTCACATTCACACCTACGGTCAATTTAGAGTCACCAGTTAACCTAACCTGCATGTCTTTGGACTGTGGGGGAAACCGGAGCACCCGGAGGAAACCCACGCGGACACGGGGAGAACATGCAAACTCCACACAGAAAGGTCCTCGCCGGCCACGGGGCTCGAACCCGGACCTTCTTGCTGTGAGGCGACAGCGCTAACCACTACACCACCGTGCCGCCCCTGACACATTTCTTTTCAGCATTTTCTGCAAGATTTGGGTATTATTTTTGTTTTGCACAATTGGAAAGTGAAAAAAGAAAAGGAACACCATGCAAAAGTTTGGGCACCCCAATAGTTCTCAGGTAACTTTTACCAAGATTCCAGACCTTAATTAGCTTATTAAGCTGTGGCTTGTTCAAATTCTTCGTTAGGGAAGGTCAGATGATGCAGATTTCAAAGCTGTATAAATTCTCTGACTCCTCAAACTTGTCCCTAAAATCAACAGCCATGGGCTCCTCTCAGCAACTCCCTCGTATTCTGAATAATAAAATAATTGATGCTCACAAAGCAGGAGAAGGCTACAAGAGCATAGCAAAGTGTTTTCAGGTAGGTGTTTCCTCAGATTGCAATGTTATTAAGAAATTGCAGTTAACAGAAACAGTGGAGATCAAGGTGAGGTCTGGAAGATGAAGAAAACTTTCTGAAAGAACTGCTCATTGGATTGCTAGAAAGGCAAATAAAAAACCCTGTTTGACTGCAAAAGGCCTTCAGAAAGATTTAGCAGACCCTGGAGTGGTGGTGCACTGTTCTACTATGCAGTGACACTTGAACAAATATGACCTTCATGGGAGAGTCATCAGAAGAAAACCTTTCCTGCATCCTAGCCACAAAATTCAGCATCTGAAGTTTGCAAATGAACATCTAAATAAGTCTGATGCATTTTGGAAACAAGTCCTGTGGACTGATGAAATTAAAATAGAACTTTTTGGTCACGATGTGCAAAGGTATGTTTGGAGAAAAAAAGGTGCCAAATTCCAGTAAAAGAACACCTCTCCAACTCTGAAGCATGGGTGTGGATCGATCATGCTTTGGGGTTGTGTTGCAGCCAGTGGCACAGGGCACATTTCATTGGTCAAGGGAAGCATGGATTTGAATAAATACCAGCAAATTCTGGAAGCAAACATCACACCATCTGTAAAAAAGTTGAAGTTAAAAAGAGGATGGGTCCTACAATAAGACGATGATCCAAAACACACCTCAAAATCTACAAAGAAATACCTCAAGAGGCACAAGCTGAAGGTTTTGCCATGGCCCTCACAGTCCCCTGACCTAAACATCATTGAAAATCTGTGGATAGATCTCAAAAGAGCAGTGCATGCAAGACAGCCCAAGAAACTTGTAGAACTGGAAGCCTTTTGCAAGGACAAATGTGTTAAAATCCCCCAGGTAAGAACTGAAAGATTATTAGCTGGCTACAAAAAGTGTTTACAAGCTGTGATACTTGCCAAAGAGGGTGTTACTAGGTACTAACCATGCAGGGTGCCCAAACCTTTGCTTTGGGCCCTTTTCCTTTTTTGTCATTTTGAAAATGTGAAAGATGAAAATAAAAAAAGTTGTTTTTGCTGAAAATATAAAGGGAATGAGTCATCTTTAACTTTATGCCTTTTGGAGATCATTTCATCTTCAACTTGCTTAACTGTTCACAGTAACAGCAATTTTGACCGGGGGTGCCCAAACTTTTGCATACCACTGTATATATATATATATATATATATATATTTTATCCCCATTTATGCAGCATACAAGAGTCAAGGATGGAGATACTATCCACTCAGAAATGTATTTAAAAATAAAGGTTCTGCGTATGTCCTTTAAGAAGCTGGTGAGCTTTCTTATGGCCCTTTTCCACTACCCTTTTTCAGCTCACTTCAGCTTGCTTCAGCTCACTTCAGCCCGACACGGCTCGCGTTTCGACTACCTCAGAACAGCATGACTCAGCTCGCTTCAGCTTTGCTCAGCCCCCAAAACTCGCACGGTTTTGGAGTGAGGCTGAACCGAGCCAAACCGAGCCGAGTGGGGCTAGGGGCATGAGGAGACACTCCCCTGTGCACTGATTGGTGAGGAGGAGTGTCCTCACATGCCCACACACGCCCCGCGAGCACGCTGGGATCTGTAAACACCGTAAACCCGGAAGAAGAAGAATTACGAATTACGAGAATTTCTGAAGCCTTATGTGCCTCGCCTCATCTATACGCTCTTGCCAGTATCTGTTGGCGTTGTCGGTGACAACAAGCCACAGCACCAAGACCAGCAACACTAATGACTCCATGTTTATTGTTTACTATCCGGGTCGTGAGACTACCGCTTAAAAGGTCACTGATGTCACTGTTTGCGCCGCCTAACGACATCACGTGATGTCCACCCACTTTCGCTAACTCCACCCAATGTGTCCACCCACTTCCAGCCAGCACGGTTCAGCGCGGTTGTAGTCGAAATGCAACTCCAACAGCCCCACTCAGCTCAACTCAGCATGGCACGGCTCAGCCCAACTCAGCCGCGTTGGCAGTGGAAAAGCGGCATAAACAACACTTCCCATCCCCTTCATGATAGGCTTGTTGAGATGAAGAGGCTCTTCAGTGGCAGGTTGATTTCCCCCAAATGCACCATCAAGAGACACAGAAGGTCATTTCTGCCGGTGGCCATCAAACTTTACAACTCCTCCCCTCTCTACCACAACATGGGATTAGACTGATACTTGAGAACCTATGCTGTTCCCCTAGATAATATTATTACATTACATTAATTACATTTAGCAGATACTCTTATCTAGAACAATGTACAACATATCCAGAGGAGAGCCAGGCTCTTCAACCCTGGGAAGCCAGGGTTAGGTGGGTTAAATGCCTTGCGCAAGGGCACTTCAGCCATTTCTGCTGGTCCAAAGGATTGAACCAGTGACTTTTTGTTCCCAAAGCTGCTTCTCTAGCCTTTCAGCCATGGCTTCCCCTCAATAACAAATTTCTATCTGTCTCACGCCTTTTCACAGATATCTGGTTAAGAATTGTGTTATACAGTGAAAATTATGGTTATGCACAATGTATAACAACGTTTTCTGTTGCACATTGCACAAAAATAGTAAAGTAGTAATAAATTTACTCTTGTCCTATTTTTAGCATATAGTGAAATATACTACAGTGGAGGAAATAATTATTTGATCCCTTGCTGATTTTGTAAGTTTGCCCACTGGCAAAGATATGAACAGTCTATAATTTTAAGGGTAGGTTTATTTTAACAGTGAGAGATAGAATATCAAAAAGAAAATCCAGAAAATCACATTTTATAAAATATATAAATTGATTTGCATTTCGTTGAGTGAAATATTTGATCCCCTACCAACCATTAAGAGTTCTGGCTCCCACAGACCAGTTAGACACTCCTAATCAACTCATTACCTGCATTAAAGACAGCTGTCTTAAATTGACACCTGTATAAAAGACACCTGTCCACAGAATCAATCAATCAGACTCCAACCTCTCCAACATGGGCAAGACCAAAGAGCTGTCTAAGGATGTCAGGAACAAGATTGTAGAGCTGCACAAGGCTGGACTGGGCTACAAAACCATAAACAAGAAGCTGGGTGAGAAGGAGACAACTGTTGGTGCAATAGTTCGAAAATGAAAGAAATACAAAATGACCATCAATTGACCTCGGTCTGGGGCCCCACGCGAGCTCTCACCTCGTGGGGAATCAATGATCACGAGAAAGGTGAGAGATCAGCCTAGAACTACATGGGAGGAACTTGTTAATGATCTTAAGACAGCTGGGACCACAGTCACCAAGAAAACCATTGAAAACACATTATGCTGTAATGGATTAAAATCCTGCAGTGCCCGCAAGGTCCCCCTGTTCAAGAAGGCACATGTGCAGGCCCATCTGAAGTTTGCCAATGAACACCTGAATGATTCTGAGAGTGATTGGGAGAAGGTGCTGTGGTCAGATGAGACCAAAATTGAGCTCTTTGGCATTAACTCAACTCACCGTGTTTGGAGGAAGAAAAATGCTGACTATGACCCGAAGAACACCATCCCCACTGTCAACCATGGAGGTGGAAACATTATGCTTTGGGGGTGTTTCTCTGCTAAGGGCACAGGACTACTTCACCGCATCAATGGAAGAATGGACGCGGCCATGTACCATAAAATCCTGAGGGACAACCTCCTTCCCTCTGCCAGGACACTGAAAATGGGTCGTGGATGGGTCTTCCAGCATGACAATGACCCAAAACATACAGCCAAGGCAACAAAGGAGTGGCTCAAGAAGAAGCACATTAAGGTCATGGAGTGGCCTAGCCAGTCTCCGGACCTTCATCCCATAGAAAACCTATGGAGGGAGCTGAAGCTCCGAGTTGCGAAGCGACAGTCTCAAAACCTTAATGATCTAGAGATGATCTGCAAAGAGGAGTGGACCAAAATTACTCCTGACATGTGCGCAAACCTGGTCATCAACTACAAGAAACATCTGACTGCTGTGCTTGCCAACAAGGGTTTTGCCACCAAATACCAAGTCTTGTTTGCTAGAGTGTTCAAATACTTATTTCACTCAAAGAAATGCAAATCAGTTTATATCTTTTATATGAAGTTATTTTCTGGATTTTCTTTTTGATGTTTTGTCTCTCACAGTTAAAATAAACCTACCATTAAAATTATAGAATGTTCATTTCTTTGTCAGTGGACAAACTTACAAAATCAGCAAGGGATCAAATAATTATTTCCTCTACTGTATGTATATAATAATTGTATATTTTATACAATTCTACATTATGTAGGGCAGTGGGCATGTGCCGTCCTTGACCGCCATGCAATGGAGTAATAAGGTATCTCCTTCCCTCCACTACCCTGGGGTGGTGCCTTGAGCAAGCACTAGCAACCCCTCACTCCCCCTAGTCAGGGTTACGACTGAAGACTGGACTCGGCAGACTGCGTGGAGGAGACCACCACCTGGAGGTTCAGTGGGTAGGAAGGCGGACCCAGCAAAGCATTTGTGGAGCATGATCAGGACACAGTGCGACACATAGAACACTGTTTGCCATCCACTGCATCCCGACCTATTTCCAGCCAACGTGATTCTGTCTTGCCTCTGGACCTAGTTACCGTAGGTCGAGATGAGAGAGTGAGCCTGACGGCTGCGCAATTCTCCCTCACTCTAATCCAAGTCACACACGTCATGACTTCAAATTCAAATCCTCTGGTGATGGGCAAGTGGCGAAGCAGCAGATGTGGAAAATCTGCACACAGGCAGCCCAGGGCATAGGGTTGCTCTCTGCTGGAACGAAGCAGCAGCGGAGTTTGGCAGCCCCCTGGGTGTCTGAGCAGCCCTGTTTAGGATTCGCTCTGCTCACCTCCATGGAGGAAGGGGCTAGAAAAGGTGCCCCAAACATAGACTGCTTCACCTCATCCTAGCCAGCACACCGCGGCTGATGGGGATCCCACTCAGCGGTAGAAATAAAGCAAATTTGAAGTCATGGTCATCTTTGACCCCAAAGGACAAACATCAATCAATTATATTTTATGCCAGATGCAACCTTTCTATTTATTTGATTTATTTTATTCTATTATTTTAATGTTGTGTTTGATTTGTGCTGGATGATACTGTTGTGACAACTGAATTTCTCTTGAGATTGATAAGGTATTTTGTATTTGCATTTGTATGCTGGAGGAAGATGGGCTCCTTATGTGTTCCTTGGATGGTTATAACTTCCTAAACTGAACCTTTTCTGAATGGGAAACCTGATGTATGTAAACTTTTCTTTTTCGAAAAGTGTTGAAGCCAAAGTTACATGAATGAGTTAGTCCAAGCTAGGTACAACAATCATAGATTTATTGGTAAACATGACAATCATTAAGGTCAGAAAATGTTGACTCACTTGTCATCATTAGGGCCATTTAGTGGGTTTAAACCAGCAAGTCCAGGGAAGTTGATGTGATCTCTAATGATCATGATGTCACCACAGTGATAGCTTTCTGCTATGGATCCTGCAGCATTAGTGACAATCAGGGTTTCCACACCCAAAAGTTTGAACACCCTCACTGGGAAAGTGACCTGTAATGGAGATGGAAAAATACCAGACCACCCTTCACTCTTTCAATTAGTTAAATTAGTTAACACAGTATTAAAGGTAGACTGCCTTTCAAATTTTTCAAGTTTAGGTCATAAAAATAATTTTCCCTGACACCCAATTATTTTTGTTTAGTGGACCAAAAGCTACTGAATTTGAATCACAGACTTCCAAATTTCTTTTTTATTTATTTATTTAAAAAAAAAAAAGAAAAATCAATTAACTTAGGGCCACGTGGCCCTAAATTCTCCACTATTTTTGCTTGCTTCACCATGACACAATACAAGATACTGTGTCATGCATCACATGGTGGGCTTTCCCCATTCACACAAGGTATTGTAGGATACAAATTTGAAACTAGAGAGAACAATGGAGGATGTGTGTGCGAATGAAACTAGGAAGATTGACTACAGTAACGGAATGCGAAAAGGAAAGACATTATGTTGCAAAGCAAAGGAAACACAGGACCAAACTAATAAATATTGGTGGTCAGTGACCACCTTAGTGTGATCAGCTGTTTGTTTAATGACAGAATGATGTAACTGTTAGTGCACAGTCAGGGTAAACCTGGAGATGGCAGTAATGCAACACTGGATACCAGCTGCCGTAAAACCCTAAAGATGAAGAAGAAGAAGGCGACTAAGGTAAGCGTGTGCATGCGCACATGGACTTCCTCTGTCTGCTTGACTGTGGGAAGCGAGCGATTTCATGCACATTATTTGTGAGAGAATCCCCTCAAATTGAATAACTTCCCAGCCACAGAATAGCCTGGAATTTTTTTTTTAGATATTACAGAAATAAACATATCACAATGACCAAATTTCAGAAGGAACTAAATTTCACCGATTTTATGAAATCGAAAGGCCGTCTACTTTTAATGCACTGTTTATAGCACAAAGAACTGTGTAAACCAGGGGTGGCACATTTAGTTTATGTGCCTTTTTCCTGCCCACAGGCCATATGTTTGACACCTCCGGTGTAAATGATTGTATCCTTGCGAGTGGATGAGTAGAGCTTTGCACTTCCCATGGTTTTGATGGACTAAAGGAGCACTGAGCTGTGAAATAAGCAATGGGATCCAGCACATTTAGGTTCATGTAATAATGTGCAGGAATTCATGAACTCTCTGCCAACAATGTAATTTTGAAATAGATTTTTTTTTCAAGAGTACATAGAAACAAAATGCTTATCAGAGTAATTGGGCTAGATGGTATGATATTAAAGGAAACTTGTTATATTCTAAATAGTACATGGGAAGTGTGATGCACTTATTGAAAGACACAAATATGTTTTGTGATAATAAAAGTGCTTCAGTAGATATTGCTGTATATGATAGATCTCACCTTGCACAGTGAGTGTCCCTCATACATGTGGAATCGGCCCTGCATACAAACACAGGTCTTCCCTTTGAGTTCACCAAACACCAGCCTCCCAACATGGCCCTGCACTGTTTACATACACAGTGTGTGGGTGTTTACTAGTATGTATGTGCACTGATCAGGCATAACATTATGACCACTGACAGGTGAAGTGAATAACATCTCAATACAATGGCACCTGTCAATATGTGGGATATATTAGGCAGCAAGAGAACAGCTAGTTCTTGAAAATGATGTTTTGGAAGCAGGAAAAATGGGCAAGCATATGGATCTGAGCAACTTTGACAAGGATTAAATTGTGATGGCTAGATGACTGGGTCTGAGCATCTCCAAAATGGCACATCTTGTGCGGTGTTCCCAGTATGCAGTGGTTAATACCTACCAGAAGTGGTCCAAAGAAAAATAACCAGTGAACCGGCAACAAGGTCATGGGTGTCGAAGGCTCACTGATTCACATGGGGCACGAAGGCTAGCCCATATGGTTCAGCCCCACAGAGGTGCAACCGGAGCACAAACTGCTGAAAAAAAGTTAATGCTGACACCTTTCTGTTTTAGCCAGCATTAAATTTTTCAGCAGTTTGTGCTACAGTAGCTCTTCTGTGGAATTGGACCATATGGGCTAGCCTTTGTGCCCCATGTTAATCAGTGAGCCTTTGACACCCATGACCCTGTTGCCAGTTCACTGGTTGTCCTTCACTGGACCACTTTTAGTAGATACTAACCACTGCAAATGAGGAACACCCAACAAGATGTGCCATGTTGGAGCTGCTCAGACTCAGTCATCCAGCGATCACAATTTGGCCCTTGTGAAAGTCGCTCAAGATCCTGACACTTAGCCATTTTTCCTGCTTCCAACACACCAACTTCAAGAAATGACTATTGTCTTGTTGTGTAATATATCCCACCCCTTGAGAGGCGCCATTATAATGAGATCATCAAAGTTATTCACTTCACCTGTCAGTGGTCATAATGTTATGCCTGATCGGTGTGTAAAATTATATATATATATATATATATATATATATATATATATATATATATATACACACACACACACACACACACACACACACACACACGCATCTCAAAAAAATTTGAATATCATGAAAAAGTTTATTTTTTTCATAATTTAATTCAAAAAGGTAGACTTTCATATATTCTATATTCATTACACATAAAGTTAAATATTTGATGCATATTGTTTGTTTTCATTTTGATGATTATGGTTTATAGCTCATGAAAATCAGAAATCCAGGATCCCAAATTATTAGAATATTTCCTAAGACAAATGAAAAAAGGATTTATGATACAGAAATGTCCAACTTCTGAAAAGTATGTTCATTTATACACTCAGTACTTGGTTGTGGCTCCTTTACCACAAATTACTGAATCTATGTGGAGTGGCAAGGAGTTGATTTGCCTGTGACACTGCTGAGCTGTTACTGAAACCCAAATTGCTTTGATAGCAGCCTTCAGCTCATCTATATTTTTGGGTTGGGTGTTTCTTATCTTCCTCTTGACAGTACCCCATAGATTCTCGATGGGGTTCAGGTCAGGCTAGTTGGGTGGCCAATCAAGCACAGTAATATCATAGTCAGCAAACCATTTGGTAGTAGTTTTGGCAATGTGGGCATGTGCTAAGTCCTGATGGAAAAGGAAATCAGCATCTCCATAAAGCTTGTCAGTAGATGGAAGCATGAAGTGATCTAAAAGCTCCTGGAAGATGGCTACGTTGACCTTGGACTTGATAAAACACAGTGGACAAACACCAGTTGATAACATGGCACCCCAAATCATCACAGACTGTGGAAACATCACACAGGACTTCAAACACCTTGGGTTCTGACCCTCTCCACTCTTCCTCCAGATTCTTGGACATTGATTTCCAAATGAAATGCAAAATTTACCTTCATCTGAAAAGAGGACTTTGAACCACTGAGCAACTGTTCAGTTCTTTCTCTCCTTAGCCCAGGTAGGATGCTTATAATGTTATCTGTGGTTCAGGAGTGGCTTGATATTAGGAACGCTACAGTTGTAGCCCCTTTCCTAAAGGCATCTGTGTGTGGTGGTTTGTTATGCATGGACACCAGCCTCAGTCCACTCCTTGTGAAACTCTCCCAAGTTCTTGCATTGAATTTTCTTGACAATCCTCTCAAGGATACGGTCATCCTTGTTGCTTGTGCACCTTTTCCAGCCAGCCTGTTTAAAGCATATATGCAGAGCCATGGCCTCACTTTCGTTTATAAATGCCTTGAGACCTCAAGAATGGCACAGGAATAGTTTTAAGCGTTAACAATAAATCTAACATCGTAATTTTTACGATTAAAGTGATAGGTAGCGGTCTGAGTGAATGACCTTGACATCCGTAACGTCACAACAGGAAGTCTATCGGTCTCATCGCCACTTCCACTATACTGAAACACAGAGCTGACTGCAACTCCAATCCTCCATTTTGAGCTAATTTATCACCATGCCATGTAGATGTGTTTCTGGCTGGTGCAGCAACATGACAGAAGCTGGATTTATGTTGCATTCATGGCCCAAGAATGTTCAAACTGCAAAGATTTGGACATGTTTTGCTAGTTGTTCACAGGCATGTTGGGCAGCTATGAAGTGGTCTCTCCTCTGCTCTGCACATTTTACTGACGACTCATATGAGACCTCTGATCTGTTGAGGAGCGTTGGCTATAAGTTCGTATTGAAAGAGGGTGCAGTACCAACAATTAAAGAAAAAAAAGAAAAAGAAAGTATTTATTTTATTTATTTTTTTTAAAAGGAAAGTGAGTCCAGTTGCACCAGTCCTCCCGGAGTTAGCCGAGGGTTGTTGCTAAAACCTGGGATGGAACGGGATGGGACATATCACTCGGGCAGTGATCTCCCTGCAGTTGTTGCTAAAACCAGTGACATCCCACTCCGTCCCGGGTTTTAGTAATTGCCTGAGCCCAGCAGTAATGGCGGAATACACAGTATGAAGAAAACAGTGAATGAGTGGACCAGCCGTCTTATTTCTAAACTGGATATTGCTGCCATTTCGCCCTTATGTAGAAGAAGTGAATGAAAGGAGAACTGAACAAACAACTGAAAGTCAGATTGTTTCAAAAACAATCGGCCTTCAAGAAGCGAGAACACAGATGGGTAAGCTCTGACTCTCATTTGGATTTAAAAAAAAAACATATTGTTTACCTGCATTTAGATTAATATATGTAACTTGTATTGTGTATTTAAGTTACCGGTATAAGATTATTAAATTTGCTTCAGAATGTGATTGTCTCAGTTCATCTGATAATTTAATTAGCCTTTTATGTTTTATCAGTGAAAATGCATGCATGTACATGTATGTTGCATAAGTTCTAACACCTATCCTGTGTTAATGAGAGTCAACTCACAATCAATGAAGTCAAATCAGTCTTAGTTAAGCAAGTTGGTAACGGTATTTCTTACTTTCACTGTAAATTTTTATTTATATGACTTTGGTCTATAGCTGTCAACGGCTTCGGCCTTAAAACCGGTTCCTTCTGTGACGTCACGCACTCAGGGCTGGCTGGCTCAGTGGGGCAACTTGAATGCCAACTTTGCAGTTGATTTTAACTCTCAAATTTATATATATTTTATTCCCATTTATGCAGCATGCAAGAGTCAAGGATGGAGAAACTATCCACTCAGAAATGTATTTTAAAATAAAGGCTCTGCGTATCTCCTTTAACAATGACCTTCTGTGGCTTTTCTTCCTTGTGGAGGGTGTCAATAATCGTCTTCTGGACAACTGTCAAGTTAGTAGTCTTCCTCATGATTGTGGTTGCATGTACTGAACTAGACAGAGAAATACATGGTATTTATACTGTTTAACTCAAACCTGAAATGGAATATTCTAATATATTGAGATGTTTTTTGGCTGTAGTCCATAATTATCAAAATTAAACCTAAACAGCCTTTCAATTGTCCCATGAACTACCACCTGCAGCAACCAGGTAAGAAAACCCTCAGCCAATTTTACCACATTAACCTGCTAAAACATTGGATTGAGCCAGTAGCCACTCTCTCAGCCTTCTGTGTCCCCAGCAGGCCCTGCCAAATCAGAGCAGGTCCATAAAGGTGAGGCTCTAACACCCACCCAACCACAAGAGCCGAGGGAACTGGAGAACCAGTTTAGAGACATGTTCTCTGTGGAGCCCATGCAAACTCCTCTCCTGCAGCATAATATCAAATTCCCTCTAAGAATAGTCATCTGGCAGTGTCCCTACAGTGTCCCATATGCCTGCCACCAAGCTATAAAGGTGGGAGTAACCCGGATGCTCCAGTACGGTGTCATTGCGGAATCCACCAGCCCCTGGTCTAGCCCCATTGTCATCATCCCCAAGCCTGATGGAAGCCTCTGATTCTGTAACGACTTCTGGAAGCTGAAGGAGGTGTCAGAGTTTGACAGCTACCCCCTACCTTGAGTGGATGACTTCAGAGAGCACCTTGGGAGGGCCAGCTTCATGTCCATACTCAACCAAACCAAAGGATACTAGCAGGTGGCCCTTTCCCAAGAGGCATGGCCCAAGACAGCCTTCAGCAACCAGTCTGGACAATGGCAATACCGGATTCTACCCTTCGGGCTCCATGGGGCACTACCAATGTTCCAGAGACTGATGGACATTATTCTAAAGCCCCACCTCCCCTATGCCATGGCTTACCTGGATGACATGGTCATCCACTTCACCAGCAGACACAACCACCTTCACCATCTTAAAGCATATACGCAGAACCATGGCCTCACTTTTTGTTTATAAATTCCTTGAGACCTCAAGAATGGCACAGGAATAGTTTTAAGCGTTAACAATAAATCTAATATTGTAATTTTTATGATTAAAGTAATTCATACAGCTAGCAGTCTGAGTGAATGATCTTGACGTTCATAACATCACAGCAGGAAGTCTATCGGTCATCGCCATTTCTGCTATACTAAAACACAGAGCTGCCTGCAACTCTGATCCTCCATTTTGAGCTAATTTATCGCCATGCCACGTAGATGTGTTGCTGCTGGGTGCAGCAACATGACAGAAGGTGGATTTACGTTGCATTCATGGCCCAAGAATGTTCAAATTGCAAAGATTTGGATGAGTTTTGCAAGAAGTTCACGGGTATATTAGACACCTACAAAGTGGTCTCTCCTCTGCTCTGCACATTTTACTGAAGACTCATATGAGACTTCTGATCTGTTGAGGAGTGTTGGCTATAAGCCCGTATAGAAAGAGGGTGCAGTATCAACAATTAAAGGAAAATAAAACTATAAGAAAAGGAAAGTAAGTTCAGTTGCACCAGTTCTCCCGGAGTGTGAACTAAAACCCGGGATGGAACAGGACATATTATCACTCGGGCAGTGACCTCCCCGCAGTTGTTGCTAAAACCGGTGACATCCCATCCTGGGTTTTAGTAATTGCCTGAGCCGAGCAGTAATGGCGGAGTACTCAGTATGGAGAAAATGGAGAATGAGTTGACCAGCCGTCTGATTTCTCCACTGGATATGCTTGCTTCAGCAGCAATATCTCGTCCTTATGTGGAAGAAGTGAATGAACGGAAAACTGAACAAACAACTGAAAGTCAGATTGTTTCAAAACAATCGGCCACAATATCGGCCTTCAAGAAGTAAGAACATAGATGGGTTAGATGCGACTCTCATTTGGATACAAAACAACAACACTCGTTGTTTACCTGCATTTAGATTAATACATGTAACTTGTATTGTGTATTTAAGTTAACGGTATAAGATTATTTAATTTGCTTCAGAATGTGATTGTCTCAGTTCATCTGATTATTTAATTAGCCTTTTACGTTTTATCAGTGAAAATGCATGCATGTACATGTATGTTGCATAAGTTATAACACCTATCTTGTTTTAATGAGAGTCAGCCCACAATCAATGAAGTCAAATCAGTCTTAGTTGAGCAAGTTGGTAATGCTATTTCTTACTTTCACCGTAAATTTTTATTTATATGACTTTGGTCTATAGCTGTCAACAGCCTCGGCCTTAAAACCGTGAAAATGCATGCATGCACATGTATGTTGCATACGTTCTAATACCTATCCTGTGTTAATGAGAGTCAACCCACAATCAATGAAGTCAAATCAGTCTTAGTTGAGCAAGTTGGTAACGGTATTTCTTACTTTCACCATAAATTTTTATTTATATGACTTTGGTCTATAGCTGTCAATGGCCTCGGCCTTAAAACCAGTTACTGCTGTGACGTCACACACTCAGGGCTGGCTGGCTCAGTGGGGTAGCTTGAATGCCAACTTTGCGGTTGATTTTAACTCTCAAAAATATATATTTTTTATTCCCATTTATGCAGCATACAAGAATCAAGGATGGAGATACTATCCACTAAGAAATTTATTTAAAAATAAAGGTTCTGCATATCTTCTTTAAGGAGGTGCTTGGTGGACTCCATAACGCAGGACTGATGGCAAATCCCAAGAAATGCCACTTGGTACTGACCTAGGTACAGTACCTAGGGTAGTGAATCAGCCGATGGCTCCAGAAATCCCAAGAGAAGAAGACAGAAGCTGTCCATAACTACCCCTGACCCACCACCAAGAAACAGGTATGTGCCTTTTTGGGGCTGACCGGCTAATACCAGCAATTCATGCTTAACTTTGTCTTGATAGATTACCCCCTTTCAGATCTCCTCTGGTATGAGGGTGCATTAGTGCACATGACATGGGTAGCTTGTATATCTGGGAAGCCATCATTAATGCTGAATGGTATATAAATCTTTCAGAGCAATATGTTGCCATCCAGACAAAACCTTTTTCAGGGAAGGCCTTCCTTCTTTCAGCAAGACAATGCCAAATCATTTTCTGCATTAAAACTGCATGGGTCCATAGTAAAAGAGTCTGGGTGCTAAACAGGCCTGCCTGCAGTCCAGAACTGTCTTCCATTTAAAACATTTGGCGCATTATGAAGCACAAAATACAACAAAGGAGACCCAAAACTGTTTAGCAACTGAAATTGTATGTCAGGCAAGAATGGGACAAGAGTTCTCTTTCAAAACTATAGCCACTGGTCTCTTCAGTTCTCAAATGTTGACAGAGCATTGTTAAAGTGTAGGTAATGCTACACAGTGGTAAACACGGCCCTGTCCCAATATTTTTGAAATGTGTTGCTGACATCAAATTCAAAATAAGCATATATTTTTTTTTCTTCAAAAAACAATAAAATTTCTCAGTTTCAACACTTGATATTTTGTCTGTGTACTTTTTTCAATGAAATATAGAGTTTCCATCATTTGCAAATCTTCACATTCTTTTTTTAAATTTTGTTTTACACAGTGCCCCAACTTTTTTGGAATTGAGGTTTTATATATATATACACACACAGTACCAGTCAAAAGTTTGGGAACACCTTCAAATTCTATGTTTTTATGTTTTTTTTTCCCTACATTGTGGAACAATACTGAACTCATCAAAACTATGAAATAACATATGGAATTATATGGTAAACAAAAAAGTGTTAAAACCAACATGTTTCATCTTTTAGATTCTTCAAAGTCGTCACTATTTACCTTGATAACAGCTTTGCACACTATTAGCATTATCTGAACCAGCTTCATGAGGTAGTCACCTGGAATGCTTCTCAATTAACAGGTGTGTCTTGTCAAAAATGGAATTTCTTGCCTTCTTAATGCATTTGACACCATCAACCAGTAAAGAGTAAATAATAAAAATACAGTAAATAGCCCTGTTCCACAACTGTAGTAATCCATATTATGTCAAGAACCACTCAACTAAGTAAAGAGAAATAACAGTCAGTCATTACTTTAAGACACAAAGTGTCTTTTAGTTAATTAAAATAAAGAAAAAACATTGAATTTGAAGGTGTTTCCAAACTTTTGACTGGTACTGTATATATATATATATATATATATATATATATATATATATATATATATATATATATATATATATATATATATCAGCATATACAGCTCTGGAAAAATTCACAGACCACTGCAAAGTATTAAGTTTCTCTCATTTTACTATTTATAGGTATGTGTTTGATGAACATAAACATTTTTGTTTTATTCCATAAACTACTGACATTTCTCCCAAATACCACATAAAAATATTGTCACTTCAAACATTTAATTGCAGAAAATGACAACTGGTCAAAATAACAAAAAGATGAAGTGTTTGCAGGCTTCAAATAATGCATAGAAATCAAGATTATATTCAATTTTAAACAACAGAATACTAATGTTTAAACTTAGGATTAGTTCAGAACTCAAAAATTGGTGGAATAACCCTGACATTTAATCACAGCTTTCATGCATCTTGGCATGCTCTCCACCAGTCTTTCACATTGCTCTTGGGTAACTTTTTATGCCAAAATTCAATCAGCTGAACTTTGTTTGATGGCTGGTAACCATCCGTCTTCCTCTTGATCACATTCCAGAGGTTTTCATTGGGGTTCAGGTCTGGAGAGTGGGCTGGCCATGACAAGGTCTTGATCTTGTGGTCCTCCATCCACACCTTGATTGACCTGGCTGTGTGGCATGGAGCATTGTCCTACTGGAAAACCCAATCCTCAGTGTTTGGGAACATTATGAGAGCAGAAGGAAGCAAGTTTTCTTACAAGATAACCTTGAACATGACTTGATTCATGTGGACTTCACAAAGAAAAATCTGCCCCATTCCAGCCTTCCTGAAGCACCCCAGATTATCACCAATCCTCCACCAAATTTCACAATGGGAGTGAGACACTGTGGCTTGTAGGCCTCTCCAGGTCCCGTCTAACCATTAGTCCCATCTAACCATTAGTGTTGGGAAAAGCTAAAACTTGGGCTCTTCTTTGCTTCTCACTGATGAATGGCTTTTTCCTAGCTTTGCATGACTTCAATCCCACCCAAATGAGCCTGTTTCAGACTGTCCTTGCTGTGCACTTAACCCCAGCTGCCATTTGCCATTCTTTTTGTCAGTCACTTGATGCCATCCTACGGTTATTGAGCGACATTTGAAGGAGTTGATGATCATCCCAGTCAGTGGAGAGTCATTTTCACCCTCTGCCAGTCTGTAACTTTGTTGTCCCCAATATCTGCTGCTTGACCTTGTTCTTATGAACTGCCATCTTTGAAATTTTGTGGATGGAAGCAAGCTGACATTCACTGTATTCCTCTGCCCATAAAGCCAGAACTGAACTCTCTTTTTTTTGTCAATAAAAACTTTTCTTTTTCACTCTTTTGGCATGATGAATAGATATCTTTGTATTTCAATCAAATTTAAGGTACTACGAGCACTATTTTTGCAATCCAAACTTGTCCTATTGCAAGAGAATTGTGATGACTACAGCAGGTTTTTTTTAACTTTTCCTTGTTAAATAAGATTTGCTGCAGGTGATCACATAATCAGTACATCATTAAGTAAAATGAGGAGTGCTTGTGTTGGAATTCCAGCACAGACACTGGAAGGAAATGGCTGTCATATATTGAGATGCTGATGTAAAAAAAATTGAAGTTGTCTTTTAATTTTTTCCAGAGCTGTATCTCTCTTGCTCACACACACGCGCGCGCACACACACACACACACACACACACACACACACACAGACAGTAGGGTCCAAAAGTCTGAGACTACTTGTGAAAATGCTTTATCTTAATGATTTAATACAACAGTTTTCATTAAAACTTATAGATAATAACTTGAGAGAAAAGTAGAGTTTTTGAAATATTTACATCAATTTCTGAGTTTTTAGTATTTGGTTTGTCCCGTTTCTGCTTACATGACTGTGTACTCGAGCTGGGATAGTCCCCACAAGTTTGTTCAAAACTTTTTGATCCATTTCAGATCAAATTCATTTCAGTGTCATCTGAACACATGCTTCAATAGAAGAAAATGAGGAAAATCTGATCTTTTGTGGAAAGCAGTTCACATGGTCAATATCCCAAATATTAAATTAAAAAAAAATTATAGATTTGCAGAAATCCACTTCATATTGAGCTCCAAACCTTACCTGTACTTTGTGGGAACCCAGGAATATCAGCGTACTTGAAGGAGTCCTGGCACTGGAGGGCATCAGCCAGCATGCCCAGTCCAGATCCACAGATTATAGCCACTTTAGGTCTGTGCTGTGTTTGGGACAGAAGCCAATTCACTGTCCTCTGGTAATCTATGTGACTGTGAGGAGGCATTATAAACATCTGTGTTACTTTTGGTGGTTTGATTTTGTTCTTGCCTTTTATTAAAACAAATGAAACAGTTTGTGACAGTACATACTACAAGGTGTCTGTGTGACACTAATTTATTGGAAGTCTACTGTAGTTGGAGTGTGTAGTCACTTGCCTTAATGCATGTTACCTTCTGCTGCTTTATGTCTTTTATCTCCTCTGTATGGTATTATTGGAGATCGGTATTTTTTATTTGCAGCTGAGTTGTGGCAGATTTGTGTGGAGGCCCTTTCTGGTCATGTCAACAGCAGGGTAAAAGAAGCTCATAATAGTGCGGGTCTTTTTGCATTTTGAAATATGATGAGTGATGTGCAAACTGCTTGTTCCTGAACAGTACACGTTTTTAAATTTTTTTTCTAATATATCCAGATCCCAGCGGCACGGTGGTGTAGTGGTTAGCGCTGTCGCCTCACAGCAAGAAGGTCCTGGGTTCAAGCCCCGGGGCCGGCGAGGGCCTTTCTATGTGGAGTTTGCATGTTCTCCCCGTGTCCGCATGGGTTTCCTCCGGGTGCTCCGGTTTCCCCCACAGTCCAAAGATATGCAGGTTAGGTTAACTGGTGACTCTAAATTGACCGTAGGTGTGAGTGTGAATGGTTGTCTGTGTCTATGTGTCAGCCCTGTGATGACCTGGCGACTTGTCCAGGGTGTACCCCGCCTTTCGCCCCATAGTCAGCTGGGATAGGCTCCAGCTTGCCTGCGACCCTGTAGAAGGATAAAGCGGCTAGAGATAATGAGATGAGATATCCAGATCCCATTGCTTTCTTTTGAAAGAAAAAAACCCCACAACAACAAAATTCAACTGGCTTGTCTTTATGGCTTGAGGTATTTTTTGTTGTTGCTGTTGTTGTTTGTTTTTGTGCTCTAATTAGTGTACTTTATGAATTTCAATGGTTTCATGCTATCCACAACTGATAACCTCCCAACAAAACTCACCTTATATAGTATCCCTTGTGTCATTGTTCCCCCCCCCCCCCCGAGGCTTTTAAAGGAAGAGATTCCATGTTAACATTCCATGCATCAATGTTAGCACCAAATGTTTACAAATGAATTAGTGCTAAAATTGACAGAATTTGATTGGATGCACAACATGACATGACCAAATTTTTTTTATTGGTTATAACAACAGCTATGGGAGTATTCCTTCATTCCTCTTATTTATTTATTTATTTATTTATTTTTCCTTTTTTGAACCAATAATTTGTTTTATTAACATATTTCACGACAGTTTTTTGTGTTGTGTTTTATAATTTGCATTTAGAAACTATTTTTTTCCTTCCTACCAGTCTGTAACCCAATCATAAAGGATCCAGCAATAGAGAAACACTACATCATACTGTGCCATACTATTTTGGAAAACTAATGCACACCTTCTGATTCAAGAAATCAACCATGCTGTTGCATAAATTAACACCCATTAATTGACATTGATTAATATATTAACATTGACAAAATTTATTCCATCCATGACTAAAAATAAGTAATGAATTAGAAAAAATTCAGTTACAGCATAAATTCTACTATCCAGTGTAAATATTCAGCTTTCATTCTGAATTTTGTCAGTCAGCAACCACACTATGTTAATTATGGTATGGTTCATGTTGGTTATCGTGGTCTTTGTTTTACTTTTTCATGTTATGAAAATTGTTTAATACAGCTAAATCAGTTAGATCTTGAATATTTGACTGATTTATTATTAAACTATCAATTAACACAAGTGTTAGTTACTTTGGTACTAATTTGAAAATGAAAATGAAGTTAATGGTTACAACATTAAAGATGAAATAACTTTTTTATATTAACTAATGTATTAAATAATGTGTCAAGCATTACCCTTCTACCAATGAAACTTTATTAAATAATTAATAACAGATCTATTTAAATAAGCATGTCAAATGTATATTTTCCTTTTAGGCAAAAAAAAATACTTCAGACTCTTCAAAGAATGTTCACTTTACTGCTTAAGAATTTGGATAAACAGCAGAACCAGAGAAAGTGTAAACAACGCTTACCTGATTTGATCTTTACAGTGCATGTTATTGTCTGTATGAAAGTGAGAATGTGTCTTAAAGATAGTGTGCTTGAAGAGTGGAGTGTGTGAATAAGAGAACAGACTGCAGAACATTTAAGTAAAACTTTCTAAGCAACCCCAACCTCCTGATTGGTTACAACTCAGTGTTGTCATCAACCAGACCAAATTAACTGCACTGTGTATGTGAGGTGTATCAATAGTACAATAACTGAAAGATAAATTGAAAGACTGCATCTCCAGTGCAAAAAGAAAATATAATGACTTAAACCAAGTTCAGTTTCAGGACATCTATATTTTGTCAAGTACAACCTATATGGCATTTTGTACTGAATCACTGGAACATCCATACAGCTCAAGAAAAAATTTACTGATAAGACTTTGTCATTGTAGTTATACAACAAGACTTACTGATTTACTATAATAAGATAATGAAACAGCAGATTAAACTATTGTTTAATATGGCTACAAAAATATGACTACACTTAATACTTGATACCCATATTACCATACGGGTATGTCTCTCTCACACACACACACACACACACACACACACACACACACACACACACACACACACACACAGAGAGCACGCATGAATGAATTAATGTGTGTTAGCATGTGAGGTCTATTAATGGAGACTGGGCTCCAACTTAAATCCAAAACATGGGACCAGATAAATTTAATTTGAATATGTCAGAAGGATTGCCTGATTGTAAGCCATTTTCCACTTTTAGCTGGATGATAGTTGTGATTGCTACAATTTACTTGCCAAAGAAGCAATATTAGCAAATACTTATTAAGCAAAAACTCAACAATAACAATAACACCAATACAAAAACTGAGGTTGCTTTTTATTTCCCTGTACTGGGATGAGATAAAAAAAAATCTTTTTGAGAATCATCCAGTTATTTGCATTTATAAATAAAGGTGTGTGATCTGTAGTCTAAGAGGGACATGTCACATTAAACTAGGAGAACAGTTTTATTCCTATGTCAGTACGGGGCGGTACGGTGGTGTAGTGGTTAACACTGTTGTCTCACAGCAAGATGGTTCTGGATTCGAGCCCAGTGGCCAACAGGGCCTTTCTGTGTGGAGTTTGTATGTTTTCCCCGTGTCTGTGTGCGTTTCCTCTGGGTGCTCTGCTTTCTCCCACAGTCCAAAGACATGCAGGTCAGACTAATTGGTGGCTCCAAATTGACCGTAGGTGTGTGTGTGTATGGTTGTTTGTCTTTATGTGTCAGCCCTATGATGATCTGGCGGCTTGTCCAGGGTGTCCCTGCCACTCGGCCATAGTCAGCTGGGATAGGCTCCAGCTTGCCTGCGACCCTGCACAGGATAAGCGGTTATGGATAATGGATGGATGGATGGATGGATGGATGTCACTATGACTACAGAAGTACTCCTGTAATCCTAGTGAGGAAAAGATAAGGTGCCTGCAATGTTTTTCAAATTACATTCTTTTGCTGATATGGTGATGTGTAAAACTTATTGAATTGGCAGGCTGTGAATAATTAATATCATCCAATTGCTCTAAAATAAGGGAATGAATAAAATTTTATAAAGTGTATGAGTATTGGAGCAAGCATTAAGATAGTGTTTAAAGCAAAATACTGCTGAGTTTATCTGCCTTGCTTGCTTTTAGTCGAAAGAAAGACCAATCAAGTTTTGCCATTGCACTGAAGATTAGGAGGATTGTCTCAGAAACTCCTCTACTGACACTAAAATACTGTTCAGTGAATGGCCACCAAGCCAAGGTAGGCTCACAGACTCGGTACCCCTGAGGATCAGGAAAAAAAAATAAAAAATCTTGGGTCATTTGACCCCTAGGGGTGCTGCAAAAAGTAAAATTGCATTTTGCCAAATAACTGTCGATGTGTTTGCCTTCAAAAATGTAATTCTTGAATTTGGTCGTCTCTTGGGAGATCCCAACCATTCATCCAAGATAGTTAATCAAAAATGGTGGCCAAACAGGAAGTGATGTCATAAGAATGTTGTGACATATCAAAACCAGACTTTGTATATGGACTTGAGACCCCATTCTGAGGAAACACATTTTCTTTTTACATAATTTGCCCAGTCTGGGCCACTGTAATAAGAAAAAATGCATTTTGGCAAGTAACTGATGAGTTTGCCTATAAAAACTGATTCACGTGTCTGGTGATAATGTGCAAGGTTCCAAGGGCACCAAAGTTTGCCCAATCTTTGCCAAATTTGGCACAGATGATCTTTGGACCAATCCTCACAAAAGTTAATCAAGTTAATCCGAGTAATTTTTGATTTTCGAAACCATTTGTCTGTGACAACCAATCAAAAGAAGTAAGGGTATCTCAGCAACAGTTTGATGTGTTGACACCAAACTTGGTATATGGACTAAGGATGCCTTCCTGAGGATGTGCAAAAACTTTTGACCACTAGGGCACTGCAATAAGCAAAAACAACTTTTTGCCTCAGAAGTGTTGATGTGTTTCCCTCAACAAAAGTGATCCTTGTGTCAGGTGATAAATTGGGAGATTCCAAAGATGAGACATGACAAATTTTTTATGTCAACTTAACTTACATGGCTGCCATTTCTTTCTTTTTTTTATGAAAAAAAGAGAATTTTCACAGGCCACAAAGTTTGTCCAAAATCCATTAAATTTGACAGAGATGATCTTCTGACCAAGATTTCCAAAAGTTATCAGGTGGATTTTTCATTTTCAAAAGCATTCTTCCATTGGTAGCAAATCCACCAAACAAGATGCAAGTTCTTATCCCAGTTACACTCTGTCTTTGGTCAATTGACATAAAATTTGCTGTCAGTGATTACTGCCATGCTTTTAACATGATCAGATAAAGTTGCCATTGTGACTCTGCCCTGCTGGACTGCTTGGCCCCCTCATTACTGCTTGCAGGAATATTTTTTTAATGATGTTATGAAGCTGGAGCTCTCAATCAACTACGTCAAAGTTAATTTGTCATTAAAAATATTTTTCATAACTCAATGAAAAATATTTTTCATTGGCATCTGTTGAAGTGAGAACATACTTTTATATAACTGGACTTTGAAGTAGATACATATAAATGTAAAGGGAAAAGTAACAGCAAACTAGAAAAGATTTAGAAGAATTTGATATGCATGGTGTTTGGTGAAGCAGGGCAGCAGGTCATGTGCTCTTCCACATGCAGTCATGCGGAATTATGGTGTAATTGGGCTTTAGAGCATGTGTTGCAGAACTTGTGATTTGGAGAATGAGTCCACTATGTCTGCCACTTATCTCTCTTGATTTCAGTCGACATGCTTCTGTTTACTTTCTCTTAGTTAATTAATTTAGCATAATATGGCTCTCATGACATCCAATACAATATAAATTATGCATGTTCTGTAGTTTAAATTAAGAGTAACAGAAATGAAAAGTTCTTGAAACATTTATGGCTTTCTAGTATGTCTTACACCTTCCCAACATTTCACAAATGGTAGCTAAAGGACAGATGTAAACTAATCAAAATATTTGAGTTGCAAACAATGTGCTTAAATTTAATCTTATTCTCCCATTACTTCAGTTACATTAATGTAAAAAAAAAAAATCTGTACATTTGATTTTTTTCCTCCTCCTCCCCCCTTTTTTTTTTAAAGCTGTACAGCTCATCAGTATAGCAGTACAAATCAGTACAACTATTATAAAAAATCCACAGCTCACTTTTTGTCTTAATCCTCACATGTACACCACCAGTCAAAAATTTGGACACACCAACTCATTCATAGGTTTTTCTGTATTTTGACCATTTTCTACACTGTACAACATCGAAGAGATCAAAACTATGAAATAATGTATGAAACATATACTGTATGGAATCACATGGTAAACAAAAAAGTGTTTAAAAAAAAGCCCACTCTGAAAAAAAATTAAGAGACCACTTCATTTTTTCTTAAATTGGCATCTCTATGTATGGCAGCTATTTCATTCCAGGGTCTGTGCTAGAATTCCAACACAAGCACACCTCATTTTACTTAATGAGGCACTGATGAGGTGATTACCTGAGCCAAATCTTATTCAACAAGGAAAAGTATGAAAACCACTGCTGTAGCCATCAATATCCTTTGCAATAGGACAAGTTTGGATGGCAAAACAGTGCTTGTAGTACCTTAAATTTAATTGGAATACAAAAAAAATCTATTCATCATGCCAAAGAAGTAAAAAGAAAAGTTTTGAGTGAGAAAAAGAAGGGTTTGATTCTGGCTTTACTGGCAGAGGGAGACAGTGAGCATCACCTTGCTTCCATCCTCAAAATTTCAAAGACAGCAGTTCATAAGAACAAGGTCAAGCAGCAGACATTGGAGACAAAAAAGTTACAGACTGGCAGAGGGCAAAAACAACTCTCCAGTGACCAGGATGATCAACTCCTTCAAATGTCACTCAACAATCATAGGATGACATCAAGCGACCTACAAAAAGAATGGCAAATGGCAGCTGGGGTTAAGTGCACAGCAAGGATGGTTTGAAACAGGCTCATTTGGGTGGGGTCGAAGTCATACAAAGTTAGAAGAAAGCCATTCACTAATGAGAAGCAAAGAAGAGCCCAATTTTCAGCTTTTCCAAACACTAATGGTTAAAACTAATGGTTAGACAGGGCCTGGAGAGGCCTACAAGCCACAGTGTCTCACACCCATTGTGAAATTTGGTGGAGGATTGGTGATAATCTGGGGTGCTTCAGGAAGGCTGGAATGTGGCAGATCAAGTGACCTACAAAAAGAATGGCAAATGGCAGCTGGGGTTAAGTGCATGGCTCATCTGGGTGGAGTTGAAATCCTGCAAATCTAAAAAAAAAAAAAAAGAAGGGCCTTCATCAATGAGAAGCAAAGAAGAGCCAAGCGAGGTTTGCTAAAGACCATAAGGATTGGATTGTAGAGGACTGGAGTAAGGTTATTGTCTCTGATGAGTCCAATTTTCAGCTTTTCCCATCTAACGCCTGGTAGTCTAATGGTTAGATGGAGACCTGAAGAGACCTACAAGCCACAGTGTCTAGCACTGATTGTGAAATTTGTTGGAGGATTGGTGATCTGGGGTGCTTCAGCAAAGCTGGAATGGGGCAGATTTTTGTTTGTAAAGGACACATAAATCAAGCCATGTACAAGGTTAACCTTGGAAGAAAACTTGCTTCCTTCTGCTCTGACAAATATTCCCTAATTCTGAAGATTGGGTTTTCCAGCAGGACAATGCTCCATGCCACACAGCCAGGTCAATCAAGGTGTGGATGGAGGACCACAACGTCAAGACCCTGTCAATGCCAACCTAATCTCCAGACCTGAACCCCACTGAAAACCTCTGGAATGTGATCAAGAGGAAGACGGATGGTTACAAGCCATCAAACAAAGCTGAGCTATTTGAATTTTTGCACCAGAGTGACAAAAAAAATCACCCAAGAGCAACATGAAAGACTGGCACAGAGCATGCCAAGACGCATGAAAGCTGTGATTAAATGTCAGGGTTATTCCACCAAATATTGATTTCTGAACTTGTACCAAGTTCAAACATTAGTATTGTGTTGTTTGAAATTAAATATGATTTTGATTTCTATGCAATATTCAAGGTCTAAAAACATAATCTTTTTTTGTTATTTTGACCAATTGTCATTTTCTGTAATTAAATGCTCTATGTGACAATATTTTTATGTAGAATTTGGGGGGAATGTCAGAAGTTTATGGAATAAAACAAAAATGTTCATGTTCCTCAAACACATACCTATAAATAGTAAAACCAGAGAACCTGACAATTTTGCAGTGATCCCTTGTTTTTTTCAGAGCTGTATATTTCATATTTTCCTCAAAGTATTAATGGGTGTGCCTTAAGAGCTGTACCTTGTCAAAAGGTATTTAGTGGAATTTCTTACCTTTCTAATGCATTTGAGATAATTAAACAACAAATAATAAATAATAAAAATAGTCAAAATCCCCAGGCAGCACGGTGGTGTAGTAGTTAGCGCTGTCGCCTCACAGCAAGAAGGTCTGGGTTCGAACCCCGTGGCTGGTGAGGGCTTTTCTGTGCGGAGTTTGCATGTTCTCCCTGTGTTCGCGTAGGTTTCCTCTGGGTGCTCCAGTTTCCCCCACAGTCCAAAGACATGCAGATTAGGTTAACTGGTGACTCTAAATTGACTGTAGGTGTGAATGGTTGTCTGTGTCTACAGTATGTGTCAGCCCTGTGATGATCTGGCGACTTGTCCAGGGTATACCCCACCTTTCGCCCATAGTCAGCTGGGATAGGCTCCAGCTTGCCTGCGACCCTGTAGGACAGGATAAAGCGGCTAGAGATAATGAGATGAGATGAGTCAAAATCCCTGTTCGACAACTGTAGTAATCCATATTATGTCATGAACTGCTCTATCATGCAGTAAAGAGAGACACCAGCTTAATAGAATTGAGGAATGTGTGAAGGACATTAGACACTGGATGCTTATTAACTTCCTTCTGCTTAACTCTGACAAGACTGAAGTACTTGTACTAGGACTGCATGCAGCTTGAAGTAAGTTTTCTGATTACACAGTAACTCTGGATGGCCTTTCTGTTTTATGTGCAGCAGTAAAAGACCTCGGAGTGATTATTGACCCCAGTCTTTCATTCGAAACTCACACTGATAACATTACCCAGATAGCTTTCTTTTATCTCAGAAATATTGCTAAGATAGGTTCCAGCTTGCCTGCAACCCTGTAGAACAGGATAAAGCGGCTAGAGATAATGAGATGAGATGAGATATTGCTAAGATAAGAAATTTAATGTCACTACATGATGTGGAAAAATTAGTTCATGCTTTTGTTACCTCCAGGTTGGATTATTGTAATGCCTTACTGTCTGGATGTTCCAATAAGTGCATAAACAAGCTCCAGTTAGTTCAAAATTGCAGCAGCAAGAGTCCTTACTAGAGCTAGAAAATGACCACATTACCCCTGTCTTATCCACACTGCACTAGCTCCCAATCAAATTTCGTATTGATTATAAAATACTACTATTGACCTTTAAAGCACTGAATGGTCTCGCACCACAGTACCTGAATGAACTTCTGGTCCTCTATGACCCGCCATGCCTACTTAGATCAAAAGGTGCAGGCTATCTGCTGGTACCTCGTATAGTGAAGGCTACATCAGGGGGCAGAGCCTTTTCTTACAAAGCCCCACAGTTATGGAACAGCCTTCCAAGTCATGTTCGGGAATCAGACACAGTCTCAGCGTTTAAGTCTAGGCTGAAAACATATGTTTAGTCAAGCCTTTTGTCAATGGTGTTTATGAGGTAAAGGAGTAGATCTGGAGGGTCCTCAGACATAGAGTGTTTTGGTGAACTGGGATGTATGGATGCTGTCAGTCCCCCACTCTCTTGCTCACTCAAGTTTGTTGACGGTGTAGTGGCTGGCTGCTTTATGTCCCAGGGCTCCCTCATGCCTGTGTTACCTTCTGGCTCTCCCCTTTTAGTTATGCTGTCATAGTTAGTTTTGCCGGAGTCCCTGCTTGTACTCAGTGCAATATGTATACCTAACAACCAATGGGTATACCTAACAACCTGTGTTTTTCTCTCCCCCCCATCTGTCTCTCTGACTTATATGTCGGTCCTGGGATCTAGATGCTGACCTCTTCTGCTCCTCGGACCTGCCTGATCCATCCTGGTGCCCTGTGTCTGGTTGGAGTTTCATCGTATCGCTCCTGTGAAGGACGGCCCCATATGGACAGTTGAAAGTCACACTTGGAAGACGCTCTGGACACTTACAGTAATGCTTTTATGGCTGAGGACTACAGTTGACTTGCTAACTTTAGGACTGCAGTTGTCATGAACAGTTTTGCACTCAAGTTTCCATCAATGAAGAGTTTATAACATCGATGAAACTGACTTCATGTTAAAACTGTTAATGTTATAGTCATGTTGTCTGTTGTTGCCCAAATGAGGATGGGTTCCCTTTTGAGTCTGGTTCCTCTCGAGGTTTCTTCCTCATGTCGTCTGAGGGAGTTTTTCCTTGCCACCATCGCCACAGGCTTGCTCATTGGGGATAGATTAGGGATAAAATTAGCTCATGTTTTAAGTCATTCAAATTCTGTAAAGCTGCTTTGCGACAATGTTTATTGTTAAAAGCGCTATACAAATAAACTTGACTTGACTTAAAGAGAAATGACAGTCCATCATTACTTAAAGACATGATGTGTATTTTAATTTATAAAAATAAAGAAAAACCACTGAATTAAAAGGTGTGTCCAAACTTTTGGTTTGTACTGGATATAAAACTAGGCCATATAGAATATAATGGAATTGCTGGGTTTTAGTCATGTGACTTTTCTTAGTGGTTTTCCCGGAAATGAAATAACTGGTGGTCTAAACGGCTGCCGTAGTGCAAACAACTAGCGATAACTTATCAGAGTATGCTCGTAATCTAGAAGCCACTGCTCGCTTTAGATATATTCAGAAGATTGCTTTGTGCTGTGGAATAGACCCCTACATTCTGGGAAAGAAGGATTTGTCATATGATCTTGAAAACTACCCTTCAGTTGAGTTCCCCAACATCTTGAACTATCTGGTGTTGCAGACATCCTTCTACACCGCAAAACAGATGAAAGCATGGAAGAGTATGGAGGCTTACAACTTTTTTGTATGTGGCTGGGTAAAGGACGTCGGTATCAAGTCACTGCCGAATGAATCCTGTATTCAGGCGTGCAAACGGCGCGCTTTTCGGCGCATTCCGCTTTTTCCCTGGCATTTTGGGCGACTTGTGTAATTCGTGCAGATTCGAAGAGTTTTTTTTTTTTTTTTGGGGGGGGGGGGGGGGGGGGGGTTGATCTCCGGTAATCCACTCTGATAGTAATGATAGACCCGAGTACTGTGCAGACCATATAACGTTTAGTTCCCCCTGGTGGATATATGGAACCATTGACAGCAGAGATAGTAAGATTGACAGTGTAGCTGGTGGCTGCTATTATAATATTCAACAGCGTTCCGTTACAAACTGCTAGCTGCTACACTGTCAGTGGATGAAACCGATGGCTGGGCAATCTGGTTGCTAAGGAACGTGACTCCCAGGCTTTTCCTCAGATAGGTGTGTTCATTTCATCTACTAGTGTGTATTTCTTTGGAGCCTTGGTGACTGGGAGTAAATGATCAGCGTTGAAGTGGAAGTCATTTACTTGTCTACAATCAAAGCGTAAGTGTTAAAATAATTGTGCATATATATATATATATATTAACTTTGTCTCTGGTAACCTAGCCTCCTTCATCTAACCATATTAGCCATGACCTATCCTTGGGGTAAAAAATGCCTGAAAAACGTAATGTTATTTGAGGAGTTGCATGATGACTGTATATGTTCTCAACGTAGTGTCTACATGGGTTAATGACTATTGTTTTTTGTTCCTAGATAATATTTAAGTGCCGTAATACCTTTCTATACGTGCAAGAATTGGTCTTATTAAAGCTTGTGGCTGTCTGGCTTAGTTAAATGCTAACCGTTAGCACCCGACTAGCTGCTATTTTAGAACATCGAGTGATCAAATGGTAATGTGTAACCCATGTGTGTGTTATATGAGTTCGTGGTGCATACATCCATCCGTGGTAGCCTAGGGCTGCACAATTAATCGAATTTAATCGAAAATCGTGATTTTGGCTGCCACGATTAAATTAAATGAAAATCGCAATTTATTTCCATTTAAAATGCGAGCTCTGCTGCATATCTGATCAAGCACTTTTTGACCAGTACTCCACCAAACCATTAGGGGGCGAACCGACGCATGTAAGGTTTCATTACTCCGCCTAAATAAGCAAGCAAGCCAAGTCACAGTAATGAAACCTTACATGCGTCGGTTCGCCCCCTAATGGCGTGAGAGTAGGTAGCAGATTGAGGTGAGAGAGAAAAGCTAACTATGTCGGAACAACAGACTATTTAGCACTGGAGGCAATGTTGTGACCTGCCTTCGCTCATGTTTAAAGCCAGAGCATGTTGATAGGCTGGTCTTTCTAGCTAAAAACTTGTAGGCCTCAGTATAATGCTATGTAATTGTTGCAACTGAGTTTTCAGTTCCTTCATCCTTTGGTAATTTCTTGGATAAATTTCATTTATTTGTCATTTGGAAATCAGAATTTCTCTTTTAAATTTCATTCTGGCGGCACGGTGGTGTAGTGGTTAGCGCTGTCGCCTCACAGCAAGAAGGTCCTGGGTTCGAGCCCCGGGGCCGGCGAGGGCCTTTCTGTGTGGAGTTTGCATGTTCTCCCCGTGTCCGCGTGGGTTTCCTCTGGGTGCTCCGGTTTCCCCCACAGTCCAAAGACATGCAGGTTAGGTTAACTGGTGACTCTAAATTGACCGTAGGTGTGAATGTGAGTGTGAATGGTTGTCTGTGTCTATGTGTCAGCCCTGTGATGACCTGGCGACTTGTCCAGGGTGTACCCCGCCTTTCACCCGTAGTCAGCTGGGATAGGCTCCAGCTTGCCTGCGACCCTGTAGAAGGATAAAGCGGCTAGAGATAATGAGATGAGATGAGATGAATTTCATTCTGCCCTGAAAGCTGTTCATATTGTTTGTTTGAATATAGTGAAATAAAATTTAAGTGATTTCCCTAACATCAAGAATAATTGTGATTAATAATTGTGATTACAATTTTGATCAAGATAATCGTGATTATCATTTTTTCCATAATCGTGCAGCCCTATGGTAGCCACAACATTACAGTCACTTAGGCTGTCTAAATTAAGCAAAAACACTGGCGAATTTCGCCTCCTTTCAAAGTCAATGAGAGCGAAGCGAAATTCGTTTGTGTCGGGATGGACCGTAATGAAGTCTGACTGATATTTTGTGTGTGTGTGTGTGTGTGTGTGGTGGTGGTGGTGGGGGGGGGGTCCGCGTCGCCGTGCTACCTCACTCTTTTTTGACCATGGTTGTGTTTGCATCCCTGTGTATTGTTTTTGCCCCTGTAAGTATGTTTTTTTTTAAAGCTTTTCGTTCGCGTTTTTACAACTAAGCGCTGCAAGTTGAAGTGTAAATAAACAATGGTTCACTTGATTCTCACTTGTGTTCGCTCTTATCTCTCAGGTAAATCATTCACAAAGATCATCAGAAACCCCTTTAAAGGAACAGTCCACTGTACTCCCATAATGAAATATGCTCTTATCTGAATTGAGACAAGCTGCTCCGTACCTGTCCGAGCTTTGCGCGACCTCCCAGTCAGTCAGACGCAGTCAGACGCGCTGTCACTCCTGTTAGCAATGTAGCTAGGCTCAGCATGGCCAATGGTATTTTTTGGGGCTGTAGTTAGATGCGACCAAACTCTTCCGCGTTTTTCCTGTTTACATAGGTTTATATGACCAGTGATATGAAACAAGTTCAGTTACACAAATTGAAACGTAGCGATTTTCTATGCTATGGAAAGTCCGCACTATAATGACAGGCGTACTAACACCTTCTGTGCGCTTCGGCAGCGCATTGATACGGAGCTCAGATGTCAATGCGCTGCCGAAGCGCACCTGTCATTATAGTGCGGACTTTCCATAGCATAGAAAATCGCTACGTTTCAATTTTTTTAACTGAACTTGTTTCATATCACTGGTCATATAAACCTATGTAAACAGGAAAAACGCGGAAGAGTTTGGTCGCATCTAACTACAGCCCCAAAAAATACCATTGGCCATACTGAGCCTAGCTACATTGCTAACAGGAGTGACAGCGCGTCTGACTGACTGGGAGGTCGCGCAAAGCTCGGAGAGGTACGGAGCAGCTCGTCTCAATTCAGATAAGAGCATATTTCATTATGGAAGTACGGTGGACTGTTCCTTTAAAGACCTGGATCTTAGTTAAACAATATGGAGAAGTGATCACTGCACAATGTAACTGTATGGCTGGGTAAGAATTTTGTCACGACCTTCATGCATATGGACTTTGTGAGGAATGAGGAGTAAACAAAGAAACAGCTGGGGACTTTACCACTTCATGACAAAATAAAGTACCATAAAATAATGACACATAGCAAGAAAAGTACTTGGAAAACACTAAGGACATAGCTGAGAGGGATATACAAACCTTTCATGAAGTGATCACTGCAAACTTGAGCATGCTTCAACTCCGCTCCCTTTGATTTCAGTGAGAGGTTCAAAAGCCACCTTTCTCAATGTCTTTTTATGAAATCCTGTGTTCATTCACCCTTTTTTATTAGTTCACGAGGAACCCTGAAGGAACTTTTCAGTTTTGTGGTTTGATCCATTCGAAAAACCTAAAATGATGCAAGTGTAAGGCATTTTTCAGGTGAGCAATGCATCTTCTTCATACAAACGCTTTGTCAGCTTGAGCTTTGGTAGACCACCAGCTAAAGTTTTGAATAACTAATGAGGTGGATGTGATGTCATGTGAAACCCAGCAATATAAAATATATCTTTATTGTCTTTGCACATTGTACCAGTGCAGGTCAAACAGAGAATGTCTGGGGTGGGATGGATCTTTTAATATACCCTGGGCTCTTTTGAGGCAGCAGGAACTGTAAAGCTCTTCCAGGGAGGGGAGTAGCCTCCGATGATCATCTGGGTGGTGGTGACAATCCTCTGGAGCACTTTCCTTTCTGCTGCTGTGCAGCTGGCAAATCACACACTGATGCAGTAGAAGGACACAAGAAGTTTTTGAGTGAGGTGGTTCTTCCTGAGGATCCTCAGGAAGTAAAGTCTCTGCTGTGCCTTCTATCACTTGTGTGGTGTGAGTGCTCCAGATCACGTTTTTCTCTATGTGCACCCCTAGGAACTGGAAGTTTGAGACCCTCGCCACACATTCCCTGCACATTCCCTGCTGATGAGAATAGGTTGAATGTCCGTGTTCTTTTTCCTGAAGTCGATGATCAGCTCCTTGGTTTTGGTGGTGTTGAGGACCAGGTTGTTGTCTTTGCACCACCCAGAGAGCTGCTCCACCTTGTCCTGATAAGTGGACTCATTCCCCTCAGAGATGAGCCCCACAAAAGTAGCATCATCTGCAAATTTGATGATGCCATTACTGGACTGGGCAGGGGTGCAGTAAATATGTGTAAAGGGTGAAGATTAGGGGGCTCAGCACACAGCCCTGTGGAGAACCAGTGCTGAGGCTGAGGACTGAGGAGATGCGGGGGCCTACTCTCACACTCTGGGAGTGATCAGACAGGAAGTCCTTAATCCAGCAGCAGAAAGAGTGGGACAGTCTCAGGTCTGTCAGTTTGTACACCAGTCTGTGAGGGAGGATAATGTTGAATGCCAAGCTAAAGCCTACAAAGAGCAGCCTAGTGTAGCTCCCTGCTGCTTTAGGTAAGTGAGGGCACTGTGGAGAGTTGTGGCTATGGCATCCTCTGTAAACTTGTTAGCTCTGTAAACATACTGGTATGTGTCTAACATGGGTGGGAGGCTTGTGATGATGTGAGTCCAGACCAGTTTCTCAAAGCACTTCATGATGACAGGAGTAAGTGCCACTGAACGATAGTCATTCAGGCTGCTGATGGTGGTCTTTTTTGGCAGTGGAACTATGGTAGAGAACTTCAGGCAAGGTGAGATGGTGGACTGGTTGAAGATCTTGTTGAAGACCCCAGCCAGCTGATCTGTACAGTCCAGCACCACCTGTCCATAGACACCATCAGATCCTGCAGCTTTCTGTGGGTTCACCACTCTCAGTGTGTGCCTCACCTCATGCTCCTCCACTGTGAGGATGTAGCTGCTGTGGGCTGGTGGATGTAATGTAGCTGTCTCCGGTGCCGGTGGCTCCTCCTTGAAACAGACAAAGAAGTGGTTCAGCTTCTCTGCCAGTGAAGCATCACTGTCAGCAGCTGAGAGGCTGCTGGATTTGCATCTGCTTGCTCTGCTGGCTGCGAAGAACTAAAGATGGTGCATGGTTATTTGGGCACAGACACATGTACTATTGATTATGAATTATAGATATCAGAAAGGGTCGTGTTGTGGTTTGACAAAGGAATTCAAAGTAGTCTGTGCTGATGTGACACAAAATTATTAAATTGACACAAAATTATTAAATGGCCTTACTGTTAGTATTGTGTGATGTACAAGAGCATAAATAATTATGCAATTATTTTCAGTACAGCAGTAATACTAGAATGAAGGTGAGATAGACAAATCATGAAAATATGCACTTTAGGACCCCTTATTTAAAGGAGCCACTTCAGGGTCCAGTAACTGTGGTCAGCTAGATACTCAGTGCGTTTACATGCACATAGAGAAAATCGAATTTCTGCCGTTTCTCGACTGAAATCGAAGTTCTAAATGGCATGGAAACACCTTAGCTAGGCTGAAATTGAACCGAACTTGATTTCTCGTGATCGAGCTACACGACCTAGATTATGCGATTTTTGCCGAGCTACTTAGTGCATGTATACCCTATCGAGCTACGTAGTCGAGCTACTTACTTCAGCACTGCCCCTTCCGGAAGTGACAAGTGACGAGACCACAAACAGGAAACACAACAGCCTCGGTCGGAAAAAAAAAAAAACAGCCTCGGTCGGCATGACACTTCACCTTAGCCGCCACTTTATTAGGAACACTTCTGTTCATACATACAAACTACAAACACTCTTCTTGTGAACATGGAACTGATAACTTTGTTTATACTCTTGAATAGCTCTTCTTCATGACGACAATCGGAAGTGTACCAACACGATGGGGCGTGTAGTGCCACCTGTAGCTCGGGTGCACAATGTACCTCACACAAGAGCTCAATTTCCTTGTGTGCATGTAGGATTGGATTTCTCTGGCACCCCTGCTGGGACCCTTTGCTCGATTACTGACAGCAGCTCGATTTGGATGTGCATGTAAACGCACTGAGTGACTGATTTTTTTTCTCTCATTTGTTGCTTTTTGTTACATGGCCATACACACCTCATTTCTCATAGCTGGAGTCTAAATCCATATACAGCTTCTTGAGTCATCCGTTGTCCTTGAACTCCGGTGAAGCCAGAACAAAGTTCTTCCTCCAAAATTCTTTGTCATGCATTGCATTGATGAGATCGTCTGAATAAAGCTGAGTATCATCTTCAATGATCTGTTTGAGGGTAGTTCGAGGACGACCAACTCTTCTTTTTCCCTCTGTTTGCCAAATCAGTAACTTGCTGGCTGGTTCCTTTCCTCGGGTCACATGGCCAGCTAGGGCAAGCCTCCTCTTTTGAATTACTTGAGCTAGAGCTGGAAGTGGGCCATACAATTGTGTGTTCGGGATATGATCCCTCCATGATATGTTGTAGATGGCGCGCAGCATCGTTGTGTATGTTCCATCCAACTTTACATTCCTGACTTTGTTTAATGCCCACGACTCAGAGCCATAGAAAAGTATGGACTCTACACAAGCTTTGAAGACCTTTGTCTTGGTAGACTTTTTGATTGGAGCTTTCCAGACTCTCTTTAAAGAGTGTAGGGCGCCCCAAGCTTGACTGATTCTTGACTCAATATCATGGTCGCAGTCTGTATACCCTCCAAGATATTTAAAATCTTGAACACGTTCAATGTTGGAGCCATCAGATGCAGATACACCCTGTTGGGATGTAGGATTCAGATGCATGTATTTGGTTTTGGAGGCATTCAAGTGTAGGCCGATAGCTTTGCATGCATCTTCTACACGTTGAAGCAGGTCTTGAGCTTCTGCAACAGTATCCTCCAAGAGGGCGATATAATCAGCATAATCTAGATCTGGTAGAGTCTGTGCTGGGTATCGTCTACTACGACGTCTGTACAACGTGAGTCCATCAGTGTCTCGGATTACAGTTCGCAGGGCATAATCAAGACAGATAATGAATAAAAAGGGTGCAAGTGGATCACCTTGTAGTACACCGGTATTAATAAGAAAGGGGTCAGTCATTCCATCTGGGGTGATAACTTGAGCAGAGGTGTTGTTATACATGACCCTTATTCCTTCAACCACTTCTTCTGGGATGCCATAAGCAATCAGTATTTGCAGCATTTTCTCTCTGTTTATTGAGTCGAATGCTTTTCGAAAATCGATAAAAACTATGATTGCTTCCTTGCTAAAGTTCTTCAGCTCTTCTACAATACGGCGGAGGGCGAGAATGTGTGAGGAAGTGGACCTTCCTTGTCTGAATCCATTTTGGTTATTCCTGAGGACTGGCCGGATTCGATTCAGGAGGCATCGGTTATAGACTTTTGACGCAATCTGTGACAGTGCGATGCCTCTGTAATTGTCTGGCAGTCTAAGGTCTCCTTTTTTGGGGACTGGAACTAGGCCAGAAAGACCCCATTCCTCAGGACGGTTGCCAAAGTAAGTCTGATTGCAGAACTTACGGAGTTGTTTCTTCACCTTTGGCATTTTCCAAAACTCTGGTGGGAGACCGTCAAGTCCAGGAGCTTTACCATTTTTCATTGCCTTCATAGAAGCGTCTATTTCTGCCTGTGATAATTCACCAGTTGGTATTTCTTGGAACAGATCGAAGACTTTCTCAACTGGTTGATCAGATCATGACTTTTTCAATTGGCTTCGGATTTGACCGATAATATGCGGCTCGCCACACCTGCATATAGCAGTAGTTACCTCACTGAACTAGTTGGCCCTGACCGTTGACTTAGCAAACAGTTCATCCACCCAGTGTCACGTACCCCCCACCGTTGTCTCCAGCTGAGATCTTCCGCTGGGGAGCCAAAACTGCCTTGCTGCATCCCAAGGCAGGTCGTTACCATTTCCCCGTTAGCCAGACCAAGTTCAACATATACAGCTATGGAAAAAATAGATTTGCCATGCTGACATCCTGTTATTATGCCACACTGAAAAGCTGAGAGATAGAAGCACAGCTTGGAACTATTGGCCAAGCTTTTATATTCACGATGTAAGGAACATTATATTAAGGAACAATGTACAATGAAGCTTGGTCTAGACAACTCCATGAAAAGTAAAATTACATAAATTGTGGGTGGTATGGTGGTGTAATGCTTAGCATTGTTGCCTCACATCTAGAAGGTTCTGGGTTTGAGCCCACTGGTTGATGGGGGCCTTTTTGTGTGGAATTTGCATTTTCTCCCTGTGTCTGTGTGTGTTTCCTCTGGGTGCTTCGGTTTCCCCCACAGCCCAAAGACATGCAGGTTTGGCTAATTGGTGGCTCTAAATTGACCATAGGTGTGAATGGTCACAATCTAAGCTGTGACAGGTCTAGCAAGCCAGTGGTAGATTATAAATAACTGACGACTATAATAGTGTCCTGTATAGTCACAAAGTATAACTTTGTAACCAGAAAAATCATTATAGTTTTAACATGAAGTCTGTTTTGTTGAAGTTATAAACTGTTCATTGATGGATACTTGAGTACAAAACTGTCCATGGCAACTGCAGTCCTAAAGATATCATGTTAATTATAGTCCTCAGCCATAGATGCATTACTGTAAGTGACCAGAGCCATCTTCCAAGGGTGACTTTTGACTGTCCATATACTATCCTTGTAAACTTGAAGTGCACATCTAGATTCTAGACAGGTCCGCTCATTGTGATATTGCAACAGTGACTGATTTGAGAAGCCTTGGTGAGGTGCAGTACAATATGCCCAGGATGTTTTCAACCAAACTTCTAACTTCTATACCCCTCTATGGCTCCCTCTCTGAAAAGTGCTTTTCTGTATTTAATCTGTCACAACATGAAAGACATATTCATTCACAGACAGATTCAACAATGGGTAAGTGTAAGATTGGTGAGTAATGAAAGTATATGCTGAAACTGTATTTTAGTCTGACCTTCCTGATTTATTTTACTTACAGTAGTTTGCTTCTTTTTTAACTTCACTGTGTCATGGTATTTTTTAATAATAATATTACAACCCCCTACTTGGTAGAAGATGAACACCAATGGATCTCAGGCCCAAAGCAGAAGCACATGCTCAGCTAATCACACAGCTGGAGCAGTAGGAATGCTAAGCTGCCAGTGTTAGATTTGGAGATGTTTCTATCCGAAGGACAGGGAGGAGGGTAAAGGAGTGCATGTGTACATAACCTTACACATTGCTATTGCTACATGTCATGTATAGGGTAAACATGAGAGTTCATTTCAATCCTTGTTTGATGCTTGTTTATTTGGCAGTCCAGTGTTCAGCAGGTATATAATTTATACTCACTGGAATAATGGAAATGAATGTTTCTATACTAACGCACACATTTTGACTTCACTAAACATTTAATCCACAGTGTCCCTAGAATCCTGCTGTAATGGCTTCTGTAAAGTCTTCTACTCCCAGGATTAACGAATGGCCTGCGCCCAGGCTCCTGGGAATCTTGTTAATAAATAGCATCATGGCTCCAGTCAGAGCTTCCCTTGAGGAATTGTTTGCGTTGTTACAAGGAACACCTGCATTGAACCCCCAGCTGCAGATCCTTTCAGCTCCTCTGCTCCTACTACAACAATTGGTCTCCTCTGTTCCCAAACATTTACAGAGTGTTGTAAAAAGTAGAGGTGATGCAACACAGTGGTCAACATGCCCCTGTCCCAATTTTTTTTTAAATGTGTTGCTGACACCAAATTCAAAATAAGCATATATTTGTTGTTCAGGTCGTTTGCAATGGGCAAATGACCTGAACAACTTCTTTAACAGATTTTGTTTATTTTAGACAGTGCATAGTGTATGTCGGGCGGCACGGTGGTGTAGTGGTTAGCGCTGTGACAATATTTTTATGTAGAATTTGGGGGGAATGTCAGAAGTTTATGGAATAAAACAAAAATGTTCATGTTCCTCAAACACATACCTATAAATAGTAAAACCAGAGAACCTGACAATTTTGCAGTGATCCCTTGTTTTTTTCAGAGCTGTATATTTCATATATTCCTCAAAGTATTAATGGGTGTGCCTTAACAGATGTACCTTGTCAAAAGGTATTTAGTGGAATTTCTTGCCTTTCTAATGCATTTGAGATAATTAAACAACAAATAATAAATAATAAAAATAGTCAAAATCCCGGCGGCGCGGTGGTGTAGTGGTTAGCGCTGTCGCCTCACAGCAAGAAGGTCCTGGGTTCGAGCCCCGGGGCCGGTGAGGGCCTTTCTGTGTGGAGTTTGCATGTTCTCCCCGTGTCCGCGTGGGTTTCCTCCGGGTGCTCCAGTTTCCCCCACAGCCCAAAGACATGCAGGTTAGGTTAACTGGTGACTCTAAATTGACCGTAGGTGTGAATGTGAGTGTGAATGGTTGTCTGTGTCTATGTGTCAGCCCTGTGATGACCTGGTGACTTGTCCAGGGTGTACCCTGCCTTTCGCCCGTAGTCAGCTGGGATAGGCTCCAGCTTGCCTGCGACCCTGTAGAAGGATAAAGCGGCTAGAGATAATGAGATGAGATGAGTCAAAATCCCCAGGCGGCACGGTGGTGTAGTGGTTAGCGCTGTCGCCTCACAGCAAGAAGGTCTGGATTCGAGCCCCATGGCCGGCGAGGGCCTTTCTGTGCGGAGTTTGCATGTTCTCCCCATGTCCGCGTGGGTTTCCTCTGGGTGCTCCGGTTTCCCCCATTGTCCAAAGACATGCAGGTTAGGTTAACTGGTGACTCTAAATTGACTGTAGGTGTGAATGTGAGTATGAATGGTTGTCTGTATCTATGTGTCAGCCCTGTGATGACCTGGTGACTTGTCCAGGGTGTACCCTACCTTTCGCCCGTAGTCAGCTGGGATAGAGTCCAGCTTGCCTGCGACCCTGTAGGACAGGATAAAGCGGCTAGAGGTGGGTTCCCTCAGGGAAATTAAGATTCCAGCAGCATCATTACAGATAAACAGAGAAAAGAAATAGAGAAAACTTCTAGATAAATTAAAATAAATTAAGTATTTACATCTCATCTCATTATCTCTAGCTGCTTTATCCTGTTCTACAGGGTCACAGGCAAGCTGGAGCCTATCCCAGCTGACTACGGGCAAAAGGCGGGGTACACCCTGAACAAGTTGCCAGGTCATCACAGGGCTGACACACAGACACCCATTCACACTCACACCTATGGTCAATTTAGAGTCACCAGTTAACCTAACCTGCATGTCTTTGGACTGTGGGGGAAACCGGAGCACCCAGAGGAAACCCACGCGGACACGGGGAGAACATGCAAACTCCACACAGAAAGGCCCTCGCCGGCCACGGGGCTCGAACCCGGACCTTCTTGCTGTGAGGCGACAGCGCTAACCACTACACCACCGTACCGCCCAAGTATTTACATATACAAATATAAAAAGAATAAGGTAGGGAGAAGGGGGGTGGCGGCAGGAGAGATATTGCACTTTATATTGCACATTATATTGCTCATTGTCTGGTATTGCTTATTGTTAGGCTAGGCTACTGCTCCTTCCCATCCTCTGTCCTTCTGTTACCCCTCCTCCCCCCCAGAGAGGAGCTGTACAGTCTGATGGCGTGAGGGACAAAGGAGTTTTTAAGTCTGTTCATCCTGCACTTGGGAAGGAGCATTCTGTCACTGACCAGGCTCCTCTGGTTGCTAATGACGGTGTGCAGAAGGTGACTGGCATCGTCCATGATGTTCAGTAGTTTATCCATAGACCTCTTCTCTGCCACCATCACCAGAGAGTCCAGCTTCATGCCAATCACAGAGCCAGCCCGCCTGATCAGTTTGTCCAGCCTGTATGTGTCCTTCTTGGATGTGCTACCCCCCCAGCACACCACGGTGTAAAACAGGACACTGGCGACCACAGACTGATAGAACATCCACAGGAGTTTCCTGCAGATGTTAAAGGACCACAGCCTCCTAAGGAAGTATAGCCTGCTCTGTCCCTTCCTGTATAAGTGTTTGGTGTTGCAAGTCCAGTCCAGCTTGCTGTCCAGCCACAGCCCGAGGTACTTGTAGGAATCCACAGCCTCCACCTTGACTCCCTCGATCAGAACTGGTCGTGACCTTGGTCTGGACCTTCCAAAGTCAATGACCAGCTCCTTGGTCTTCGAGGTGTTGAGCTGCAGATGGTTCCTGTTGCACCACACAGCAAAGTCCCTCACCAGGCTCCTATACTCCTCCTCTCTGTCGTCACTGATACACCCAATGATGGCTGTGTCATCGGCAAACTTCTGAATGTGACACAGCTCCGAGTTGTAGTAGAAGTCCGCGGTGTACAGGGTGAAGAGAAAAGGGGCCAGCACTGTGCCCTGGGGTGCTCTGGTGCTGCTAATCACAGTGTCAGACGTGATGTCCTTCGGCCTGATGTACTGCGGCCTGTCTGAGGTAGCTGGAGATCCAGGTGACCAGGCAGGGGTCCACTCGCATCCTGTTCAGTTTGTCCTGAAGCAATAGGGGCTGGATAGTGTTGAAGGCACTCGAGAAGTCCAAGAAGAGGATCCTCACTGTGCCATTTCCCTTATCCAGATGCAAATGGGCTCAGTGTAGCAGGTAGAGGATGGCGTCTTCTACACCGACACCTGCCCGGTACGCAAACTGCAGACAGTCCTGGGCATGTTGTACCTGGGGTCTGAGGAGGCTGAGGAAGAGCCGCTCCAACGTCTTCATCAGATGTGAAGTGAGTGCCACCGGTCAGAAGTCGTTCAGCTCACTGGGCTGATTATTTTTGGGAACTGGTGATGATACATGATGATACATGATGTCTTCCAGAGGGTGGGCACTCTCCCCAGCTGCAGGCTAAGGTTGAAGATGCGTTTGAGTGGTTCACCCAGTTCAGCAGCATAGGTCTTCAGTAGTCAGGGACACACCTTGTCCAGGCTTGCTGCTTTCCTGGAGTGAAGCTTCCTCAGTTGACCTCTGACCTGGTCTGCAGTAATGCATGGAGGAGTCTGTGTTGAGGTGGGGGAGGAGGGGGCTGCTGTGATGACTGGGGGAGGTGTGTTGAGGGAAGAAGGAGAGATGGCTGCAGAGAGGGTGGGGGGGACGTGGGCTGGTTGTACCAATTGAAAAAGTCATTCAACTTATTCACCCTCTCCACTGTCCCCTCAACGACTCTGGTCTTTGTATTGTGGCCTGTGATGGTTTTCACACCTTCCCAGACCTCCCTCATGCTGTTCTCCTTCAGCTTCTGCTCCACCTTTCTCCTGTAGCTGTCCTTAGCTTCCCTCATGCAGCGTTTTACCTCCTGCTGTGCTGCTTTCATTGCCTCCCTATCCCTGCTCCTGAAGGCAGCCTTCTTCCTGTCGAGGACAGCTTTGACTTCCTGTGTTACCCATGGCTTGTTATTAGGGTAACACTGTACAGTCTTAGCGGGGGAGACCATGTCTGCACAGAAGTTAAGGTAATCTGTCAGACAGTGTGTCAGCCCCTCTATGTCCTCACAGTGTGGGCTAAGCAGCACATCCCAGTCCATGATGTCATAACAGTCCCTGATGGCATCTTCCATTTCAGGGGACCACCTCCTGATGGAGCTAGTTGTTGCAGGCTGCCTTTGAACCAGGGGGGTGTACTTCGGCTGTAGAAGAACCAGGTTGTGGTCAGACGTCCCTAGTGGGGGGAGGGGTGTGACTCTGTATGCATCCCTCACATTAGCATACAGAGTCAATTGTCCTGTTGTTCCTTGTTGGACAATCCACAGCCTGGTAAAAAGCAGCCAAAGTAGAGTCCAACGTAGCATGATTAAAGTCCCCAGAAATTATGATAAATGCCTCAGGGTGCTGTGTCTGCAGCCTTGCTGTGACAGAGTGAATCCTCTTACATGCAGCGGCTGCATCTGCCCTCGGAGGGATGTAAACACAGATGGTGATCACGTGACTGAACTCCTTTGGCAGATAATATGGCCGCAGGCTAACGGCTAGCAGCTCCAAGTCCGGGCAACATAAAACTGTCTTTACGGAGATATGTCCCGGGTTACACCAGCGGTTGTTAACATAAATGATGAGTCCCCCACCTTTGCTTTTCCCACGTGTTAGTGTCTTTGTCGGCTCTCACAGCAGTGAATCCCCACAGGTCCACATTAGCATCCGGTACAAGATGTGTTAGCCATGTCATTGTAAAGATAAATAAGCTGCTTTCCCGGTAAATCCCTTGGTTGTTCAGATCGGAAAGCTCGTCGACTTTATTCGGCAGCGAGTTCACATTCCCCATGATAATGGAGGGAATGGATGGTTTGTAGTGCCGCCGGTTGTCCGCTAGCCTAGCCTTTAGCTTAGCTCCAGCCTTGGAGCCCCTGGGTTTCCTCCTCAGCTCTGCCGGGATGGGGTGTCGTATCCCGGCTCATCCTATTGTTTTCAGGGCCAGCAGCTCCTCTCTCGAATAAGTGAGAAAACTGGCTCCTGGTTGCGTGTTAAAGTTAAATATATCCATGTTATATAGTTAAACACACTATGTCTTTATAAGAAGAGCAGAAAAGTAAAAAAAAAGTGGAAAAAAGAGGTTTAAAGAGCTAAAAACTGCAGAGCTACTGGAGAGGCAGCCGTCTCACACAGCGCCCATATATATATGAGATAGTGTATGTCTAAAATTGACCCACTTCCTTATAGTCCACAAGAGTAAAGTATATAAAGTGAAAAACTGTTTGATTTACACATGTTTGATTTACACAACATGCCTACAACTTTAAAGATGAAAACTGCTGTTTTATTGTGACAAACAATAATTAAGATGAAAAAACAGAAATCTGGACTGTGCATAGGTATTCACCCCCTAAAGTCAATACTTTGTAGAGCCATCTTGTCTCTTGGGGTATGTCTCTAGCTTAGCACATCTAGCCACTAGGATTTTTGCCCATTCCTCAGTGCAAAACTCCTTTCCTCAATGCATCTCCTTCAAGTTAGATGAATTGCATTGGTGTACAGCAATCTTCAAGTTATGCTACAGATTCTCAATTGGATTGAGGTCTGGGCTTTGATGAGGCCATTCCAAGACATTTAAATGTTTCCCTTTAAATCACTCCAGAGTAGCTTTAGCAGTATGTTTAGGGTAATTGCCCTACTGGAATATGAACCGTTATCCCAGTCTCAAACCTCTGGCCAAATCAAACAGGTTTTCCTCCAGAATTGCCCTGTATTTAGTGTGATCCATCTTTTCTTCACTCCTGACCAGCTTTCCTGTCCCTGCAGATGAAAAATATCCCCACAGCATGATGCTGCCACCACCATGCTTCACTGTAGGAATGGTGTTCTCAGGGTGTTGGGTTTGCGCCACACATGGCATTTCCCATGATGGCCAAAAATATCAATTTTACTCTCATTTGACCAGAGAATCTTCTTCCATGTGATTTTGGAGTCTGCCACATGCTGTTGGGCAAACTCCAAACATGTTTTCTTAAGCAATTACTTTTTTCTGGCCACGCTTACATAAAGCCCCACTCTGTGGAGTGTACGGCTTAAAGTGGTCTGATAGACAGATACTCCCATCTCCACTGTGGATCTCTGCAGCTCCTTCAGTGTTATCTTTGGTGTCTTTGTTGCATCTCCGATTATTGCCTAGTCTGTGAGGTTTTTTTTTTTTTAGAAGAAACCTTTATTCGTCACATGCACACTTCAAGCACAGTGAAATTCATCATCTACATTTAACCCATCTGAAGCAGTGAACACACGCACACACTCAGAGCAGTGGGCAGCCACACCAAAGCACCCGGCGAGCAGTCAGGGGTCAGGTAGCTTGCTCAAGGGCACCTCAGCCCAAGGCCGCCCCACGTCAACCTAACTGCATGTCTTCAGATTGTGGGGGAAACCAGAGCACCCGGAGGAAACCCATGCAGACACAGGAAGAACATGCAAACTCCATACAGAAAGGCCCTCGCTGGCCGCTGGGTTAGAACCCGGAACCTTCTTGCTGTGAGGCAACCGTGCTAACCACTACACCACCGTGCCGCCCACCACAGTTTTGGTGGGTGGCATTCTTTTGTCAGGTTTGTAGTGGTGTCATATTCTTTCCATTTTTCTATAATTGATTTAATGGTGCTCTGTAGGATATTCAAAGTTTGGGATTTTGTTTATAACCCAACCCTGATCCATACTTCTTCACAACTTTGTCTCTGACATGTTTTGAGTGCTCCTTGGTTCTCATGTTGCTTGCTTAGTAGTCTTGCAGAGTCAGGGTCCTTCCAGAACAGGTTGATTTATACAGACATCATGTGACAGACTATGTGACACTTTGTTTGCACACAGGTGGATCTTAATCAACTAATTATGTGACTTTTGAAGTGAATTGGTTGAAGCAGCTCTTATTTAGGGGTTTCATACAAAAGGGGTGAATACCTGTGCACACTCCAGATTGCTGGTTTTTTTTTCATCTTAATAATAGTTTGTGTCACAATAAAAGAACAGTTTTCACCTTTAAAGTTGTAGGCATGTTGTGTAAATCAAATGGTGCTAACTCCCCAAAAATCCATTTTAATTCCAGCTTGCAATGTGACAAAACAGGACAAACACCAAGGGGGATGAATATTTTTGCAAGACACTGTACATGGTGGTAACTGTAATAACAAATGAAGTGGTGACAATCTTTGTGGATTTTCACAGAGATGACACTTTTTGATGGGCACACATTTCAACCACATGTAACGCTCTGCTCCAAATGTGTCTTTCATTTGTTTCAAGTCCTGTTTTTTTTTAATACTGTGCAACAACAGAGTATTCTGCTTCAAAAGAGACAAATGTTTTCTGAAAAAATTATTTACAACCTCATTATATGGTGTTTTACAGAGATGTTATTTTTGATGGACACAGGATACTTAGCTTACAAAAAAAGTAACTTCCGCTTCGATATCTTTCTATAGTGAATGGAAGTATATGTCCCAAACTAAAACCTAGTTCGTGCTAAAAATGCAATTCTGAATTTAACCAGTAAAATCTAGGTGTAATAATTAAAGTAGAATTAATTAGGTCAAAACTAAGCCCACATTTGGCTATTACAAACTGTAGTATGTCCCTGAAGTGGGTGGAATATTAAAGTGTGGACAGGTGGGAAATGATGTCAACACAGACTTTATTTTTAGTAGTTCATTGATTTTCGGCTTCACTAAGCTCATTTGCTTGCTCTCTCTCTCTCTCTCTCTCACACACACACACAGGTCAGGACAGACTTCATCTCTTCGCTTTCTCTCCCTCTCTCTGCTCCATCATCACTGCAACACACACAACATTGATTGACAACAGGTGTAATGACTTTGCCACTCACCTTCCGTAGCCCCACCCTTGATTCACAAACTGACACTTGACCACACCCCCGCTGCCACACATATTCAGAACTTATAAGAGACATTACTGGTGTAGGTATCGCTGGTGTGTCCCTGTAAAATGGACCTAGTTGCAGGAGGTAGTTGGTGTTATTCAAAAAGACAACCATGATTGTGAAACAGCCCATATATGTGTCAGAAAACAGAATCCAGGGATACATGTCTGCCCGGGGGCATTTTGAGTTATTGACAGATTCAGAAAGTACAGTTTCTAAGCTTTCCAATGATGCCTTCCATGTGAAGATCTGACAATATTTGAAGAATGTGTGGCCTTTTGAAAGTGTATACTTCTTAAAACAGAAAAGGGAGAAAATCGCCCTCAAAGTTTTCCATCTCAGCTACTCTGGGTGTAGGGCGGGCACATAATGGTGCTCATTTGCATGATATTAAGGAAAGCCCTACCCCCTACTAGCTAGCACGATACTACTTTCATGTAAACAAAGATCACCACGTCAATTTTCCTTCCATGCAAAGTATGCCCAAAACAATTATGAAGTACAAAAATAAGTCCTAAAGTATACTTTAACATTTTGTGGTTGAAAAATTACTCACACCGTAAGAAAGAAAGATAGCACGATGATGACACAACTAACACAACACTAGTTTCATGTAAAGTCTCGGTCACAACCGGCCGTACCGTGCTCCTACGGCCGGTCGACATGCAAAAAACGCAAGAAACGCACGGAGAATGCGCAAGAAACACACGGAGAGCGCATGTGTGATGTGCTGATTTTCGAGCCGCAGACCGGCCACAGAGGTTCTTTGTCATGTCAAACAAACTCTACGGGCGCTTACGTTTTTTTCAGGTTGCAAGACAAACTTACGGCCAACGCGCGTCTTTCTCCGTGAACAAAAAAAACCCCGCAGCGATTTGGGAAATGCCAAAAATCACACGGCCAAAAAATCGTACGTCCGGTTGTGACCTAGGCTTAACCAAACCACAACACTCTCCGTTACATGCAAAAATAACCACACAGCCTTAGAGTAATAAACTTACCCCATCAGAAAGAGAAACGGCGCCTTGCACACACCAATGCCTCCGATGGAATGTAATCCTAGAATGGTCCATGTATCATCCGATCATTCAAGTATTCCATTCAATCTGGAAAATGAGGTTGCGGTTTTTTTTGCTAGAAATGGTTATCTCTGATGTAAATACCGTGTGTCTGTTTGTTTCGCGGTGTTTCAGCTCCTCTGCGCTCTGTTTAGTAACTCATTCCATAGTGAAATTACATGCCTGTATGCAGCTAAGTAGCCATGCGCTCAGCCCGTATCATACAGCTGATTCGCGAAAAAAAAAGACTTAAATCATCATGTGAATGGCCCATATGGTAATTTACCCACACCCCCCAGCAGGCTACAGTCCTGACAAAAACGAGACAATTTGCAACAAAAAATGTATGCTTTTCCAACAAAACAATCTATTATCTGAAATATTGATTGCATTCTTCAAGATCTGAACTTGCACATGATGGAAAACAACAAAAATCACAAATTTCGAAAAAAAATGCTTCTTTTGCGATTATCTCGGATTCGTTTCGGCCGACATGTGTCCCTGGATTCGGTGAGGGGTCACATATATTTTTACTCCAATCTACAGTTTTGGCTCTCGCAGATACGGTGCTCCCACTGTATACATTAAATTTACTGTAAGCCTAACTTTGCCTGTGGTAAAATGTCACGTTTAGTATACCATAGTACAATAACTATATATACTGTAGTACAGTAATTTAAATGTACTATATTATACTACAGCAAAATTTCTATAATATGGTTCAGAACACAGTATTTACTACAGTAAAATGGAGAGCATACTATAGATCATTGACTAGGGCAGCCCAGTGGTGTAGTGGTTAGCATAGTCACCTCATAGCAAGAAGGTTTTGGGTTCAAGCCCACTGGTTGATGGGGGCCTTTCTGTGTGGAATTTGCATGTTCTCTCAGTGTCTGTGGATTTCCTTCAGGTGCTCTGGTTTCCCACACAGTTCAATGACATGTAGTTACTCTAATGCCGCTTTTCCACTACCAACGCGGCTGAGTTGGGCTGAGCCGTGCCGTGCTGAGTTGGGCTGAGTCGAGCTGAGTGGGGCTGTTGGAGTTGAATTTCGACTACAACCGCGCTGAACCGTGCTGGCTGGAAGTGGGTGGACACATTGGGTGGAGTTAGCGAAAGTGGGTGGATGTCACGTGATGTCGTTAGGCAGCGCAAACAGTGACATCAGTGAGCTTTTAAGCGATAGTCTCACAACCCGGAGAGTAAACAATAAACATGGAGGACATGGAGTCGTTAGTGTTGCTGGTCTTGGTGCTGTGGCTTGTTGTCACCGACAACGCCAACAGATACTGGCAAGAGCGTATAGATGAGGCAAGGCGCATAAGGCTTCATAATTCTCGTAATTCGTAATTCTCCTTCTTCTGGGTTTACGGTGTTTACAGATCCCAGCGTGCTCGCGGGGCGTGTGTGGGCATGTGAGGACACTCCTCCTCACCAATCAGTGCACAGGGGAGTGTCTCCTCACGCCCCTAGCCCCACTCGGCTCAGTTTGGCTCGCTTCAGCCCCACTCCAAAACCGTGCGAGTTTTGGGGGCTGAGCAGGGCTGAAGCGAGCTGAGTCGTGCTGTTCTTAGATAGTCGAAACGCCAGCCGTGTCGGGCTGAAGTGAGCTGAAAAAGGGTAGTGGAAAAGGGCCATAAATTGCCCTTAGGTGTTAATGGTTGTTTTCCCAAGCCCTGCTGTTTTCCCAAGCCCTGAAGGTTGTGGCAGGAAGGGCATCCGGCAAAAAAACTATGCTCCAATTTGTCATGCTCCACCCCGGATATCCACTCTGGAGATTACAGATCTCTCACGCCAGTGCCGATCTGGATCCGGGACGGGAATTCCACCTCACCTGTATTCACTTCCTGATTTTCACCGCTGCCTTTATGTGGCCCAGTAAAAATACACACAGCACACCAAATATATTAAAGTTGGGTTTAATCTGATATATTTGATTTTCTTGTAGGGATAAAGAAAGAATGGGTGAAGGAAACTCAGAAAACTGTTCCTGAGATTTGATTAACAGACACTAAAAGACTAATACATATAACCTCACCAAATCACAGTCATCAGTACTAAAGAAAAACTGCTGAGAAGTCTCAGTGCAGTCAAACCTCAGGCCAAATCAAAGGAGGCCAGTTAAAGCATGACCTTTGGGTAAATGTACCAAATCAGACTATAGCCTAGCCTATGCATGGGTAACAGTTACAGCGCAACTGTCCAGAAAATACGGCAGTGGCAATCCTGTAAAAAAAAGAACATCAACTTAATATCATGCAGCACTGTGTTCAAAACAGTTTGAAACTCCTCTTCCACATAGATACCTACTTTAACACAAAAATAGCCCGCTCGTTCCTGTCAGGTCTCTAACCGTCTCTAGCAGCACCACAAGTAACAGGAAAATCGAACACCATCTGTTTTTTAACACAAAAATATGAACTCATGGTCCACATACGAATTCAAACATCTCAACCATCATATATCGGTCAGCTTGTGCGCTTACAAAGTGTATCAGAAGAGGATTGCTGGGTTTTAGTCCTGCCGAACCTCATCTCAATGCTCCATCTCAGCTCTGGATATCGTCTTTTTCTGATGACATCACACAATGTGCCTATTTCTTAAAGGGACCTTCCACTTTTTCTAAAACCCGGTACAGGCAAATACATGACTTCCTTCTCATTACTTGAGACATTCTCATCACCTGGCTACATTTAAATACGCTGTTCTCAGACTCTGACTTTGCCAGAACGTCTCATTTGCTACTCTAGCCGTTTCTGTGCCTTTTTGCACCTCATGGTTTTTGCTCTAGCTGTTTTTCTGGTTATAGTTTTTTGCACTAGCATTTTTGCCCTTACCTGTCTTGTTTTTGTCAAATTTTTTGTCTCTCTTTTTTTTTCCCCCCAGAATATTTTTGCCATTTGTTTTTTGTCCTGGGTGGCACGGTGGTGTAGTGGTTAGTGCTGTCACCTCACAGCAAGAGGGTCCGTGTTCGATCCCTGTGGCCGGCGAGGGCCTTTCTGTGTGGAGTTTGCTTGTTCTCACTGTGTCTGCGTGGATTTCCTCCTGGTGCTCCGGTTTCCCCCACAGTCCAAAGACATGTAGGTTAGGTTAACTAGTGACTCTAAATTGACCATAGGTGTGAATGGTTGTCTGTGTCTATGTGTCAGCCCTGTTATGACCTGGCGACTTGTCCAGGGTGTACCCTGCCTGTCACCCATAGTCAGCTGGGATAGGCTCCAGCTTGCCTGTGACCCTGTAGAACAGGATAAAGTGGCTAGAGATAATGAGATGAGATGAGTTTTTTGTCCTGTTTGTTTACCTTTTTCCCTGGATTAAATCACCTTATTTATTGGATAACTGTCTGTGTTCTGCTTTTGTATCCTATCTCACCATACCTCCACCACCCCTAACAGTACATTCTGGCCAACATGGATCCAGCAGAACTCACCTGTCTGAGAACGGCCATCCAGCAGCAAGGGACTCTCCTTGGGACCCATCAACAAGACCTCCAACAGATCACCCAGAACCTTGCCACCCTGTCCAACTCACTCAACCTCCTCACCACACAGATGCAGTGCTATCAAGCCATGCCTACCCCTGCCCAGCCATCTCCAACTTCAGCTCCTGCCACTGCCTTTCTCCGTGAATTGAGACTCCCAACGCCTCAGCCCTATGATGGAGAGCCAGGTACTTGCAGATCGTTCCTATCTCAATACTCATTGATCATGGAGCTGCAACCTCTGACCTTCCCCACAGAATGCGCCCGGGTGGCATATATCATCACGCTCCTCACCGGCAAGGCCAGGGAGTGGGGGACAGTGGTCTGGGACGCCGATGCTCCCTGTTGCTCCAGTTTCAAAGATTTCTCTGAGGAGATGGGGCAAACTTTTGACTGCTCTCTGTCCAGCCGGGAGGTGACTAGGGAACTCATGGAGCTGTGGCAGGGGTCCTGGTCTACCTCGGACTACGTCATCGAGTTCCGGATGTTGGCGGCATTGTGCGGTTGGAACGAGAGCGCCCAGGTCGATGTGTTCCTGCATGGCTTGTCCGACACCATTAAGGATGAACTGGTATCACGGGAACTGCCATCGGACCTCTCCAGTCTCATGGACCTTGCCAACCGTATTGACGCCTGGTTCCAGCAACGGAGGAAAGAGAAGACCTGCCCCAGCTTCACCTCCTCTCCACCTCCAGCCTCGTCCATCAAACCCATGCAGGTAGACCAGGTACAGGTGTCAGCGGAGGAACAACAGCGCCGGCGGAGCACAGGGGCCTGTTTCTACTGCAGTCAGTGAAGACACATCTGCTGAGCCTGCCTGCTAAAGGGAACGAGACCACCAGCGAATTGAGGGGCCCTGATGGGCAACGCTCAGAACCAGTCCCCTACTGATCAACTGTCATTGTCATCCATGACAACCAGCATCACCATTTCCAGGCCCTCGTCGACTCAGGGGTGGACAGGAACCTGATCTGCTCCGCCACCTCCAAGCGTCTGGGAATCCCGCGACTTGCCCTTGACGTCCCTCTCACAGTCCTGACACTCAATGGCACCAGCTTGACCACCATCACCCACATTACTGACCCACTCACCCTGGGGATTTCCAGCAACCACTCTGAAACCATCCAACTCCACATCATGAACAACCCCCATGTACCCATCACCCTAGGATTACCCTGGTTAACGCAGCACAACCCCCACCTAAACTGGGCCGATAACACCATCCTAGGCTGGAGCCACTCCTGCCTAGCTTCCTGCCAGAACTTGCTCTGCCTCCCACCAAACCACTGCAGCCTTCAGCCAGTTTCCTGACCTCTCTCAAGTGCCTCCGGAATACCTGGATTTAAGACTCATGCACGCCCGCGTGCGTATTGGAATGGGTCCCTGAAGAAGTTTGCTCTGTCTTTCTCCTTCCTTCTTCGTCTGATGCGCTCCACTCTCCTTAGGTTAGCGAGCTTTCCTCAGATGTCATCTCACAGAGCTTTCAGGCCTTCTTTTTCAGACTCCTCTGCTTTCCTCCAGCGCTTACGGAGCTGCCTTCTACTCGCCACCAGGTCATCAATTTCTTTCTCCCTCCTTCCCTTTGTCCTCGCTGCTGGCTCCCTGGAGGTCACCCCGCCATACCTGCTGCTGCACTCCTCATACAAGATTTTCCCAAACAGGTTTAGCTTGGCTTCGACTGGGCCATGCAGGGTTTTCTGTAGCAGGTTGCTCAGGTGTTCATCTAACTTGATCCACTCCTGCTTGTTACTTGTCTTTGGCCATTTGATCTTATTCCTTCGGTCTGGGGTCCTCAGGCTTCTGGTTCTCTGGCTTGATAGCAGTCTTGGTTCTCTCAGGGGTGATAATGGGTCCACTCCTTGGGGGTTTTCACCAGGGCTGAACGATATGGACAAAATTTCATATCTCGATATTCATGCCAGATATCTCGATATCGATATGATGTGATATGACTATGGGTTCAGTGAAAACCAAGCATTTTTCAGAAAAATAAAAACATCGTAATACAAAAAAATGTGGAAAGTGCAGTTTTATTTTTAAGAACTCACTGCCAGTCATCAACATTAACATAAATTACAAATAAATAAATTACAAATCAAACATTTTACTGCAGTTTCTCTCATTGTCATACACTCTTCGTGCAGCACGCAATGGTGTTGTTTCAGGTGGTGAAACATGTTTGTTGTGCTACCTTGCTTCGTTGCAATTTTTGCTAAGAAGGTGTTACCTGCACAACACCTCACTCTGGTTAACATTGTCCTTTTTGAATCCAAAATACCTCCAAATAATGGAGGATGATTTATGTTTTGGCACTGTAGGTACAGTTCACCACCTACTGTCTAAGAACTACAACTCCCAGCCAACTTCCACGTTGACCTACGTCACGCCTGGGGGGGATCACTTACATCACATCCTCCATGATTCCATAAAGGGACATGGAAATCCACCATATCTTTCTCTTTGGCATCTGGAACTACACGGACCAGACCTAAAAGGAGGCACTCGCTATCAGACCGTCCGAAACCACGATTTCTTTCTTGCAAGATCCACATTTTAGCGCGTTTTCCTTTTTGTTTACCCTTGATCACGGTAGACTCCGGAAATACGCGATCTTTAACTCAAGCGAGTTATAACCGGTTTTCAGTTATTCCTTATGAGTACGTACGAAACTGCAGCCCGAAAAGGCAGTTTAATTTGTAGTTAAGAAGCGGCTGGACCCTTCTAACTAGTGCACGTTGTTTGATCAGAGTTTTCCTTCCCACGAGCTACGAAGCCTCTCCGAGGATCCTCTGTTTCCCACAGAAGTTTTTCCGAGCTCCTGTGAACTCACCCTCTCCGAGAATTCTCTGCTTTCTACAAAAAGGCGAGATTTTTGAAGTAAGACTGGCATTTGGGCAAGAAGACTAGTCTTAGGAATTAGTTTATTTACTTAGTGTGAATTTACACTCAGGGATTGTTTAAGTGTGCACACTGATTTTGGGTTAATATCATTTGTTCTACTGTTGGTCTCAATTGTTTAATAGATAGGTTTTGCATGCTCTCTCTTTCTAACACTTTAATTTTATTATTTACCCATATTTTGACCTCATTAAGATTTTAGTGAATTTAATAATACTATAAAGCTAGTGGGTTAGCTGTCTAGGGAAGCCTTTTGTCTCCAGAGACCAGGCTTCAACACGTGGTCACACACACTAGGCCTCACACATACTTTAGCTAGCAAACCAGAGCTAACTCTCTTTGTTCTGTAAGGAGACATGTGGTAACCCCTCCCCCCTCCTTTGTTCTTTAGTCTTTTGTCTCAACTTTAGATAATATTCTAAGTCCTGATTCAATTCAACCTTTATAGCACACTCTCCTGTGCCCACATTCAAATCCACATATATCACGGATGACCATTTGAATGTATTTTAATTGTTAACCTTTTAATTTTTGTTATCACACCTACACTAGGCCTCACACACAACCACGTGGCCACTAGGCCTCAAAAGCACATGTTAGCTAGCCTTCCTTTGTCTAGTTAGCACACAAAGCTAATCATTTGCTTACACACAAAAACACATGCTAGCTAGCCCTCCTTTGTCTAATTAGCCTACAAAGCTAACCTTTTGAACACTCACTCACACACACACACACACACACACACACACTGTTTACAGAAGATTTCGCCTGCTGCTATTCAATTTTTATCTTTGTTATAATAAATTCCATTATCATTGAAACTGTGTGTGTTTGTCTGCTGTTCCGATATTTCTTGAAGTCGCCCATATCTCAAAAGAACTCTAAGGTGTATATGAATACTATTAGCTGCAGCTTGGTAAGTGACCATAATAATTCTGAATATACCAGATAATGGTATGATTCACTTTAAATGATTCACTTTAAATGATTCAATTTAAACAATTCAATGAGACTGATTCAATGGTATGATTCAATTCAAATGATTCAAATTAAATGATTCAATGGGATTGATTCAATTTATTTATTAAAGATTGATCACTTAACACCAATCTACATATGCATAAACATAATACACCTACATAAATTGGTGCCCCGTGTGAGGAGATTGGTTAGTCGACTTCTTGAATATTGTTGCAACAACAGATAAACTACCAGTTTGATTGAGCAACTGCTAAGGTATATCTCCAGGTGTGTTAAAACAGTTAACAGTAGTGTGATAACCATATCACAAATACTAACAACCTATTGATAACTTAGGATAAGAGAGCGTTTCCAAACAAAACAAACCTTGTTAATTAATTAATTACATAGTTAATATTAATTAATAATAATTGATTAATAAATTAACTCATTGATTGATTAATTACCCAACACCCAACCTAAGTAAAATGGCATCCCCTCGTGTCTCAGAGACTGAAGACAACACCCAAGACGTGTCTCTCTTTGAGGTCATCGCAGACCTCATTCACTGCTCTGACTCCGAAAGGGCAACCATTAGGGGCATGAGTAGGTGTGATTGCCAAACTAACATAATCAACTCAATAAAACATATGAGAGATCCAAAGAGAACAACAATTAGTGTCCAAGAGGCACTAGGTAAGCTATTCCTGTTACACTTCCAGGATACTGACCTAGAGATCAGATCCCTCCACGGAGAAGCTGGTAGACTGACCTCCAGCAATGCCGAGCTGGCAGCCGAGGTCAATGATTTATATAGGGAGCGTAGTCTCTTGAAGGACTTCCTTGATGAGTGCGCCGAAAGGCTAGAGAAAGCTGAGAAGGGCGCCGGAAGGGCTGCCAAGGAGCAGACCCCCAAAGAAGGGTGCGAGGGGCGTGAGAGACCCCAAACCATGTGTCAAAGCTTAAAGCGGGAGCGGCATCTGAACCGGACACCGTGGATTACCTGGTCGAGCACCAGACATCCCGCCAAACTCCATCAACTTGCTACATGACTCCGTCGTCGTTTAGCCAGGGTGGAGTCATCCTGCGCTCATCCCGAGCCCAGGCCCGTAGCACACCCAGGTCAGTGTGCTACAGCTTCCCTGATCCACCTTCAGATGAATCAGACTACGACTCTTGTGCGGAATGGGAGCAATTCCAGAGTAGCTCAGATAGTGAGTACTCAGGAGAGCGAAGGAGGCTGCGTAAGGATGCGCACCAAGCCCTCCGCATACGGCAAATTGACCTACTTGCCAAAGATATTGAGCGATTCGATCCCGACAATAAAAGAACCAACGTAAATGATTATTTACGAGAAATTGACCGATGCCTGATGGACCTACCGAGAGCCACAATGCGAGAGAAGCTTAAACTGGTCTGGAAGACCTCCAGTAGCAGCGTTCGTGCCTTTTTAGAGACACTACCCCCAAACATTCGCGATAGTTATTCACAACTTCGCAATTACATGAGGGAAGAATATGCGCCATACACGGATGAAACCTCCGTGATGTTGTGCGCAATATAAATCAGACAGAAACGGTCTGAGGCACCTCGTGAGTATTATAGACGGCTACGTACCACCTACTTCCAGGGTAGCAATGCACCAGGTTTAGAAGATGATAGAGGCTTCAAATCCCTTTTCTTACATAACCTCCACCCATGCGTGCGGAACCAAGTCATACTGACGTGTCGGCAAGGTTGCTACTCGATGAGGGAAATTAGGCAACTAGCCCAAATGACCTGGGAGACCATCGTCAAACCCACAGACAGAAACGATGATGATCCCAGAGTCCTTAGTCTCCAGGGTGCAAACGGGCCCCCACTAACCTTAGAAGGAAGGGAAGCTCCAAAAAGGGGACCCAACCGGAGAAATCCCGGTCTGAACCGCCCTTCGCCGAACCATCACCAGGGTGAAGGGAAGAAGCGGCAAGGTAAGGCCAAGAAGGACCGAGGGCAAGGCCATAGTGACTATGGCAACCGCTCCTCATATGAAAAGGGTCATAAGGAACAAGGCGGTCAGCAGCAAGATCGTCATCCCCGCTCTGGCCAGAAACGGCAGGAGCGCGCCAACCATAGCTCTAAACGTAGGGGCAAAGGTAGCCAACACAGTGACTCTGACCGACCTGATGAGTCCCACTCAGAGCTGGACTCTTTGAAGGCCTGCTTGGCTGAATTTAGAAGACTATTACAAAAACAGTCAAATTCCTCAACAGATAAAACAAAAGAGCCCAAGAAGGATGACGAAGGCCGCCCGTTGGCATGACTAGGCCGGGAACCACGAGTATATCTTGTGAAATGGGGAGAAGATTTCTGTGAAACCGTAGGCGATGGTCCGGATGTAGAGCCCCCCCTGGTGGTGAAGGCACACCCACAAAACGCACCTCTGATGCAGTTCTTAGGCGATCTAGTTAGAAGGGGCAATGCTAAGCGCATTTACACCACCCTGGTGGTCGAGGGTACAATCACCCTCCATGCCCTCCTGGATACTGGATTGGAGATCACGCTCATGTGTGCTAAAGTCTTTGCCACCCTCTCTCAGACACGGCTCTCACAAGGTGACCCAATTCCAACAAAGCCCTAGTCTGGTTAACACCAGACCATATCACAAGTGAAATATGGTCTGGAATCCGCCTATTGAATTTCTCATAGGGGAGGTGTGGTTTACGATTGTCAACGGCCGTTTATTGGACGTTGCGAATGTCTATCATTTGGCGTATACGTAGCCCATGGCCAATCATGGCAGTTGTACCCGGTGACGTAGTTGGAGCGACAAAGACGAAGAGGCGAAGAAGAGAAGGAAAGGGAAAGAGAAGGCAAAACAAAAATAGGAAAACAATGGCACCGAACGATTACTGCCATTTGTGCAAGACAAAGCTTGATCGAAAGTTTGGTTCGTATTGCTCGCCGCCATGTTAAATGTGATCCGTAAACAGTCCCAAATAAACTACAAGCTTCCGTTTGTCGAGTAGTATGCGTCACTGTCTTTCCACCCCTCCCCACTCTCTGATTGGCTCCCTACCTCAGGCGAGCCTTTAGACCATAGTTTCCATGCTGTCTTTTCAGATCGGAATGATTGTGCAAAGCAGCATGGGATTTCCCAGGCTAACAAAGCCCTGCAATATAAGCTTAATCAGCTTCACACAGAACAAAGCCCCAGTAACACGAATGGCATGGTTGAGACTCACATTCCAAGGTGTGTCAATCATACATCCCACCTACATCAGCTCTGTGGGTATGGAAGAACTACTGATTGGCCAAGACCTACTCGACAGGTTGGCACCACTCATTGATTGTCATCGCAGTCAATTGTGGGCCCAAATCATGACCCACCCGTCGTTGGGTCCCTCAAAACAGGCACGAGCCCGCTGCGATGAGATTAGTGCAGACACCGATCAACCAAGCGCCACGGGAGACCAAATCCCCAACGAACTTCAATTCATGCCTCCGTACGCCGAGGCTGATGTCAGAACAACCGGCATTGCGAACCCCCCTAGGGGACACAACTCTCTGGAAAACCACACCTCCTTCCTTTGCTCCTTGAGCAACTCAACCTCAGCTATGTACTGCCCTATTCTATCAGGTGAAGTGCGAGTCAACGGGACCACGGTCCTCAATGCAGCTATGACGCTTTGGTCTGAGAAATCGGCCATCAGCCAGACTTTGTTTGACACGCTGTGTCAAAGCCATTCTTGCCCCATTTTCGGGCGGAAAAGCCACCGACTTCTCTCTGCCGAACAACCCCAAACCTCTGTTAAGGCTGTTGGCGTCTGTGCCGTAACCATGACAATTGGAACAAGAGAGTTCCTCCATTTCTTGAGCATGGTCCCTCAACTCTCCAATTCACTCTTCATTGGAGCAGACATTCTGGTTAGGCTAGGAGCCCAGATAGACATGGTGAACCAGGTAATCTGGACTCAAGCCAACATCAACAAACATCCACTCCTCGCTGACCTTGAGCGCATGCGCTCTGGACAAACCATCCCTCAGGCATGCCAGGCAGCAAGTGAGTTTGATGTTGTCATTCCTGCTAGGACGGCCGGTTTTCCCCTTAAGTTAGTCATTCTGAGAGGTCAAGAGCTCCCATCTTCAGAGGCTTTCTTCCAGCCTCTGCCCCCATTCTTGGAACGCAACTTAACAGTTTGTGGTACTCCTCTGCTTGAACTGAACCATTGTTCCTCTTACCTCCTGGTGCAAAACTTGACCAACTCTCCTCTCACCGTGCCTGTGCGCCGTCCCCTAGGTCAGCTGATAGACAGATCATTCCATGACTTTGAACTAACGATTCCAGTCATAGGCAAACTGCCTCTTTCTTTGGTCAGACTAGAAGACAGTAGAACCACCTTCTTTACCGTCCCCCATTACATGATTTGTATCGAGCTACATGACATGCTGTGCGATGACAGAGTTTTCATGGCCAAAATTGACACCGAAGAGGGCATGATGGTATATGCACTCCCCTCTCAGCCGGATGAAAACACCCCTGCGTCAGACGCTGTAGATTCCTCAATAGGCGAACCATATCCAGGGTTCGACCTGGAGGTCCAACAACAGCTTACTAAGGCTGATAGCCTAACCTTGGACTCTCAGAAACAACAACTCCGCCAGTTGTTTTATGACTTCAAAGACACTTGGTCACAGGACTCTAATGACTGCGGAGTCACTGACCTCCACACCGTACGGATCCCCATGGATCCGGATGCACAACCAACATTTGTGCACCAGTACAAAATCCCTCTAGCAGCTTATGACTCTATCCAAGGGATCATAAACACTTTGCTAGAGAAGCAGATCATTCGAGAATGTAATTCCAAATACAATTCTCCCTTGTGGCCCGTGCTGAAGCCTAACGGCAAATGGTGCCTCACCATTGACTACAGGCAGTTGAATAAGCAAGTCCCCTTGTCAAGATGGCCAATGATCCATCTCGACCAGGAACTCGCCGAGGTGAGAGGCGCTAAGTTTTTCTCCACCGCCGACGTGGCCAGTGGATTCTGGACGATGAAAGTCGATCCCAAAGACCAGTATAAACTCGCGTTCTCCTTTGCAAATTGACAGTTCACCTGGAACCGGTGCCATTTTGGGTACTCCAACTCACCAGTGGAATTCAACATATTCCTACACAAGGCCATGAGTGATGCTGCTGCTCGCGGAAACTTGATTTATGTTGACGACATCCTGATCAGATCGCAAACGTTCGAAGCTCAATTAATTGAGATTCGACATGTCCTTACTCAGCTTGCTAATGCTGGAGCCAAGCTCTCCATTACTAAGGGCCAGTGGTGTCGCACAAAAGTTGAATTTGTTGGCCTGCTCGTGGGGCCTGATGGCATCGAACCCCAGTCAGGGAGGATCCAAGCCATCCAAAACATTAAAGCCCCCACTAATGTGTCAGAAATTAGGAGCTTCCTAGGCATCTGCAATTACTCCAGGCAGTTTATTGAGGACTACGCAGAAATTGTGAGACCACTCACAGAGCTTCTCCAAAAGGATAAGGAGTTCCAGTGGGACAGTCCTCAAGAACAGGCTTTCAGAGAGATGAAGCAGAAATTGTGCTCCGCCCCCTGCCTCGCTTATCCAGACAAGGACAAAGCATTTTACCTTGAAGCCAGTTTCTCCACTCACTGCCTAAGTGCTGCCTTATCACAGCAGTATGATAAGGGCAGGCGAGTCGTTGCATACACTAGCCGTTCACTTAGTAGTGTGGAGCTTAAATTCTCAAACTGCGAGAAAGCCCTGTTAACCACTGTTTGGGCCGTCGAACATTTCCGCAGCTACATTGGTGGTCAGAAAGTGGTGATAGAGACATCTCACCAACCTGTCTCTTTCTTAAACAGTCAAAGACTAAGAGACAGAAGGGTGTCCAATAGCTGCATCGCGGCATGGATGATGGTCTTACAGGGCTACGACATTGAGGTGAAGTATGCCCAAAACCATAAGATGGCACTGGGCCAAGGCTTAGCTGACTGCCAGCACTGCGATTGCGAAAAGGAGGCAGAACAGAATCCTGTCCTCTTAACAACACCCTCCCCTCCATCAGACCACCACTATTATGACGATAACTCGTGCAAAGACCTTCCCGTGGTCTACGTAGATGGTTGTTCCTCCCGTCATGAGAATAAACTGCGAGCCGGCATTGGTATTGTTTGGACAACAGGCCCTCTGGCAGGACAATACCAATACCAAATCAGAGCCAGGACAAGCCAATATGCAGAGATAGTGGCAGTGCTCATCGCTTTGCAACAAGCCAGCGAAGTGGGCATTGAGCAACTAGTCATCTGCTCTGACTCCAACTATGCCCATCACAGCTTCATTTCCCACTTCCCCACATGGAAAATGAATGACATGAAAAATGCTAAAGGAAAAGTAGTGAAACACTCTGAACTTTTCCTGGCATGTGACAAACCGGTGGCAGGCAAGGGAATGACTGTGTATTGGAAAAAGGTGAAAGGGCACTCTCAAGTCCCTGGACCTGATAAAATTGGCAACGATGAGGCTGATCACCTCGCCAAAGCAGGTGCTGTGGACGGTCCCCCCTGGGAGTTCCAGGAGGGATGGCTCCCTGAGAAACCATGTCACGTCGTGAACGCCATTACTCGCCGAAAGGCTAGAGAAAGGTGCGAAGACCTAACACCCCAGTCGTTGACCATCCATTTAGGTAGACAACCAGGCGACATAGATCTGGTAACTATGCAGGATAAGGACCCAACTATCAGCCAGATTCGCAACTTTGTTACAGACCCAAGGGCATTCCCCATATCAGAAGCGGTGCTACAACAGTCAAAAGACCTAAAACACCTCCATAACCTCCAGCACTGCCTGAAGCTCGAAAAAGGGCTCCTGGTGTACATGCCTCGTGGCCAAGGACCACCCCGCTGGGTCATCCCCATGGACCACAGGGGGATTGTCTTGCAATATGCTCATGACAGTACATGTGGAGGCCATAGGAGCGCTAGGGCCATCTACAAGACTCTCCAGCCAATAGTCTATTGGCCTTTCATGATCAAAGACATAACCGAGTATGTCAAAGGATGCCTGGTCTGTTGTCGATTTAGCCCATCCAAACCGCTAAATAGAGCTCCCCTGCAAAGTCACGGAATTACCTTTCCCTGGTCCAACCTCCAAATGGACCGGATCGGTCCGGTCCCAAAATCTTCCTGGGGTAACAAATACCTCCTTACCATCACATGCACTTTCACAAAATGGATAGAATGTCTACCAGCCCCTAATGATACCGCAGAGACTACTGCTCTCCTTCTCATGAACCATGTGTTCAGCCATTGGGGCCTTCCTCTATCCATCGACTCAGACAAGGGCACCCATTTCACTGCTGGTGTAATGGCTGCGCTGTGGAACATGTTAGGCGTTGAGGCGAAATTCCATATCGCGCACCACCCTCAATCCTCTGGTCAGGTTGAACAAGCCAATCAAACCATCGTGAGCATGCTGCGAAAGTATGTCACCTACCATGGTAAGGATTGGGATGTGAAACTTCCCTTAGTGCTAATGGCAGTCAGGTCCACCCCTCATTGCACCACTGGAGTCACACCTTTTGAGATGATGACTGGGCGGGAAATGGTTCTCCCACTGCATCTCCTATACAGACCAGAGGACATGAGCATCGCCACTGCATACACCGCACGTCAATATGTCATCGACCTACAATGCCACCTACAATCCACCTTTGCATGGGCCCAAAAGAATCTCGAAACGAGCGTGAAAGGACAAAAGGCCTACTACGATTGAAAAGCCTCCCATCACGAATATCAAATAGGTGACAAAGTCCTCTACTTCAACTTTACCAAGCCGGTAGGAGTCTCAAAGAAGTTCCTACCACACTGGTCGGGACCTTTCGAGATCGTGGGAAAACTGTCCCCCGTCACGTACTGCATTAGGACATCCAGGCCTAATCATACGCCCTCCTACCAATAGGTTCATAGCAATCAAATCAAACCTTTTGAACAGTCCTCATTCCAAAAAGGGGGTGAACGATTGTTAGGCCCATCCAGTCCACCCAGCTTGTACGCCTCACTCACCCTTAAGCATACACTAACACTCCCAATCAAATTTACCAACCCAATAAAATAAAAAACCCTTCTGTATGTTACAGAATGGACTCCCTCGGAATCCTGTGCATCCTCCTCACCATACAACTCAGTCAGTCTGAGTACAGTGAAAAGAGAAGTTAGCATTCTGAAAGAGGAAATGCCAGAGATCCGAGAGAAACTGTTTTCCCAACAAGAGGAGTTGCAGGGCTTAGGCAAAACCCTGCAGGGAACTATACTAACCGTTAACATGCATTCTGCTCTAATCTATAACACTGTGCATGCCATAGACAAATTGGCCGAAATAATCAAGAGCGAGATCAAATACGTCAGAATAGTAAGGGATTTAGTGCAAGACCTGCTTAGGGAAATTGGCAACTCGATCAGTACCCTGAGTAGTGGCAAGATCCCACCGTATCTCATACCCCTTAACATGGTAGAGAATATACTAAAATCCGCTACTACTACTAACATGCATTCCTTGCAAATACACCTGGCCTATAGTCTTGGCAGTGCTATCCCCATTTTTGTGAGTCCACAAGATTTAGAGATAGGTTTCATGCTAAATCTACCCATCATTGAGAAAACCAACATATATAGACTCAATTCTGTCCTCAACGTGGGTTTCTGGAAAAACAATGCCCATATACACATACAGACACCACCCATGGTAGCATTCCATGACGACAACCCCTCTGTCTACTTTATTCCCAACCTAGAGATGTGCACCGCCACTAAGGACATCCACTGGGTCTGCCCAAGCAACCCATTCATTAGAGACACTACAGATTGCCTGTGTGTTTTGAGGGCGAATGCGCCCGAACAAAGGTGTGTAGGTCAAATGTCCGCAAAGGACGAGGATATGGAAACTAGAGTAGAGAGAGCTGGTAGTCGGTGGGTTGTTAACACTCCAAAAACTGAAGTCTTGATGTCATACGACCAGCACGACACAGCCACCAGAATGAAAATCCCAAACCAAACGGTGTTCCTTAGTGTACCACAGGGAGCCACCATTCACGTAGGTGATATCACCCTACACCATCTTAGTACTGACAGGTACGATTCTGAGATTGAAATGATAGACGCATTCCAAGGTTATGATCTTGAGATCAATAACACCCTCCAACAGCAACTACTGGTTGAAGGGACCAAAACGGTGAAATTTAGTTTAGATCAGACTGGATTTTCAACTATGGTCCCCCGCTACCAGGTCAAAGAGTCATCTGATCTAGGATCTACCATAGGTCTGATTGCTTTGGGACGTCTTCTCAGTGGCTGGGTCTTAACCGCTGGCATCGCATACATGCTACACAAATACATAACCACACTACATGCCAAGCTGGATAAGGTGGTCTGCGTCCCTGACAGTTTTGGCCACAGTAGCGCACGCTTTCTGGCCAGACCACCTGCTGGTGTTACCTTGCCAGAAGATTAGGTTTAACAACCCAAACACTAACACCTCTTTCCTTTCCTCCACTTCTTCTCTTTTCTTGTTTTTTTCTTTTCTTTGAGTAGGAAATGAAGTATATATATATATAGTGTTTACTGTTTAAAATTTTTGATGTAACTCTGACCTAGTTAGAGAGTGATTATATGCCCAAATGCCTATAGTGATTATATGCCTGTAGCGCGGATAATGTGTGGGTGGAGTACAGAGGACGGCAGGACAACGTTTGGAGGTAGAGGAAGCGTATTTATTAAATAACTTTTCAGTTTTAATGGCGTAAGCACACACGCACACAGACACACACACACAGCCTCCAATCCCGGGTCGCGCTCCCTCTGCTCTCTCTCAGCCTCCTTAAATAGGGACCGGTTTACTGGGAAAACACACACAAAACACAGGTTAATTACCATCAGGTGAAGCGATTCTGCCACTCACCTTCCCTGGCTCCCCCCTCCTGTCACAGACCGGCGCTTGACCACGCCCCCACTGCCACATACCCCCACCGCCCGACTCAGGCCGGGCGCCCGTCCGGCCCGTAGCCGACTCCCCCCCCCCTTGACGGGAGAGGAAGTCCGCCACGACCATCTGTGCCCCCAGCCTGTGGACCACCTTGAAGTTGAAGGGTTGGAGTGCCAGATACCAACGGGTGATCCGCGCGTTGGCATCCTTCATGTGGTGGAGCCACTGGAGGGGCGCGTGGTCTGAACAGAGGGTGAAAGAGCGCCCCAGCAGGTAGTAACGGAGGGCAAGGACCGCCCACTTGATCGCCAGGCACTCTTTCTCAATTGTGCTGTAGCGCCCCTCACGCACTGACAGCTTCCGGCTGATGTATAGGACTGGGCGATCCTCCCCCTCCACCTGCTGGGACAAAACGGCCCCCAGCCCTCTGTCCGACGCATCCGTCTGTAACAAAAAAGGGAGAGAGAAGTCAGGGGAGTGTAAAAGTGGCCCCCCACACAGTGCAGCCTTTACCTCAGAGAAAGCCCGCTGGCACTGCTCCGTCCACTGGACCAGATCTGGCGCCCCCTTTTTAGTGAGGTCAGTCAGCGGGCTGGTGACGTCCGAATAATTAGGTATAAACCTACGATAGTAGCCAGCCAGCCCCAGGAACTGTCTCACCCCCTTTTTGGTCTTGGGCCTCGGGCAGGCCGCAATCGCTGCTGTCTTATTAATTTGGGGACGCACCTGCCCGTTACCCAAGTGGAAGCCCAGATACCGTACTTCCACCCGCCCAATCGCACACTTCTTCGGGTTGGCAGTGAGCCCCGCCCACCTCAGCGACCTAAGGACGGCCCTCAGGTGTTGCAGGTGCCGCTGCCAGTCATTACTATAAACGATGATGTCGTCTAGGTAAGCGGCCGCATAGGTGGCGTGGGGCCGGAGGACCCGGTCCATCAGCTGCTGAAACGTAGCGGGCGCCCCAAACAGCCCAAACGGAAGTGTGACGAACTGGTGTAAGCCGAACGGTGTGGAAAAGGCCGTTTTTTCCCGGGATAATGGAGTCAAGGGGATCTGCCAATATCCCTTCGTCAAATCCAGTGTCGAGTAAAAACGAGCCGTGCCTAGTCGATCGAGCAGCTCATCAATACGAGGCATTGGGTACGCGTCGAATTTAGACACCGCGTTGACTTTTCTATAGTCCACACAGAACCGGACCGAGCCATCGGCCTTGGGAACCAAGACCACCGGGCTGCTCCAGTCACTGTGGGACTCCTCGATGATGCCCATTTCGAGCATGGCCTGAAGTTCTTCCCGAACCACCTTTTTTTTGTGTTCGGGTAATCTATAAGGACGGCTACGCACTACCACCCCCGGGGGTGTCTCTATGTGGTGTTCTATGAGGTTGGTGCGACCGGGCAGGGGCGAGAACACATCCGAAAACTCGGCCTGCAACTGGGCGACCTCCCTGAGTTGGGTCGGGGAGAGGTGGTCTTCACAGGGGACCGGAGAGGTACGTGATGCCAATGTGCCTTTTTGGACCTCCGGCCCCAGCTCCGCCTTCTCCAGAACTACCGACACCAACGCCACGGGGACCTCCTCGCTCCAGAGTTTCAGCAGATTGAGGTGGTAGATCTGTAGCGCCCCCTCCCTGTCCATTCGCCTAACCTCATAGTCGACGTCCCCGACTCGCCGTGTGACCTCAAAGGGTCCTTGCCACTTGGCGATTAATTTGGAGCTCGATGTGGGCAACAGGATGAGTACCTTATCTCCTGGAGTGAACTCTCTAAGGCGCGTGCCCTTGTTGTACAGGCGGGTTTGTCGTTCCTGGGCCTGCCGCAAATTCTCCTGAGTTAGGTGGGTGAGCGTGTGGAGTTTTGCGCGCAGGTCCATAACGTACTGAATTTCGTTTTTACTTTGTGAAGGTCCCTCCTCCCAATTTTCCTGCAGTACATCTAAGATGCCGCGCGGCTTACGCCCATATAATAATTCAAACGGGGAGAACCCCGTGGAGGCTTGGGGGACCTCTCGCACTGCAAACAACAAGGGTTCGAGCCACTTATCCTAGTTACGTGCGTCCTCACTTACAAATTTCTTGATAATATTCTTGAGGGTGCGATTGAACCGTTCAACTAAACCGTCCATCTGTGGGTGATAAACGCTGGTGCGGATCGGCTTAATACCCAGTAGCCCATACAGTTCGCTCAGTGTTCGTGACATAAACGAGGTGCCTTGGTCAGTCAGAATCTCTTTCGGGATTCCAACCCGGGAGATTACGTGGAAGAGGGCCTCTGCAATACTGCGTGCTGAGATATTGCGAAGAGGCACCGCTTCCGGGTATCGCGTTGCATAGTCCACCAGAACCAATATAAAGCGGTACCCTCGTGTTGACCGATCTAATGGCCCGACGAGATGCATCCCAATTCTTTCGAACGGGGTCTCAATTAATGGTAGAGGGCGCAAGGGCGCTTTTGGAATGGCCGCTGGATTTACTAATTGGCATTCGCGGCACGCCGTACACCACTTACGGACGTCGCCGCGAATCCCCGGCCAATAGAATCGGGCCATTATCTGGGCGAGTGTCTTATCCTGCCCGAGGTGTCCAGCCCTGGGATTAAAGTGAGCCGCCTGGAATACCAATTCCCGGCGGCTCTTTGGAATTAACAACTGGGTGACTCGCTCTTTTGTCTGAGTGTCCTGCGTCACTCGGTATAACCTATCCTTCAAAATGGAGAAATAGGGGAAGGACGGGGTGGCGTTCGGCTGGAGCGTTTGACCATCGATTACTCTCACTTGGTCAAACGCGTGTCGCAGAGTCTCGTCTCGCGATTGTTCCAGTGGGAAATCCGCGAGGGATTCCCCAATAGAAAGAGGAGGGGCCGGCGGCTCCTCACTCTGTCGCGGAGATGACGTAGACGGCTCTGCGACTGCAGCTCCAGCCAAAGCGACACTGGGACCTTCCCCTGTCAACCGGCAGGACCCACTCTTTACTAGGCGTGCCATTAAACCCCGAAATCCCGGCCAATCCGTCCCCAAGATCAAAGAGTGGGTAAGGCGAGGATTAACCGCCGCCTTCACTATTGATTTTTCCTCTCTGAAATGTATGTGGACCGACACCAACGGGTAGCTGTGAATATCCCCGTGCACACACAACACCTTCACCCCTTGTGCTCCCCCCAATGCCTCGTCTTGCACCAGGCTTTGGCGGATCGAGGTCTGATTGCAACCCAAATCCACCAACGCCTGATATGTAGCCCCTTGTACACTTACCGGTATGCGATACGCTCCGGCCCGATCGAGGGCAGCCTCTGGCGCGTCGGGGATCCGCACCACTGCCCCCACCTCCATCGCTACACACTGTTGCTGCAGGTGGCCCGGTTCCCCGCCGCGCCAGCAAACCGGCCCGGGCCTTCCCTCTGCAGCTGTGTTCTGGGGCTCACTCACCTGAGGGGGGGGAGAGACAGACACAGAAGGGAGAAACGGGAGGGCACCACGGGTGCGGCGGGTCGGCTGGGGTGGAGCCGGCCCCCGCCTCCGTGGTGGGGGAATGGGGCGAGGACGGGACACGGGAGGAGGGGGGGGAGAAAGAGAGAGAGAAGAGGAGAGAGAAGATGACATCGTCCGTTGTCCTGCCGCCGGAAGAGCCGCCAGATGATCCTCCGCCAGTCCTACGGCCTGATCCAGCGACGCCGGGCGGTGGCACTGGACCCACTCCGCGGTTCCGGCTGGTAAGTGGGCGACGAACTGTTCCAGCGCCACCTGGTCGATGATTCCTTCGGCGTCGCGATCTTCGGCCCTCAGCCACCGCCAGCAGGCGTCCCGGAGCTGCTGGCCGAATGCGAACGGGCTGCCGACTTCCTCCATCCGCAGCGCGCGGAAGCGCTGGCGCTGCTGCTCCGGCGTGCGCCCCACGCACTGGAGGACAGCCCAGCGAAGGTCGGCGTAGGCCAGCCGGCAGTCGGCGGGGAGCTGTAGTGCGGCCAGCTGCGCCTCTCCCGTCAGGAGGGGGAGGAGGCGCGCCGCGCGCTGCTCCATCGGCCACCCCGAGGCTTCGGCGACCTGCTCGGACAAAGTGATGAAAGCCTCGGGGTCGTCCTGCGGGCCCATCTTGGTCATGGTAAGGGGAGACGGGCCCACGGCCGGGGCGCTGGTGGACCCCGCCGACGCGAGGAGCCGCCGGAACGCCTCTCGATCTTCCTGCTGGGCCAGCACCAGGGCTTCAAAGCGGCGCTCCTGCTCCTTTCGGAGCGTGACGAGTGCCTGGTGCTGGCTCTGCTGAGCCGTGGCGAGGGCGTGGACCAAGTCCGCGAACGGGGAGGATTCCATGGAGCTGCAGGACTGATGCTCCACCTTTTCCCGGGTTTCAGCACCACTGTAGCGCGGATAATGTGTGGGTGGAGTACAGAGGACGGCAGGACAACGTTTGGAGGTAGAGGAAGCGTATTTATTAAATAACTTTTCAGTTTTAACGGCGTAAGCACACACGCACACAGACACACACACACAGCCTCCAATCCCGGGTCACGCTCCCTCTGCTCTCTCTCAGCCTCCTTAAATAGGGACCGGTTTACTGGGAAAACACACACAAAACACAGGTTAATTACCATCAGGTGAAGCGATTCTGCCACTCACCTTCCCTGGCTCCCCCCTCCTGTCACAGACCGGCGCTTGACCACGCCCCCACTGCCACAATGCCCAAAATGCCTCTACGTCCAACTGTCTTACTGGAACTCAGAAGTTTACACAGTTTTCACGGGACACCATGGACTGTACAGAACAAGTCTACCTCAAGGACTATGGACACGGCGACTGTACAGTATGGTGCTCTCAGTGCTACGACTCCATCATATCCCGGAGACCAAAAGGGGGAATGTAGGTACAGTTTGCCACCTACTGTCTAAGAACTACAACTCCCAGCCAACTTCCGCGTTGACCTACGTCACGCCTGGGCGGGATCACTTACATCACATCCTCCATGAGTCCATAAAGGGACCTGGAAATCTGCCATATCTTTCTCTTTGGCGTCTGGAACTACACGGACCAGACCTAAAAGGAGGCACTCGCTATCAGACCGTTCGAAACCACGATTTCTTTCTTGCAAGAGCCACATTTTAGCGCGTTTTCCTTTTTGTTTACCCTTGATCACGGTAGACTCCGGAAATACGCGATCTTTAACTCAAGCAAGTTATAACTGGTTTTCAGTTATTCCTTATGAGTACGTACGAAACTGCAGCCCGAAAAGGCAGTTTAATTTGTAGTTAAGAAGCGGCTGGACCCTTCTAACTAGTGCACGTTGTTTGATCAGAGTTTTCCTTCCCACGAGCTACGAAGCCTCTCCGAGGATCCTCTGTTTCCCACAGAAGTTTTCCCGAGCTCCTGTGAACTCACCCTCTCCGAGAATTCTCTGCTTTCTACAAAAAGGCGAGATTTTTGAAGTAAGACTGGCATTTGGGCAAGAAGACTAATCTTAGGAATTAGTTTATTTACTTAGTGTGAATTTACACTCAGGGATTGTTTAAGTGTGCACACTGATTTTGGGTTTCTATCATTTGTTCTACTGTTGGTCTCAATTGTTTAATAGATAGGTTTTGCATACTCTCTCTTTCTTTCTAACACTTTAATTTTATTATTTACCCATATTTTGACCTCATTAAGATTTCAGTGAATTTAATAATACTATAAAGCTAGTGGGTTAGCTGTCTAGGGAAGCCTTTTGTCTCCAGGGACCAGGCTTCAACACGTGGTCACACACATTAGACCTCACACATACTTTAGCTAGCAAACCAGAGCTAACTCTCTTTGTTCTGTAAGGAGACATGTGGTAACCCCACCCCCCCTCCTTTGTTCTTTATCACGAGGTCTTTTGTCTCAACTTTAGATAATATTCTAAGTCCTGATTCAATTCAACCTGTGGTTGGTAGAAGAGAGCAACTGGACTTGCTTGAAAAGTCTTGAAGACGTTTCGCCTCTCGTCCGAAAGGCATCATCAGTTCTGTCTGTCTAATAGGGAGTATCAAGTATTTATCCTCTCATGGATCATAATAGAATCCAAATCAGAATGCTGATGGCTGCATTGAAGGTGGCTGATAGATGTCATAGACACCCACCTCTGTTCAGTGATGGTCGTTCCAGGCTGACAAAATTGAACGATCCTCTCTGGCTAAGATGTCTGCCAGTTTTCTGGAAGTCCTCTCATACTCCCGCACTAGTCGAAGGGAACTCATCCCAAAGTGTGTAGAAACATATCTGTGAAGATACTCAGTCGTCCAGGTACATAGTAATCTGTGGTTGGTAGAAGAGAGCAACTGGACTTGCTTGAAAAGTCTTGAAGACGTTTCGCCTCTCGTCCGAAAGGCATCATCAGTTCTGTCTGTCTAATAGGGAGTATCAAGTATTTATCCTCTCATGGATCATAATAGAATCCAAATCAGAATGCTGATGGCTGCATTGAAGGTGGCTGATAGATGTCATAGACACCCACCTCTGTTCAGTGATGGTCGTTCCAGGCTGACAAAATTGAACGATCCTCTCTGGCTAAGATGTCTGCCAGTTTTCTGGAAGTCCTCTCATACTCCCGCACTAGTCGAAGGGAACTCATCCCAAAGTGTGTAGAAACATATCTGTGAAGATACTCAGTCGTCCAGGTACATAGTAATCTGTGGTTGGTAGAAGAGAGCAACTGGACTTGCTTGAAAAGTCTTGAAGACGTTTCGCCTCTCGTCCGAAAGGCATCATCAGTTCTGTCTGTCTAATAGGGAGTATCAAGTATTTATCCTCTCATGGATCATGATCCATGAGAGGATAAATACTTGATACTCCCTATTAGACAGACAGAACTGATGATGCCTTTCGGATGAGAGGCGAAACGTCTTCAAGACTTTTCAAGCAAGTCCAGTTGCTCTCTTCTACCAACCACAGATTACTATGTACCTGGACGACTGAGTATCTTCACAGATATGTTTCTAGATCCATGAGAGGATAAATACTTGATACTCCCTATTAGACAGACAGAACTGATGATGCCTTTCGGACGAGAGGCGAAACGTCTTCAAGACTTTTCAAGCAAGTCCAGTTGCTCTCTTCTACCAACCACAGATTACTGTGTACCTGGACGACTGAGTATCTTCACAGATATGATTCAATTCAACCTTTATAGCGCACTCTCCTGTGCCCACATTCAAATCCACATATATCACGGATGACCATTTGAATGTATTTTAATTGTTAACCTTTAATTTTTGTTATCACACCTACACTAGGCCTCACACACAACCACGTGGTCACTAGGCCTCAAAAGCACGTTAGCTAGCCTTCCTTTGTCTAGTTAGCACACAAAGCCAATCATTTGCTTACACACACAAACACATGCTAGCTAGCCTTCCTTTGTCTAATTAGCCTACAAAGCTAACCTTTTGAACACACATTCACACACACACACACACACACCCACACTCTGTTTACAGAAGATTTCACTTGCTGCTATTCAATTTTTATCTTTGTTATAATAAATTCCATTATCATTGAAACTGTGTGTGTTTGTCTGCTGTTCCGATATTTCTTGAAGTCGCCCATATCTCAAAAGAACTCTAAGGTGTATATGAATACTATTAGCTGCAGCTTGGTAAGTGACCATAATCATTCTGAATATACCAGATAATGGTATGATTCACTTTAAATGATTCACTTTAAATGATTCAATTTAAACAATTCAATGAGACTGATTCAATGGTATGATTCAATTCAAATGATTCAAATTAAATGATTCAATGGGATTGATTCAATTTACTTATTAAAGATTGATCACTTAACACCAATCTACATATGCATAAACATAATACACCTACAGCACCAAGTCAGATTCTGCACTGCCACTGGCCGCATTATCTTCCGCACTCATTTTCTTTCTTTCTGTAGTGTGTGCACGCATCGGTCTCCATCTCCCTCACTCCCACCCTCATATGTTTGTCATTGGTTGGCTTCAGCTGTCAATCCACAGCAAGCATGAAATAAGGTTTGTGGTTGGCTGGGCTTAGCAGTGCATTCAAGGGCAATCGTAAAAATGATGTTTGTGTTGTACATGCAGGGCGAGCGCGGGGAGGGGAAATCTATATCGTCGCTTTTTCGATATTAATATCTTGAATGTTCATATCTAGATAAAGATACGATAATGATATATCGTTCAGCCCTAGTTTTCACCATCCCTTTCTTCCACTTCCCTCTTTTCCTCTTGCTCTGCCTCTGCAACATTGGGCCCACTGGTGCTGTGGTTATCGCCCTGGCCATGGATCCCAATTTTCTGGCCTGCCCTTTGGGCAGTGCAAGGTTGCTTACGGCTAACGCCTCCACATTTCGCCCTTCCCATGTGGATGTGAAGCCCTCTGAGTGTTGTCGTTTTTCCCATCCACACCCACACTTCCGTAAAATCTTCATCTTGTTTGTTGTCCTTGCGTTCGTTACCATTAAATCCGTCCTAGTAGGCCCTTCTTCCATCCTGCCTCTCGGAGGGCCTTCAGGCTGTTTTCCTTATTGTAGTAGGTTTTGGGCATTTCCACTAGGGAAACTAGAGGGTAGGGTTACCAACCCGCCTCTCCGGGGGGAAGTCTATCCTGCTGCCACCAGCCTCTCCTGGTTGTCCTCCAGTCTTTCCTGGACTCCAACTGCTCTATTCACAGTACCCACTGTTTCCAGGAATGCATTGTTCTATACAGAGTAGATGGTATTTCTGCTGGGCTCTGGGCCTGTCGCACCTCTACTGGTGCCCATGGCAGACTGTGCATGGCAGGGGCATCCACTTCCTGAGTCTGGCCTAGGCCAGACCGCATACCATGGAGCTAGGTAGCAGCAGGGTCCTCAGCTGGGGACCACCACTCATTGATGTTTTGCCCCTTATCCCAGAACATCTCCTGGTGGTGGGGCAGTTCCAGGGACGACTCCCTGTCACCCCCTGCAGCTACCCTCCTTAGATGTTACCTCCCCAAGACTTATCTCATCTTCTCAGCCAAAGCCAGAAACTTGCCTTCTCTGCCTCCTCTGAAATCTCCCTCATGGCTTTGTGGAGTCTAGCTCCCTGCAACCCCACATCCTTTAGGAGATGTGATGTGGAGCCTCCCATAAATCCTCTGACCCCCACCTCCACTGGGTAGAGCTTCACGCTCCATCTGCCTTCCCTGCCCTCCACAGCCAGGTCTACGTACTTGGCCTTCTTACTTTCGTAGGCTACCTCCAGCTCCTCTTCCCATGGCACTGTCAGCTCTATTAGTAGAGCAGATTTATGTATGGCCATCAAAGTATTATTTATATTATTCATGATATATTTTCGTGAATATTGATTTGTTTTGTATTGTGCAGGAGACATTTCACTGTTGCAACTTTCTCAATGAACAGGGGAGGTTTATTCTCTGTTAAAAAGTTAATGAGTTTAAAAGTTATTGCCAATTTTTTAAATTAAAAATCCCACTGGTTCAACACATTTTGGCATCAAAATGATTGTGTGAATTTCCACAAATGAAGCATGTAATTCCATATTTTAAATAAACCATATTTTCCCAGTTTTTAGCATTTCTTACGCTGACTGTTTTAAAAGAGACTTTCCACTTATTGACTGCTTTTACATCTTTTAAACTCTCAAAAATCAAACAATTCTTGTGCAGTCTACACATTTTGGCAGAGGATTAATCAGACATCTACCCGATTTGGACCATATACAGTAATTAGCTTAGCGACTTGGTGAATATTTTCCAAGTTTTGAAGGTTTGTTAAACGATATCACAGATCATATAAATGTGTCTAATTTTCTTCTAATTGTCTTTACTCTCGTGATATTTACTGGGTCAACACAGACAAATTTCAGGTTAAATTACATATGTTAATTATTAAAATGACCATGTGGGTCTCCTGAAGCAAACCATGTCATTACCTAAGTGACTTTGTATTCTTTGTGTTTTGAGAGCTTGGTTGAACTGTTTGCTCCAGAGTATGGATGGAGAAGAGTGACAAATTAGTTTTTTCCCCTCATAATCTCAATATGGATGGGGGAAAAGGACAAATTCCCTCTTTCCCCCCATACTATCAACATGGATTGGAAAAGGAACAAATGTATTATTATTCCTCATATCAGCAATATGGGTGGGGAAATGGGACCAATTAATTATTTTTCTTCGTACCATCAATTTGGGAAAAGGGACAAATTAGTTATTTTTCCTCATACTGTCAGTATGGATGGGAAAAAGGGACAAATTAATTATTTTGCCTCATATCAGCAATACACAGGAAAAATGACAGCAATTTTTCCAGAGTTAAATGTATTTTCCTCAAAATAAAAAGTTAATTTTGTTCTATTTTGAGTTTAGAGAGTAACAGTTGGAGTGGGAGCAAAATTACAGAGTAGTTGATAAATAGGTGGAGCTTGTCAAAAAGTTCAGTTTCGTTTGTCCACCAGACTGTTCCTCTCCTCACTGCTGTTGAATTTGAAAGAGATAGTTCTGTTGAATGCTAAAGTAAGTAGCTTTTCAAACTCTTAGTTTTCACTTTCATAATATGTGTTTAGCATTTACACAATTTCCCACGTATTTTCCATATTGCCTTACAGAGACAGCGTTACATTTTAAATTGATGTGACATGCAATAGAGGGCTATTGCGTGACGTCACCGTACCGCGAGATTTTGTTAGGGCGCCATATTGGAAGACCTCAAGTACATACATACTCACAATATAAAACAAACTACGAGCGAGAGTGAAGTTTTTATTTATATATCTTTGAATTATTTGGACATGGGGAAAAACTATATTTAAAATCCAAAGAGGGATGGAGGGAGGAAAATTAAAACAAAAGAAAGAAATGAAATATATAACATAAATGTGATAAAATTAAGGATGTTTTTATTCAGTAAACATTTAAAAAAATGTTCTACAACACTCTAGCCTAGTGACTTACCAGTAACAAAATGGTCTGAACATATTCTGTACTGTTGTAGATTTGAAGTATTCAGATCAGCTCTGCATAAAGCAGCTAAATACTCTCTCTGTCTCCTGGCAGAAAGCTCCTTGGTTTGCTCCCCTTGTGTCTCAATCACAGCTGGTATTCTGTAGAAAAACTTCTTTTCACCTTTCCCATCAGCTTTGTTAGAACACCCTAACACAGCACAAAAGTTTACCATTGTAGGCTGTTTGATGAACCAAGTGCATGAAATTCTAACGAAAACACCCTAGTCATTAGACACACTAAATGTGTCAGTGGCTGGCTGTAATAAACGCAGCCAAGGGACAAAACCATCAATCAGAGTCAGTTTCTCAACATATCGCTTCCTTTCAGCAGGCTTCAGGGTTTTGAAATAATCTGCCATGTCCACAGATCATGCAGAGACTTATCCATTATATCCAGAGTTTTTTGCCAAGTCTCACACAGGTTTCTTTCACGTCTACTGTTGGGCTAATAAATCATAAATAAAACAGCTCAGATTTGTTTGTTTAAGTCGTTTGCCACTCCACTTTATTCTCATGGGTTCACATACCGCTGCCGTTATTTCCCCCTAATCACGAGTTTGTTGGTCTTCCAATATGGCGCAGGGTCTGTTTACTTCTGGTTTCGGGTGACGTCAGTAATATCCCTCTATAGTCTACTGTGGCAGCGGGGGCGTGGTCAAGCATCGGTCTGTGAATGGAGGGCGGAGTCAGGGAAGGTAAGTGGCAGAATCACTGCACCTGACGTGAATTAACCTGTGTTTGTGTGTCTCCCCCAGTGACTGCGCCCTATAAAAGGAGAGAGAGAGCAGAGGAAGGGAGCTCTCTCCCGACCAGAGAGTGTGTGTGTGTGTGTGTGTGTGTGAGAGAGAGAGAGAGAGAGAGAATGAGCTGAAAAGCCACATATACAGAAAAAAAAAAGTTTCTGAGAACTCAGTTCTGGCCTGCCGTGCTTCTGTGCTCCACCCACCTGCTCTGGTTCTACATCTACCATTAAGGGAATGTTTGTGCTGGACAGGACTAACATTTCAGTTTTTCTTGCTAATTAGGGGGAAAGCGATTAATTATTTGAATATCATGCTTTAAGATAATATTATATCCCATTATTAGACCTTAACTGTCAGTGTTTCAGACCAGCACACATACAGCAAATGATAGTGTTAGCAAGCTAACGTCAGTTAACACTGGGTGAGATTCATGTGGAACATACTTTGTTTCTGAATGAATCACTCATCAGTGTGGCAAGTGTAGTGAACTAACTTGATGTTAACTGGTTTCAGTCTTTGTAACATCGGCATTTTCAAAATTAATATTTTTCAATTGTTGATGCTAATCGCTTTTAAGCCATGGTGCACCCACACACTTAGCTTGAGCTAATTTAACTTAAATTAGCTTCAGTTTAACGTTAGGCAGATGCTCAACATTAACTGGCGTAAAGTTCACAGGATCATACTTGAACATACACGCAAAGACTTATGGACAAAATAGCAGGATTGACCTTATAGAGCATATAAACGTCAATTGATAGTAGTGGGAACTGGCTAGGTAATGTTAGCTGTCAAATGTTTGTTCAGTATTCCATGCTTGCCTTGGGCACCACATGTACTTGACTCTGTAAAGAGTAAAGTTAAGGTGGCGTTATTCCTGTAACCCACTCTGGTGTCGTGGATGAGCAATGAGCACCATGTTTTAACAGCATTTGACAAATGAAAATCACATTCATGTTCAAATATACAGTGGTGCTTGAAAGTTTGTGAACCCTTCAGAATTTTCTATATTTCTGCATAAAAATGACCTAAAACAACATCAGATTTTCACACAAGTCCTAAAAGTAGATAAAGAGAATCCAGTTAAACAAATGAGACAAAAATATTATACTTGGTCATTTATTTATTGAGGAAAATGATCCAATATTACATATCTTTGAGTGGCAAAAGTATGTGAAGCTTTGCTTTCAGTATCTGGTGTGACCCCCTTGGGCAGCAATAACTGCAACTAAACATTTCCAGTAACTGTTGATCAGTCCTGCACACTGGCTTGGAGAAATTTTAGCCCATTCCTCTGTACAGAACAGCTTCAACTCTGGGATGTTGGTGGGTTTCCTCACATGAACTGCTCGTTTCAGGTCCTTCCACAACATTTCCATTGGATTAAGGTCAGGACTTTGACTTGACCATTCCAAAACATTAACTTTATTCTTCTTAACCATTCTTTGGTAGAATGACTTGTGTGCTTAAAGTTCATTGTCTTGCTGTATGACCCACCTTCTCCTGAGATTCAGTTCATGGACAGATGTCCTGACATTTTCCTTTAGAATTCGCTGGTATAATTCAGAATTCATTGTTTCATCAATGATGGCAAGCCGTCCTGGCCCAGATGCAGCAAAACAGGCCCAAACCATGATACTACCACCACCATGTTTCACAGATGGGATAAGGTTCTTATGCTGGAATGCAGTGTTTTCCTTTCTCCAAACATAACACTTCTCATTTAAACCAAAAAATTCTATTTTGGTTTCATCCATCCACAAACCATTTTTCTAATAGCCTTCTGGCTTGTCCACATGATCTTTAGCAAACTGCAGATGAGCAGCAATGTTCTTTTTGGAGAGCAGTGGCTTTCTCCTTGCAACCCTGCCGTGCACACCATTGTTGTTCAGTGTTCTCCTGATGGTGGACTCATGAACATTAACATTAGCCAATGTGAGGGAGGCCTTCAGTTGCTTAGAAGTTACCCTGGGGTCCTTTGTGACCTCGCTGACTGAGGCCTTGTCCACACGGCAATGGATTCAGGTGAATCCGATAAAATTTTTATCGTTTCGGCCTGGCGTCCACACGGCACCGGCGTTTTGGGTGCCCCAAAACGAAATCTTTTGAGAACGGGTTCCAGAGTGGAAAGATCTGGCAACGGCGCCGTTGCGAAGTCGTCTGGATGAGTAGAACGGATTTGTTTACGATGACATCACAACCACATGTGCTTCACGCCGGGTAGAAGTGTAACGAACTCGATGCGAGTTGTCAACAAATCCTATAACTTGGTTCATGAAACGCGCTTACAAAATATTTTCACTGTGAATATTTATTGTGTAATGGTGCAAAGTGAGAGAGAGAGAGAGAGAGAGATAATAGCCCTTAGGGCAGAGTCAATCCCGCCAGCAAAAATAGGGAAAAAAAGGAGCGATCTCACCTCTTCAGATGTTGGTTTAAGTCCTACAATACATTCCTCAAAAAGGGCGTAGAAGAACAAATTAATCCATCAACGTGTAGCATTCAATTTATTCCGGACCATTAAAGACGCCGCCTTCCACGTAGAATCATACGTCATCCTCGCCGCCATATTGGATGGGTCAAAGCGGAGAATAAAGATGCCTTTTTCATGTGCTGCGTTTAACTGTACCAACAGGTTTGCCGTCCAAACGAGATCACATGGGATTACCTTTCACAGGTGAGACTGGAAAAATACTTTTCATTGTATTTGGTCATTATAATGTAATTTTACAAACAGATTTTTCTGACTTTGTGGCTAATATGAAATCTCGCGCATAATAGTTTATGCGCATGCGTCCTTACTTCTTCTATTGTTCTGGTGTCTCTGATGGGACCGTCTTACAGTGCCACTAGAAGTGTGGCATGTGTATTGCATCGTTTTCAGCAAGCGTTGCGTTGCCATATGTACCTGATATTTTACTGATCCGTTGCCCATGTGGACGCGATATTTTTTTAATAACATCTTGTTGCCATTGTCGTGTGGATGTAGCCTATTACACGCCTTGCTCTTGGAGTGATCTTTGTTGGTCAACCACTCCTGGGGAGGGTAACAATGGTCTTGAATTTCCTCCATTTGTACACAATCTGTCTGACTGTGGATTGGTGGAGTCCAAACTCTTTAGAGATGGTTTTGTAACCTTTTCCAGCCTGATAAGCATCAACAACACTTTTTCTGAGGTCCTCAGAAATCTTCTTTGTTCATGCCATGGTACACTTCCACAAACATGTGTTGTGAAGACCAGACTTTGATAGAGCCCTGTTCTTTAAATAAAACAGGGTGCCCACTCACCTGATTGTCATCCCACTGACTGAAAACACCGGACTCTAATTTCACCTTTAAATTAACTGCTAATGCTAGAGGTTCACATACTTTTGCCACTCACAGATATGTAATATTGGATCATTTTCCTCAATAAATAAATGACCAAGTATAATATTTTTGTCTCATTTGTTTAATTGGGTTCTCTTTATCTACTTTTAGGACTTGTGTGAAAATCTGATGATGTTTTAGGTCATATTTATGCATAAATATAGAAAATTCTAAAGGGTTCACAAACATTCAAGCACCACTGTAATTTATGTAGTGGTGCATTAATGACTTTCCTCCCTTTTGACTGAGAGTGTTGGCCTCATATTTAAATTGGTCTTTGGTGGGGTTTTTTGGGTCCTCTAAGATGGAAAACACCAATGTGATTGCTTTTATTTCCTTGGCTCTAGGGCTTGATTAAAACTTTTTTTGTTTTGGTATCAAATTAACACATAGCTTGTAGTTGTGTATTTTATTCATGTTAGAATTTTGACTTGTCTCATCTTGATTCCTTTTCTGTAAATTGGCCTGTCATTAAGTTATAATGTGATTGTGGTTTATTGTTATATATTTTTTAATTTCATAAATGTAAAAGATTTTGTATAATCAGCAATGTAAGGCAAGTTTTAATATGACTCTGCATATATGTATGATTTCCATGTTTTTTCCAGCCTATTTGTACTTTTGTGAATGCATTGTGCTTTGCAAAGAAAAGTACCAAACCACTGTCGTTTCATAATGTCTGAAATAATTTCAGGCGGACCAACTGTTGACAGAGATCCTTATAAAGAGGACAACTGGTTGAATGATGAATGTCAGTGTCAGGAAGCAATTACCCTGATGAGGCAGTGGTAAAGGAAAAAATGAGGTTTATCTGGTCTAGCATCAGAAGATTTTGCATGACCCTGACAAGTCATCTGATATTCTGGCCAATTTCCCACAATTCTTGGACATACCAGGCCTGGTATATGAGACTTAAAAAATGTACAAATCTGAAATCTAGTGCTGTTTTTTTGCAGTAATTCATATTTGTTAAGTGAATGAAATCTTTTCAACTCAGTCATTTTGTGTAGATTGATCAAGATTTTAGACTTCTGTTTGGCGATTCAGACTCTGCAAAGCTGTTGGAGAAGTGGTCTACAAACATACAGCCAAAGGTCTTTGCACAGAGCCGTGGCCTCACACAGACTGGGAAGCTCCAAGACCTCATCCAGAATGTTGTTGCCACTGAAGTTGAAGAAGGTAACTATATTGGGTTATGCCTAAAATTATTCAAATAGAAGTGATTAATTAATAAGAAAGGAGCAAATTAATGTATTGGCATGGTCAAGTCAAGTCAAGTTTATTTGTATAGCGCTTTTAACAATAAACATTGTCGCAAAGCAGCTTTACAGAATTTGAACGACTTAAAACATGAGCTAATTTTATCCCTAATCTATCCCCAATGAGCAAGCCTGTGGCGACGGTGGCAAGGAAAAACTCCCTCAGACGACATGAGGAAGAAACCTTGAGAGGAACCAGACTCAAAAGGGAACCCATCCTCATTTGGGCAACAACAGACAGCATGACTATAACATTAATAGTTTTAACATGAAGTCAGTTTCATTGATGGAAACTTGAGTGCAAAACTGTTCATGACAACTGCAGTCCTAAAGTTAGCAAGTCAACTGTAGTCCTCAGCCATAAAAGCATTACTGTAAGAGTCCAGAGCATCCTCCAGGTATAACCCTCAACTATCCTCATGGGGCCGTCCTTCACAGGAGCGACGCGATAAAACTCCGACCAGACACAGGGCACCAGGATGGATCAAGCAGGTCTGAGGGGCAGAAGAGGCCAGCATCTCAATCCCAGGACCAACATGTAACTCAGAGGGACAGATTGGGGGGGAAGAGAGAGAGAAAGAAAACACATGTTGTTAGGTATGCCCTAAAAATGACAAGTATTAAATCTGTGTGGTAGGCTCACAGAGACGAGAGTCTTGACATCAGGCATAACACACAACAATGGCATGTTAATATGATTAAAAAAATATCATGATCTGCTCTGGCTGGATGCTTGATTGGGTGATGGGAGCACACTCCTCAGCAATGATGAGATGCAGATGGGACCCTTAGGGCTGGCCAAGGCAATTCAGTTACATTTCACCGGGTCTGGGACATGCGACAGAATGTCTGACGGCCGATTCCCTGCAGGCTACGATAGTCAGTCGAGGTCTCCACCCTCTCCACCAAAAGATTTCCTGTTGACTCCATGTAACTCAGAGGGACAGATTTGGGGTGGGGGGGAGGGAAAGAAAACACAGGTTGTTAGGTATGCCCAATGTCACCTGAATAAGTAGGAACAGTATACATATTGCACCGAGTACAAGCAGGGACTCCGGCAACTAACTATGACAGCATAACTAAAAGGAGAGAGCCAGAAGGTAACACAGGCATGAGGGAGCCCCGGGACATAAAGCAGCCAGCCACTACACCGTCAACAAACTCGAGTGAGCAAGCGAGTGGGGACTGACAGCATCCATACATCCCAGTTTACCAAAACACTCTGTCTGAGGACCCTCTAGATCTACACCTTTACCTCATAAACACCATTAACAAAAGGCTTGACTAAACAAATATGTTTTCAGCCTAGACTTAAATGCTGAGACTGTGTCTGATTCCCGAACATTACTTGGAAGGCTGTTCCATAACTGTGGGGCTTTGTAAGAAAAGGCTCTGCCCCCTGATGTAGCCTTCACTATACGAGGTACCAGCAGATAGCCTGCACCTTTTGATCTAAGTAGGCGTGGCGGGTCATAGAGGAGCAGAAGTTCACTCAGGTACTGTGGTGCGAGACTATTTAGTGCTTTAAAGGTCAATAGTAGTATTTTATAATCAATACGAAATTTAATTGGGAGCCAATGCAGTGTGGATAAGACAGGCGTGATGTGGTCATATTTTCTAGTTCTAGTAAGGACTCTTGCTGCCGCATTTTGAACTAACTGGAGTTTATTTATGCACTTATTGGAACATCTAGACAGTAAGGCATTACAATAATCCAACCTGGAGGTAATGAAAGCATGGACTAGTTTTTCTGCGTCATGCAATGACATTAAATTTCTTATCTTTGCAATATTTCTGAGATGAAAGAAAGCTATCCGGGTGATGTTATCAATGTGCGTTTCGAATGAAAGACTAGGGTCAATAATCACTCCAAGGTCTTTTACTGCTGCACGTGAAGAATCAGAAAGGCCATACAGAGTCACTGTGTAATCAGAAAACTTACTTCTAGCTGTATGTGGTCCTAGCACAAGTACTTCAGTCTTGTCAGAGTTAAGCAGAAGGAAATTAATAAGCATCCAGTGTCTAATGTCCTTAACACATTCCTCAATTCTATTAAGCTCAATTCTATTAAGTGGTTAATGTATTTATACTGGCATATCATCTAAATAATGGTGGGTTAAACCAGGTTAAAGTGAGTAGGAGGTGATTTTGAACCTCTTCTAACTGAAACCTAAAAATGCATAATTTATTTTGTTGTCTATGTCTCCAGGTTGGGACAGTGACATGTCTTCCATTCTGATGCTGGTTCACCTTTTGCCACCCTCAAGTCAAGGCTGCAATTGACTGGGAAAGATCTCAGCTAGACAAGCGTGTAAAGACCAATGTAAATGGCAGGTGAAAGTGGATGACCTATGCTCCTCGAAGGGGTGAAGGGATTAAGTCAAGTAAGTCAAGACAATCATGTGATTCTCTTGTGAAATTCATCAAGGTGAAGCTATAAAGCAGATCAAACACTTCTTTAGTCTTAAAGATAGTTGTCCTTCAAATTGCTGCTCTCGTGCTTCTCCTGTCTATTTGGCATATATGTGGGAATCAAGTTTGTAATATGGAAAGCCTCAGTCCATGTTCAGGTTGCTTGTTGACTTTACTTGATAGGTCACATTTCTGTTGAGTGATTTTCTTCCTTTCTTTCACAGACTGGTATCAGCATTCAGGGGCACTTGGATAGCATTGCACAAAGTCTCCAGCCACATCTACTTGCAATTGGACAGAAGAGAAGTAGGATCCAGTCTTATTTCATTGTCAGTGACCAACATGCGTTACCTTGTAAGGTCTATAATTCACTGGCTGCTGTCAATGAGCTTTTCAAAGCTCACTATTTTTTTGGCAGTACATACTATCAGGAGTTGACTAATGTATACACTTTTCTGCAAATGACTGTGTATGACAGATTTTGAAACAACTAAAGTTAATCCAAGAGTGGCTGAATTGAGAGCCAGAATGCTCCAGTGAGCAAGATGATTTGTTTCATTTGTAAAAGTTGGCATGCCAGTGCACTTATAAGACACTTTAACTTAGTTCATGGATTTTGTTCAGAGAAAGGTCAGAAGTTAAAATGTGCTCATAGATGTTGTGAAATGCGGGGGAAGGGAAGGCTACCAGCATGTTAAATCAACCACATTTTGTCATTCCTTGTTCATAGTATTCCGTTAAAACAGGGGTTCTCAACCTTTTCTGCTTTGCGGCCCACCTATTCATACTTGTAATGAGTCAAGGCCCATTAAAAAAGATCACCAATAATTTTGGCTCATCTATTCTATAGAATCTAATAATCTATTCTAAAGTGTATTAATGGGATGTGGCATCACTCACTGTTACCGATGGGAGCCCAGGAATTAAATAAGTGCAATAAAAACAAACTTTTTAATTGTAGGTATTGTATTTAAAATCATGCATGCAGGGCATTCTCAGTCAAAAGCGATTAATGATCCAAAAGTGGAGTCTGGTTGATTAACACAAGAACTTATTGCCATATTTGTGTACAGCAAAACAACAAGTTATTAAAACCAAGAAATACACTCAAAAGAAGTGGCTATAGAAACCACTTGATGGGATAGCTCCTTACACGCTAACAAAGAAGGATTTTTTCCTACAAGTTGGAAAATTATCCATGCGTTGAGTTCCCTGACATCTCAGACTACCTGGTGCTGCAGACATCATTCTACAGGACAACCAGATGAAAACCTGGAAGAGCATGGAGGCATACAACTTTTTATAAGGGCTGGGTTAAAGATCTGGGGATCAGGACACTACAAGATAGACAGCAGTAGACAGGTCTAAGTGCAGGAAGGGTGTTTATTAGCAGGTGTAATATTTAAGTCAAATTTATTTTTATAGCGCTTTTAGACAACAGGCATGGTCACAAAGCAGCTTTACAGAGTATTAAAACCTTTAAACATGAGAATTTTATGCCTAATTTATCCCCAGTGAGCAAGCCTATGGTGAAAGTGGCAAGGAAAAACTCCCTCAGATGACATGAGGAAGAAACTTCGAGAAGAACCAGATTCAAAAGGGAACCCATCCTCATCTGGGTGATGACCAATAACATGATGATAAATAACTCACTTCTATAACCGTGTCCTATAAAGTCACAAAGTATAACTGTGTAACCAGGAAATTCATTATAGTTTTAACATGAAGTCTGTTTTGTTGAAGTTATAAACTGTTCATTGATGGAAACTTGAGTGCAAAACTGTTCATGACAACTGCAGTCCTAAAGTTAGCAAGTCAACTGTAGTCCTCAGACATAAATGCATTACTGTAAGTGTCCAGAGCCATCTTCCAAGTGTTTTTTTTAACAAAAGCAAAACACAAAGCACAATATTTAAACAGCGTGATAAACATGGTTAGAAACAAACGTGACAGTGATAATACTTTGCAAAGCCTCTGTAAAAACAGCTTCCCTATCTGTGCGTGCTGATTTGCGCTCAAATCAGCATCAGGTGTTTTCTATAATGACCGGGTCCCAAGCGCGCGCACAATGTACTCTGTGAGCTGCACCAGGCTCAAGTGCGCAAAGGCGCAATAATAAAGTGTTCACCTGCTGTGTGACCACAACTTTTAGCTCACGTTTATATCGCCATCTAAATGCCTCATTTTCATTGGTAACCCATCGCAAAGCATCATGAGCTGTAGTGTGACCATAGGCAGATAAGGCGGATGTGACGTCAGACACAACCCAGCAACAGTACCCTACTACAAGTAAAAATTAGCGACCCACTAGATGGCACTTTGCGGCCCATTAATAGGCCGCGGCCCAGTGGTTGAGAAACACTGGTTTAGATGATGTGAGTTTTCCTTCTCAACAACATGGGCTGGTGGCTTGGGAGTACCCATGATGGACTTTGCTCAGGTTTCAAGAGACCCCCACACCATACATAGGATATTACATGGTTGTGTGGATCCGATACTTCACTGCTGTCTCACTAAGGATCCCAGTTGTCCTGGAACTCCTCCTCGCCACTGGAACCTTCCTGGAGAGATCAAGATGGTGTGGCTACAGGGGCGTCGTGGCTCAGGTAGATAAGGTGCCATACCATAAATTCGGGGACCCGGGTTCGATTCTGACCCAAGGTCATTTCCTGATCCCTTCCCATCTCTCTCTCCCGCTCATTTCCTGTCTCTACACTGTCCTATCCAATAAAGGTGAAAAAAGCCCAAAAAATATCTTTAAAAAAAAAAAGATGGTGCAGCTACAGATTGTGCAACCTTCTCATCACCTTAAAGCATAGACGCAGAGCCATGGCCTCACTTTCGTTTATAAATGCCTTGAGACCTCAGGAATGGCACAGGAATAGTTTTAAGTGCTAACAATAAATCTAATATAGTAATTTTTATGATTAAAGTGATTTATATAGGTAGCGGTCTGAGTGAAAGACCTTGACGTCTGTAACGTCACAACAGGAAATCTATTGGTCTCATCACCATTTCTGCTATACTAAAACACAGAGCTGACCGCAACTCTGATCCTCCATTTTGAGCTAATTTATCGCCATGCCATGTAGATGCAGGGGCGTAGCTGGGGGGGGGGGGGGGGGTGCCCGTGATTCCCCCCCCTCCTTTGTCGGACCATACATTTTTTAAATAGCTGCATAAGAATATTAGAAAAGTGCCCACTGTAATTTTTCTAACTTTTTTTTTTTAAAAACTAGAGATTGTCACCTCAGCCAGACTTCTTGTGGTTTGGACGCGAAAACCCAGTTTGTCAGAGTGTGTGTGGGAGAGGCGGATGTAAATGCAGATATGTTAAATAATATACAGTGCAATATGAGCATAAAGTGCGTGAAACGCACGCAACAGGCAAACAGTCCAAAACAGCAGGCAAAGTCGTAATCAAGGAAGCAGGCAGGATGTCAATTGGGGCACAGACAGAATATCAGAGGCAAAACTATACAAGATCAAGGGATGAAAAATAGGAGTTGAAAAACCAGGAGGTCAACAAGGACAGGAAACAAGGCTCAGTAAGGCACACTAGACGTGACGTAATACTTAACATTGTCCTTGCATGGGCGCAGTCCTTAAATAGCCCAAACATAGTTCATTGATTAAAGACAGGTGTTCTTTGTTAATGGTGTACGTGCCGGAGCTTGTTAGGCGCACGTGCAACCCGAGGCGCTCCTTCAGGTGCACGTCCCAAGGCGCGCAGGACTGAAACAGTTCTGCGCAAGCGCAACACGATCGCACTCGAAAGTATGGTCAAGCTGCCAGTGTAGCTGCAGTCTTTTTAGTTGTGAATTACAAGTATTTCCTCGTGTTAATAATTCGCCATGTCAAAACAAGTGAAACTTTCCTCCTTCTTTTGATGTGAAGAAAGGTAAGCAATTTATTATATATTTTTTCCATCAAAGTTGCATTTTGTGGCTTCGAAGCTAAGTTTTAGTGTGCCATTTCTAGAACACATCAAGAAAACGTGGAAGAAATGGCAATAATGGAAGAGCTGGTTTCTAAGCTACCTAAAACTAGCAATGGTAATTATTTTTTGTTACATAATGTACTCAGGCTGCCAGTCAGTATGTGACCCCCCCCCCCCCCCCCCCTTTGAAAAATCCTAGCTACGCCCCTGAGATGTGTTTTTGGCTGGTGCAGCAACACGACAGAAGGTGGATTTACTGTATGTTGCATTCATGGCCCAAGAATGTTCAAACTGCAAAGATTTGGACGCGTTTTGCGAGAAATTCATGGACACACTGGGCGGCTACGAAGTGGTCTCTCCTCTGCTCTGCACATTTTACTCAAGACTCGTACGAAACCTCTGATCTGTTGAGGAGCATTGGCTATAACCCCATATTGAAAGAGAGTGCAGTCCCAACAATTAAAGAAAAATAAAACAAGAAAAGGAAAGTATTTATTTTATTTTTTTTAAAGTGAGTTCAGTTGCACCAGTCTTCCTGGAGCATGAGCCAAGGGTTGTCGCTAAAACCCGGGATGGAATGGGATGGGACGGGACATATCACTCGGGCAGTGACCTCCCTGCAGTTGTTGTTAAAACCGGTGACATCCCGTTCCGTCCCAGGTTTTAGTAATTGCCAGAGCCTAGCAGTAATGGCAGAATACACAGTATGGAGGGAATAAGTGGACCAGCCGTCTTATTTCTGAACTGGATATTGCTGCCATTTTGCCCTTACGTAGAAGAAGTGAATGAATGTAGCACTGAATGAACAACTGAAAGTCAGATTGTTTCAAAACAATCGGCCACAAGATTGGCCTTCAAGAAGCGAGAAGACAGACAGGTAAGCTCCAACTCTCATTTGGATGAAAAAACAACAAAAACAACACATTGTTTACCTGCATTTAGATTAATACGTGTGATTAATACGTGTAACTTGTATTGTGTGTTTAAGTTACCAGTATAAGATTATTTAATTTGCTTCAGAATGTGATTCTCAGTTCATCTGATTATTTACTTAGCCTTTTACGTTTTATCAGTGAAAATGCATGCATGTACATGTATGTTGCATAAGTTATTACACTTATCCTGTTTTAATGAGAGTCAACCCACAATCAATGAAGTCAAATCAGTCTTAGTTGAGCAAGTCGGTAACGGTATTTCTTACTTTCACCATACATTTTTATTTATATGACTTTAGTCGATAGCTGTAAAAGGCCTCGGCCTTAAAACCGGTTAACACAGTGACGTCACACACTCAGGCATGGCTAGCTCAGCGGGGCAGCTCAAATGCCAACTTTGCAGTCAATTTTAACTCTCAAAAATATATTTTAATTCCCATTTATGCAGTATACAAGAGTCAAAGATGGAGATACTATCCACTCAGAAATTTATTTAAAAATAAAGGTTCTACGTATCTGCTTTAAACAATTCTCTTTGCACAGATTTCTCTCAAATATATTCTCTCTCCTCTTTTCAATTTCCTTTCACCTGTCAAACAAAGTCCCATGGTGATGAAGAACAGATAATGAGGACAGGCTATGGATGTGGCTGGAAATTCTTAGTCTGAACTTTGCACATGGGCGGCACTGGCAAGATAGTCGCTTCACGAAGGAACTTGGGATAAACTTCAGTTTCGGTCCTACCAGTGTGTCTGGGCAGCTCTGTTTAGGGATAGCACTGCCCACCTTCATAATTAAGGAAGGGCTTGGAAAAGGTAGCCTAAAAAAATTGCTTGTCCCAATTTATTCGGCTGGGGACTCACACCCAGCTGGACATCCCTCTTGGCTGGCGAAAGATAAACAAACATCTTAATTTTGCATCTTGGAATGTTAGAACACTTTTGGATATGGATGCAGGTGATCACCAACCTCATCGGCGGACAGCCTTAGTTGCTATGGAACTTGAAAGATATGGAATTGATATTGCTGCTCTCAGTGAGACAAGGATAGCAGATGAGGGCTCTCTTATAGAGGAAACTGCTGCTGGATGCACGTTCTTTTGGAAGGAGTACCCAGATGGATTGCCTAGAATGCATGAACTTGATCTAGCCATTCGGAACAATATTGTAAAAGCCCTCCCGGAAACACCTTGCAGAATCAGCGAAAGGTTCATGAGTTTAAGAATTCCGCTTGTCAAAAGGCGGTACCTCACAGTCATAAGTGCATATGCCCCAACATTGGATGCGGATGAGGAAATAAAAGACTACTTCTGAGTCCCTAAACAGATTATTTAAAGGAATTCACCGCTACAATAAAGTTGTACTACTCAGCGATTTCAATGCCAGAGTAGGGCGCAATCACATCATTTGGAATGACACAATCAGTAGGCATGGTGTTGGAAAAATGAACAGAAATGGCATTCGACTGTAGACTTTTTGTGCAGAAAATTTTCTGTGCATCACTAACACCCTATTTCAACTTTCTGAAAAGTATAAAACCTCATGGAAGCATCCTCGCTCTAAGAAATGGCATCTATTAGACTATGTACTAGTCCATAAAGAAGATGTAAAAGACGTCCTTATCACTAGAGCTTTGAGAGGAGCTGAATGCTGGACAGAGCATTGGCTTATTCGATCAAAAATGCGCCTAAACATTATGCCTTTATTAAGATGAACTCGGCCAGCATGTCGCATCAGCACAGCGTCACTTTTGAAGGAAGAAACACAATGTGACTATCAGTTAAAAATGAGGCAGAGTCTTCTGGATAACTTTTTATCTGATCCAACAGACGAAAACAACTTGGTAAAACAACTTGTCATAATCAGGACTCATTCGATGAATCAGCAGATGAAATAAGATCTTTACTAGCACAGAAGAACAAAGCTCACAACACATCTGGCACATCCCTCATCTAAGCACTGTTTACAACAGTGGCATCAACTAAGATCAGACACACAACGAAAACTAAGGTATCTGTAAAATGATTGGTGGACAAGAAAAGCTCATGAAATACAACAATTTGCTGAGGAACATAAAATGCACAAATTTTAGGAAGCAGTCAAGCATATTTTTGGTCCCGTTTGTCCCTCACACCATCAGACTGTACAACTCCTCTCTGGGGGGGAGGAGGGGTAACAGGAGGACAGAAGACGGGAGGGAGCAGTAGCCTAGCCTAACAATAAGCAATACCAGACAATGTGCAATATAATGTGCAATATAAAGTGCAATATCTCTCCTGCCCCCTCCTTCCCCCCTCTCCCCCCTTCCTCTCTTCCCCATATCTTATTCTTTTTATATTTGTATATGTAAATATTTAATTTATTTTAATTTATCTAGAAGTTTTCCTCTATTTCTTTTCTCTGTAATGATGCTGCTGGAATCTTAATTTCCCTGAGGGAACCCTCCCAAAGGGATCAATTAAGTTTTATCTAATCTAATCTAATCTAATCTAATCTAATCTAATCTAATCTAATCTAATCTAATCTAATCTAATCTAATCTAATCTAATCTAATCTAATCTAATCTTATCATCTCACTCCTGTTAGATCAAGTGATGGTTCTAGATTACTCAAAAAAAAATGAGATTGTGGAATGCTGGGCAGAACATTTTCAAACTTTATTAAATCAAGACCGGTGCTATGATGAATCAATTCTGCATGACCTACCAACACTCCCTACAATACACAAACTTGATGTCGAGCCAACTAAAGAGGAAGTCCAAACTGGAATACAACACCTAAAAAACAGAAAGTCCCCTGGTGAAGACGGAATTACTGGCAAACTCCTGAAATACGGTGGAGAAAGCATCATCACACACTTGAACCACATCACATCCTGCTGGAAATGCAGACAAATTCCCCAATGCTGGAAACATGCTAACATCATAACTATATATAAAAAGAAAGATGATAGAGTAGAATGTGGTCATAGTAGAGGAACATCCCTTTTGGACGTTGCAGGCAAACTCCTCACTCGAATTAATATTGATGAGGCTTCTCGGACAACTTGCAGATACTGTAGAATACTTCTGGAATCACAGTGTGGTTTCAGAGCAGATAGAAGCACTATTGACATGATTTTTGTATCTTGACTCATACTTGAAAAATGTCATGATCAGCATTGTGGTCTTTGTCTTGCCTTTATAGATCTCACCAAGGCATTCGACACAGTGAACAGAAAACTTCTGTGGGGTATCCTAGAAAAGTACAGCTGCCCATCAATTATCCTCAGTCTGATTTGCCAATTTCATGATGGAATGCAGGCCCGTGTTGCAGTTGGGAAAGAGGAGTCTGAACCGTTCAGCATGAACACTGGAGTCAAACAAGGCTGTGTACTGGGACGTGTTCTTTTCAATATCTATGTTGTGGCAATTACATTGCTGTCTAGAAGTAATTTCTCACCAGAAGACGGGATCCCACTTAGATATCGATTTGATGGCAGTCTTTTCAACCTGTGAAGACTTAAAGCAAAAACAAAGACATCATGTACTACACTGTATGAGCTGCAATATGCAGATGACACTGTTATTGGCTCTCACTCTGCGGATTCTCTACAGAGAATGATTGATATACTCACAGAAAGTTATATCCATGCCGGCTTGCACATTAATCCTCGTAAAACTGAAGTGTTACAATATTCAATTAGTAGCACATCTCCCAATGAATTCAACATCAACAATGAAACGTTAGTCAACACAGAATACTACAAATATTTTGGAAGCATCATCTCAAATACTGGATTTATGGACGAGGAAATCAATCACCATGTTCAAGCTGCATCTGCTGCCTTCAGGTGTCTCTGGTCAAGGGTATTTCTGAATTGAAATTTGCTTCTAAGAACCAAGGTCAGTATGTACGCCTCTCCATTTTCCTGTATGGTGCTGAATCATGGACACTCTACTGACAACATTTGAAACAACTGGAAAGCTTCCACATTAAGTGCCTCCAAAAGATCCTTGGTATTACATGGGAAGATAGAATACCACATGTGGAAATTCTCCATCATACTTGACTACAGAGCATCAAAGCTCAGATAGCTACAAGACAGCTTCGATGGCTGGGTCATGTTAGAATGTCTGGAAATCGGTTTCCGAAGATCATCCTGTTTGGAGAACTGGCAGAAGGAAAACGTTGTATAGGAGCACCCAAGAAGAGATATTGTGATTACATCAAGCAATTACTGAGTAACTGTAACATTCCATTTAACAAACTGGAGATTTTGGCGAGTGATCATAGTACATGGAGCAGGCTTGTAGTCACTGGAGTTGAATACTTTGAGACCCAGAGAGTCAAACTTTCACAAGAAAGGCAGCAGCAGTGACACCAGCGCCATAAACAGGCACATAATCTGGATGATCCAATGTGGACATGCCAGTTCTGTGAGAAAAGATGCAAATCCAGAATTGGCCTGTTCAGTCATGAGAAAAGTCATAGAAGAGATTATTTGAGAGACATCGTCGTCAGTAATGACGGACAACCATAAGCAGTAAGTAAGCAACATGGTTGTGCAAAGATATGAAGTTTACCTTCGAGTGGCGAATATATTCATGAGTGAGTGAATGAATGAGTTTGATGCAATATTTGTCAGAAATGGCGAGCTAAGGTGAAGTGAGGACCCAAGAGCAGACTCAAGACAGGCAGTGTACAAAAAGAAACTTCTTTAATGAAGTGCAGGGCAGAGGTACAATAGGGCTCAGGCAAAATTGGTGGTCAAAGAACGGGCCAAGAGGTCAAAACACAGAAGAGCAGGCAGGCACAGTCAGGGACAAAAACAGGACAGAAAAATCTTCACAAAAACTGAAAACAGGGGCAAGGGAAACCCAGGCAGAGGAAGCAAAAACACAATCCAAAGGAACAGGCAGGTAGAACAGGGGCAAAAACTGGGAATTCCTGTCCCGGCTCCGGCCTGGAGCCGGCATGGAAGTCCCACAAACTCAGGCATGGATGGACTGGACTGGACTGTGACAATATTGTGAGCATATCACTTATCCTATGTGTATTACACCACTCTACCCAATGAAGAATGAGCGTGCAATATTGTTACTATATTGCACATTGTCAAGACAACACAATGTCACATGTTGGAGCACAAATATCCAATGAGAAACTTTTCTGCTGTGCATGCACAACCATTTCTGTGTTTGCCGGAAAAGAGAAAGATGCGCTGAACACCCAAAAGGCTACCAAAATTTCATTAGATATTCTTCATGTATGTTTACAAGAGAAAAACATACCAGTGGACATCAAAGATCTGGACAAGAGACATGTTGGCAATGTAAAACTTCCACACTAGCGAGTGACTGTGACAATTTGTAAACAAACATGGCCACCAGGTTTGCTTTATTAAAAATAGAAGATTTTGAGAAAATGTTTGCTGCCAGTCAAGTTTCAAGTTTTGTCAAGTCAAGTTTATTTGTATAGCACATTTTAACAATAAACATTGTCGCAAAGCAGCTTTACAGAATTTGAACGACTTAAAACATGAGCTAATGTTGTCCCTAATCTATCCCCAGTGAGCAAGCCTGTGGCAATGGTGGCAAGGAAAAGCTCCCTCAGATGACATGAGGAAGAAACCTCGAGAGGAACCAGACTCAAAAGGGAACCCATCCTCATTTGGGCAACAACAGACAGCATGACTATAACATTAACAGTTTTAACATGAAGACAGTTTCGTTGATGTTATAACTCTTCATTGATGGAAACTTGAGTGCAAAACTGTTCATGACAACTGCAGTCCTAAAGTTAGCAAGTCAACTGTAGTCCTCTGCCATAAAAGCATTACTGTAAGTGTCCAGGGCGTCTTCCAGGTGTAACCCTCAACTGTCCTCATAGGGCCGTCCTTCACAGGAGCGATGCGATAAAACTCCGACCAGACACAGGGCACCAGGATGGATCAAGCAGGTCCAAGGGGCAGAAGAGGCCAGCATCTCAATCCCAGGACCAACATGTAACTCAGAGGGACAGATTGGGGGGCGGGGGGAGAGAAAACACAGGTTGTTAGGTATGCCCTAAAAATGACAAGTATTAAATTTGTGTGGTAGGCTCGCAGAGACGAGAGTCTTGACATCAGGCATAATACACAACAATGGCATGTTAATATGGTTAAAAAATATCATGACCCTGCTCTGGCTGGATGCTTGATTGGGTGATGGGAGCACACTCCTCAGCAATGATGAGATGCAGATGGGACCCTTAGGGCTGGCCAAGACAATTCAGTTACAGGTAGCTCCATTGTGTGTAGTTGTTGATGTTCATTTTAAAGGTAACCAAATAAATTACATAGGTAAAGGAATACTTAAGTGTAAGTAGTATAAATGAAAAATACTGTGGCAAGCATGCATGGAAGTCTAGAGACAGAAATCTTAGTTTCTTGGTCATTAGCCTGTGCTACTTGCTATCGATAGCACTGGCTTGATTGCTTTATTAGCATTTGCTAACACTACTGATGAATGCTACATTGGCTGGAAGGTGACTTCACTGCCACACTAACAGCACCAAGCTAGTATTGGCCTTCGAGAATGCTGATATGAAGGGAGTGTATAATAATAATAATAATAGCTGTTTTTTTGTGGTATATCAGATATATTCCATTCAGCTAGCATGATACTGAACTCATCTTTGACTCATTCAGTATCATGCTAGCTGAATGGAATATATCTGATATACCACAAAAAAGCCAGCCAATATTATTTAAATGTCACTCAGATCCATGATGTATTTTGTATGAAAAATGCAAGTTTTTCAACACAAGAAGATAAATTTCATATCTTCAAGCCAATGTGTGATGTTCTTTTTATTATATAGACACATTCACAAAAAAAAAAGTACCCAAGTTTATCAGAACAATTCACCGATTTCCTCACAAGCGGTATGTAGAGATTTATGTCACAGTTTTGGATCTCCATGTCCCGGATGTAGCTTGTATGAAAAATATGAGTGGCATATTTCCCAGTAAAACACACTTGTCCATATAATAAACTCATGTTGAAAAACTTGCAATTTTCATACGAAATACATTGCGGATCTGAGTGACATATTTTCCAATATTTCACTTCAATGATGTCACCCCCAGTGTTTTCCCGCTGACTAGACATACATTGTCAAAATGGCGAACAGGTTCAAAATTTAAATTATTTTGATTAACTTGTGATTAACTCGTGTTGAAAATATTTTCACTTGTTCACTTCCCTCACTCATGAATACCGGTATGTTAACCATTTGAAGATAAACTTAATATCTCCAGACAACCATGTAATATCATATACATACACACCTTGCAGGTGAGTCAAACTTTCATACATCCGCACGCTCAGAGCCACCATGCTCACCCAGCATGCTGCTCTCTCTTACACACACACACAGAGAGAGAGACACACACGTACTTGTCTAATAATCAGTCCAAGAACGCTTATCGGCAAGTTGAAGCGTCAGTAAATCCTGACATATCACTGACATTAGACTAGATTTTTCTGATGCGTTTTTTTTTTTTTCAGGTTTTGATGAGCCTGCTGGTTTGGATGTCATTTTGTGGGTCTGACCTGCCAGCTGCAGGTTACTTTGGAGGTCTAATGTCAAGCTTTTTGCACATGGGCAACCAATATATGGTGTCAAGTTGCTGATAGCCAGGTACTGGAAGCTAAGTGTAACCAATGTAAACATACTTGTTAGCCTGGATTTAGTCAGATGAAAAAGAGTTATTTTCAAATCAGTATGGACAAACTGGGCATCTGTATGAACCTCATAAAAAGGACTATCTGCATCTGGTAAATGATTTCAGCAGCGATCACCAGATGATTCTAATGATGAAATTAGTGGTGCTTTGCAAGTACAAAGTTGGGAAGGCAGGTTAAAAGGTTTGGCAGCTATCTAGTGCCGATGTGGAAAGTTTGCCAAGCAGAAAACTGACATTGAATGTGTTTGTTGAAAAGAGCACTGGCTTTTATGTGATATAATACAGGCATAGCCATTGAATTGTTTCACAGATAAACCCGGTTTGGAAACTTGTGTCACACACAAGCCTACCTTGGAAATGGCCTATAAACAGACCATTTGACTGCCAGTCCAGATCTGTCTCCTATTGTGAATTTATGGAGCATCATGAAGAGGAGAATCAGACAAATGGCAACCACAGACTGTTAAGCAGCTGAAGTCTTGTATCAAGCAATGGACAAAAATTCCAATTGTAAAACTGCAATAATAAGTATCCTCAGTTCCCATATGATTAATAAAATGCTGTATTAATGATGATGCTTCTGTCCAAACTTTTTTTTTAGGGTGTTGCAGGCAAGTTGTTCACTAAAACTACTGAAAATCTTTTCTTTGTACTTTTGTCAGTTAAATAAAGGTTCATGTGAATGAACAAATCACAGATTTTTGTTTTTATTGCATTTTGGAAAATATCCCAACTTTTCTGGAAATGGTATCAGCATTTCCCTCCTGGCCATCCATCTGTTGTAAATTCAAAATCATATCCCTACTCATCCCTAACTCATTTTACCCTCACAGATCCTGACTATCTTTGCTAATCTCAAAGTCAATCCTATCCACCAGTCAGCTTGATCACAGCCCAACTTTCATTTGTAAGGCTTGTTCTTCTGCTATCTCTCAACTCTTCTCCCACTTTAATAACAGGTCCATGGAGACAGACGTTCTTCCATTTTTGTCCAAATTGCTTGAGTCATTGTCTCACAACTCAAGTCAATTTATTTGTATAGTGCTTTTAACAATAGAAATTGTCACAAAGCACCTTTACTGAAAAATATAGATTTTAAACATATCAATTAATAAATTTATCCCTAATGAGCAAGCCTGACATGATGGTGGCAAGGAAAATCAGTGAGATGACAGGAAGAAGAAAGAATTGAGAAGAATCAGACTCAAAAGGGAACCCACCCTCATTTGGGTGATAATGTGATTATGAATAACTTGTTTCTAGAAGTGTATTCTATGTGGTCAAATAGTGTAATTGTGTAACCAGAAAATTCATTATAATTTTGATATAAAGTCTCTCACCTCTCTCACCCTGATGCCTGGAGGCTGGTTGGCCTGTCAGTTGACAACCTCTTTATCAGTCCCGTCCAGGGCCATAGCCACTCTCTGGTTATAACTCTCTGAGTTATCTCTTTTATCTGGTCCTCCCATCATTTTCTGGGCCTTCCAGTTAGTCTTTTCTTTTTCAGTTTCCAGGTCATACATTCTTTTGGTGTGTAGTGGTTAGCACTGTCGCCTCACAGCAAAAAGGTTCTGGGTTCAAGCCCAGTGGCTGACGGGGGACTTTCTGTGTGGAGTTTGCATGTTCTCCCCGTGTCTGCGTGGGTTTCCTCTTGGTGCTCTAGTTTCCCCCCACAGTCCAAAGACATGCAGTTAGGCTAATTGGTGGCTCTAAATTGACCATAGGTGTGAATGTGAATGTTTGTTTGTCTCTATGTGTTAGCCCTGTGATGACCTGGCAACTTGTCCAGGGTGTACCCCACCTCTTGCCCATAGTCAGCTGGGATAGGCTCCAGCTTGCCCACAACCCTGCACAGGATAAGTGGTTATGGATGATGGATGGATGGATGGATGGATAGATAATGGATGGATGGCATTCTTTTGGTGTCTCTTGTGTCTGGCATTTGCAAGATATGCCTGTAACTGGTTTCGTTCGATGATTGTGAGTGTGGATTCACGCCTACTGAAAGTGACTGTCTAATGATTTAATTTCTTATCCTGTCTCTTCTGGTCACTCTATGGATGAGATGCAGGACTCTCTCATTTCTGTTGCTTAGATTTTACTTTTTAGTTTCTGTGTCAGTGTCTGAGTTTAATTTCCATAAAGGAGAACTGGTCTTAAGAAGCACGTGTATATGCACACTCTGACACATTTCGAGTCTGTTGTTAATTTCATCTGATATGAAGTCTTTGTTTATCAACTACAGAACAACCTGACTCACTCTTTTCAATCAGGTTATGATCCTCTTCACAGTACTGAGACTGCTCTTCTAAGAGTTACCAATGATCTTCCTGCTGATGCCATCAGTATTCTTATTCTGTTAGACCTCATAACAGCTTTTGACAGGGTTTACCATGACATTCTGCTCTCTTGCCTTTCATCACTCAGTATTTATTGACAGCTCCATGTTTGCTTTGCATCTTCCCTTTCAGAAAGATTCCATTTTGTAACTAGTGATAAACAAAAATCCACTACTGCCTCTATCATACATGGAATCCCTCAAGGACTAGTCCATGGTCCCTTTCTTTTCTTTTCTTTTCTTTTCTTTTCATATGTGTCTCCTTGGTTAGATCATTTGCAGACATGGACATGACTTCCACTGTTATGCAGTTGACACTCAGATTTATCTCAGTACAAGGTCTATCACAACTCTTCCTCCCATCTCTTTAATGGAACGCGTTCATAATATAAAATTGTGTATGGGTACCACCTTCTTTAAATTAAATCCAAACAAAACTGACTCGTCACACCTTACTCGTCACACTTAAAATTCTAATCTCCAGTACCTCAGCTTTTTTATATTGATATCACAATTAAACTCTACAAATATTTGTAATCTAAGTAAAATGTTTGACAAAACACTTCCATTTGAACCTCATATTAAGTCACTCCCAAAAATGAGACTTTGGTCCATGCTTAGTTTGAAAGATGCTAAAACCCTGGTTCATACTTTTATAACCTCACACTTGGATTACTTTAATTACTTATTGTATGGTATCACTGGTTAAAAAAAAAAAGTTTGCAGCCAGTTGAAGTGGTTTGGCTACTTAATACATTTAACATGTCTTAATAGGGAATAAAAATACTTCTTAAACATCTTAGAAAAATGCTGTGTAAATTATTATTATTATTATTATTATGCTTTCTGTCTAAGCAGTAGTCAGAGCAGTCACTACTTTTTTTTTCCCCAATTCCCTTTCCCTATGCATAGTATTGAATCATGTGAAGGTAAAACATCCAGTCCAGCAATGACTGCCTTCATAATAAATGACATCCCATTCAACAATGACTGCATGGTAAACATAGCAAGAAGCTGAGCAAACAACCTGAGTTGTGTAGTGTTTGGACAATTTGGCAGCAGACTTAGTTCAGAAGAAATAGTTGATGCTAGAACTGAGACGACACCCTGTCTATAGTGCCATGGGTGTTTGAGATATCAGGATACTGCTATATTTGGATGACTGCCTCCTATGCACCCCTAACAGAGGTGCAGGCCATTCAGAAAATGTCCACCACTGTCTCTCAAATTACAAAGCTGAATCTCACAATGAAGTCAGAAAAAGGCTGCCTAACAGATGAAAGAGGACACATAATTAACTGGGTGAACCTAGCTACCGGCTCCAGCTAAGGATGCTAATATTGCTGACTTCAAAGGCCTGCTTTGGCTGGAAAATGGGGAAACACCATAGCAATAATGCATTTCAAAAGAATCAAAATATTTTTTGCAACATATTACCAAAATATTAGGAAAACTCTCCGGACTTTTGATAAAAGCACTGACCAGAAGTATAAATGTAAATTACACCAAATATACCAAACAATATTTAAATTTTATTTTGAGGAGTATGTCTTAACTCTTATTGATATGCTGTAATGGTCTCTGGAATGGGCAGAACACTGAAGCACTTTGACAGGCAAACTTTTATTCAAGTTTTTCATCTTTAACACTGTTTTCTTACATATGCGCACACAAACACAGCATGCACGGAAGCTCTGTCCTGTCTGCTTCCTCCGTCCATATAAGCCCTCAGCTCTCACTGCAAGACATACACACATTTACTATGACACAGGTGTGATCAATTTGCCACTCATCTTCCCCAGCCTCTCTCTCCATTCACAAATCAGTGCTTGACCATGCCTCTGCTGTGACATACCCCCACTGCCCAACTCAGGTCAGGGAGCTATCCGGCCTGCAGCTGAAACCCCCCACCCCCAACTGGAAAGAAAGTCTGCCATCACTATCTGCTCCTGGCCTGTGGACCACCCTGAACTTGAAAGGCTGAAGGTGATCTGTGCACTGGCATCCTTCATGTGGTAGAGCCACTGGAGTGGGGCATGGTCTAAACACAGAGTGAAAGAGCATCACAGCAGGTAATATTGAAGGGTGAGAACTGCCCATTTGATGGCCAGACACTCCTTCTCAATGGTGCTGTACTTCATCTCCTGCATGGGGAGCTTGCAACTTATGTACAACACTGGGCATTGCTCCTCTTCTACTGTCTGGAACAGAATGGCCCCCAGCTCTCTGTCCAATGCATCTGTCTGCAAAATAAAAGGGAGGGAGCAGTCAGGGGAGTATAAATTGGCCCCTTGCACAGAGCAGCTTTTACAGTGGTGTTTGAAAGTTTGTGAACCCTTTAGAATTTTCTATATTTCTGCATAAATATGGCCTAAAACATCATCAGATTTTCACGCAAGTCCTATAAGTAGATAAAGGGAACCCAGTTAAACCAATGAGACAAAAATATTATACTTGGTCATTTATTTATTGAGGAAAATGATCCAATATTACATATCTGTGAGTGGCAAAAGTATGTGAACCTTTGCTTTCAGTATCTGGTGTGACCCCCTTGTGCAGCAATAACTGCAACTAAACGTTTCCAGTAACTGTTGATCAGTCCTGCACATCGGCTTGGAGGAATTTTAGCCCGTTCCTCCAGACAGAACAGCTTCAACTCTGGGATGTTGGTGGGTTTCCTCACATGAACTGCTCGCTTCAGGTCCTTCCACAACATTTCGATTGGATTAAGGTCAGGACTTTGACTTGGCCATTCCAAAACATTAACTTTATTCTTCTTTAACCATTCTTTGGTAGAACGACTTGTGTGCTTAGAATCGTTGTCTTGCTGCATGACCCACCTTCTCTTGAGATTCAGTTCATGGACAGATGTCCTGACATTTTCCTTTAGAATTCACTGGTATAATTCAGAATTCATTGTTCCATCAATGATGGCAACCTGTCCTGGCCCAGATGCAGCAAAACAGGCCCAAACCATGATACTACCACCACCATGTTTCACAGATGGGATAAGGTTCTTATGCTGGAATGCAGTGTTTTCCTTTCTCCAAATATAACGCTTCTCATTTAAACCAAAAAGTTCTATTTTGGTCTCATCCGTCCACAAACATTTTTCCAATAGCCTTCTGGCTTGTCCACGTGATCTTTAGCAAACTGCAGATGACCAGCAATGTTCTTTTTGGAGAGCAGTGGCTTTCTCCTTGCAAGCCTGCCATGCACACCATTGTTGTTCAGTGTTCTCCTGATGGTGGACTCATGAACATTAACATTAGCCAATGTGAGAGAGGCCTTCGGCTGCTTAGAAGTTATCCTGGGGTCCTTTGTGACCTCGTCGACCATTACACACCTTGCTCTTGGAATGATCTTTGTTGGTCGACCACTCCTGGGGAGGGTAACAATGGTCTTGAATTTCCTCCATTTGTACACAGTCTGTCTGACTGTGGATTGGTGGAGTCCAAACTCTTTAGAGATGATTTTGTAACCTTTTCCAGCCTGATGAGCATCAACAACGCTTTTTCTGAGGTCCTCAGAAATCTCCTTTGTTCGTGCCATGATACACTTCCACAAACGTGTTGTGAAGATCAGACTTTGATAGATCCCTGTTCTTTAAATAAAACAGGGTGCCCACTCACACCTGATTGTCATCCCATTGATTGAAAACACCAGACTCTGATTTCACCTTCAAATTAAACTGCTAATCCTAGAGGTTCACATACTTTTGCCACTCACAGATATGTAACATTGGATCATTTTCCTCAATAAATAAATAACCAAGTATAATATTTTTGCCTCATTTGTTTAACTGGGTTCCCTTTATCTACTTTTAGGACTTGTGGGAAAATCTGATGATGTTTTAGGTCATATTTATGCAGAAATACAGAAAATTTTAAAGGGTTCACAAAGTTTTAAGCACCACTGTACCTTACAGAAGGTAATGACTGTTGGCACTGCTTCCTCCACTGGGCTGTATCTGGCATCCCCTTTTTAGTGAGATCACTCATCAGGCTGGTGACGTCCAAATAATTAGGCACAAACCTACAATAGGAGCCAGCCAGCCCCAGGAACTTTCTCACCCCCTTTACCTTGGGCAGGTCGCAATGGCTGCAGTCTTGTCAATTTAGGGACGCACCTGCCTATGACTCAAGTGGAAGCCTAGATACCATAATTCCGTCCACCCAATCTCACACTTTTTTGGGTTAGCCATGAGCCCTGCATGCCTCAGTGACTCCAGGATGACCCTGAGGTGTTTTAGGTGCTGCAGCCAATCATTGCTATATATAATGACTATATATAATGATATTGTCTAGATAGGCCACAGCATTGGCAGCATGTGGATGGAGGATTTTGTCCGTGAGCCACTGGAACATTGCAGGAGCCCCAAATAACCCAAAAGGAAGGGTGATGAACTGATGTAAGCCAAACAGGGTGGGAAAAGCTGTTTTTTCTTGGAAAAAAGGAGTCAAGCGAATATCCCTTTGCCAAATTCAGTGACATGTAAAAACAAGCAGTGCCTAACCAATCGAGCAACTCATCAACGTGAAGCATTGGGTATGTGTTGAATTTAGACAATGCATTGACCTTTCAGTAGTCCACACAAAATTAGACTGACCCATCAGTCTTGGGGACCAAGACCACCGGGCTGCTCCAATCACTGTAAGACTCCTCAATTATTCCCATCTCGAGCATTGCCCTGAGTTTGTCCCAAACCACAACTTTCTTGTGCTCAGGTAAGTGGACCACCACCCCTGGGGTGTCTTGATATGGTGTTCTGTGAAGTGAGTGTGGCCAGGAAGGGGCAAGAACACATCAGAAATCTCTGTTTGCAACTTGGCCACCTCTGTAAGTTGGGTCACCAAAAGGTGGTCTTCACAGGGGACCAGTGTGGGTTGAGCGATTACTTTTGTTTTTACCTCTGGCTCCAGCTCCACCCTCTCCAGAACTACCTATGCCAATGCCATAGGGACCCCCTCGTTCCATAATTTAAGCAGGTTGAGATGGTATACCTGCCATACTCTACCCCTATCCATTCGTTTCACCTCATAGACAACCTCATCTAGCTTGTAATGCAACAAAACAGGACAAACACCAAGGGGGATGAATACTTTTGCAAGACATTGTATCAAGGGGTGGTATGTATTAGGCAGTAAATGAACAATCAGTTTTCAAAGTTGATGTGTTGGAAGCAGAAAAATGGGCAACTGTAAGTATCTTAGCATTTTCACAAGGGACAAACTGCAATGCTAGATGACTGGGTCAACAAATCTCCAAAATTGTAGGTCATGGGGTATTTCCAGTATACAGTGATTATTATCTATCAGAAACTGGTCCAAAGAAGGACAGTCAGCAAATCAGAGAAGAGCTACTGTAGCATAAATTGCTGAAAATGTTAATACTGGCTATGATAGAATGGCATCAGAACATACAGGACATCATAGCTTGCTTTATACGGGCTGAGTAGTTGCAGATTGGTCAGAGCGCCCACCAAAAAAGGGGTCTACAATAAGGTATCCAGTCCACCAAAAAAGGTGTCTACAATAAGCATGTGATCATCAGAACTGGACCATAGAGCAATGGAAGAAGTGGCCTGGACTGGTGAATCCCATTTTATTTTACAACCCCGATTCCAAAAAAGTTGGGACAAAGTACAAATTGTAAATAAAAAAAACAGAATGCAATGATGTGGAAGTTTCAAAATTCCATATTTTATTCAGAATAGAATATAGATAACATATCAAATGTTTAAACTGAGAAAATGTATCATTTAAAGAGAAAAATTAGGCGATTTTAAATTTCATGACAACACCACATCTCAAAAAAATTGGGACAAGGCCATGTTTACCACCGTGAGACATCCCCTTTTCTCTTTACAATAGTCTGTAAATGTCTGGGGACTGAGGGGACAAGTTGCTCAAGTTTAGGGATAGGAATGTTAACCCATTCTTGTCTAATGTAGGATTCTAGTTGCTCAACTGTCTTAGGTCTTTTTTGTTGTATCTTCCGTTTTATGATGCACCAAATGTTTTCTATGGGTGAAAGATCTAGACTGCAGGCCGGCCAGTTCAGTACCAGGACCCTTCTTCTACGCAGTCATGATGCTGTAATTGATGCAGTATGTGGTTTGGCATTGTCATGTTGGAAAATGCAAGGTCTTCCTTGAAAGAGACGTCGTCTGGATGGGAGCATATGTTGCTCTAGAACCTGGATACCTTTCAGCATTGATGGTGTCTTTCTAGATGTGTAAGCTGCCTATGCCACACTCACTAATGCAACCCCATACCATCAGAGATGCAGGCTTCTGAACGGAGCACTGACAACAACTTGGGTTGTCCTTCTCCTCTTTAGTCCAAATGACATGGCATCCCTGATTTCCATAAAGAACTTCAAATTGTGATTTGTCTGACCACAGAACAGTTTTCCACTTTGCCACAGTCCATTTTAAATGAGCCTTGGCCCAGAGAAGACGTCTGCGCTTCTGGATCATGTTTAGATATGGCTTCTTCTTTGAACTATAGAGTTTTAGCTGGCAACGGCGGATGGCACGGTGAATTGTGTTCACAGATAATGTTCTCTGGAAAGATTCCTGAGCCCATTTTGTGATTTCCAATACAGAAGCATGCCTGTATGTGATGCAGTGCCATCTAAGGGCCCGAAGATCATGGGCACCCAGTACGGTTTTCTGGCCTTGACCTTTACGCACACAGATTCTTCCAGATTCTCTGAATCTTTTGACGATATTATGCACTGTAGATGATGATATGTTCAAACTCTTTGCAATTTTACACTGTCGAACTCCTTTCTGATTTTGCTCCACTATTTGTCGGCGCAGAATTAGGGGGATTGGTGATCCTCTTCCCATCTTTACTTCTGAGAGCCGTTGCCACTCCAAGATGCTCTTTTTATACCCAGTCATGTTAATGACCTATTGCCAATTGACCTAATGAGTTGCAATTTGGTCCTCCAGCTGTTCCTTTTTTGTACCTTTAACTTTTCCAGCCTCTTATTGCCCCTGTCCCAACTTTGAGATGTGTTGCTGTCATGAAATTTCAAAATGTCTCACTTTCGACATTTGATATGTTGTCTATGTTCTATTGTGAATACAATATCAGTTTTGAGATTTGTAAATTATTGCATTCCATTTTTATTTACAATTTGTACTTTGTCCCAACTTTTTTGGAATCGGGGTTTGTATATGTGCCCAGCTGGGCACTTGCTTATCTGGGGAAGAGATGGCACCAGGATGTACTATGGGAAGAAGGCATGCGGCAGAGGCAGTGCGATGCACTGGGCAATGTTCTGGTGGGAAATCTTAGTGTCTTGCAAAAGTATTCATCCCCCTTGGTGTTTGTCCTGTTTTGTTGCATTACAAGATGGAATTAAAATGGATTTTTGGACGGCTAGCACCATTTGATTTACACAACATGCCTACCACTGTAAAGGTGCAAATTATTCTTTTATTGTGACACAAACCAGAATTAAGATGAAAAAACAGAAATCTGGAGTGTGCATAGGTATTCACCCCCTTTCATATGAAACCCCTAAATAAGAGCTGCTCCAACCAATTCACTCCATAAGTCACATACTTAGTTGATTAAGATCCACCTGTCTGCAATCAAAGTGTCACATGATCGGTCACATGATGTCTGTATAAATCAGCCTGTTTTGGAAGGGCATTGACTGTGCTACACTACTAAGCAAGCAAGATGAGAACCTAAGGAGCACTCCAAACAGGTCAGAAAGAAAGTTGTGAAGTAGTATGGATCAGGGTTCTCATCTCATTATCTCTAGCCGCTTTATCCTTCTACAGGGTCGCAGGCAAGCTGGAGCCTATCCCAGCTGACTACGGGCGAAAGGCGGGGTACACCCTGGACAAGTCGCCAGGTCATCACAGGGCTGACACATAGACACAGACAATCATTCACACTCACATTCACACCTACGGTCAATTTAGAGTCACCAGTTAACCTAACCTGCATGTCTTTGGACTGTGGGGGAAAACGGAGCACCTGGAGGAAACCCACGCAGACACGGGGAGAACATGCAAACTCCGCACAGAAAGGCCCTCGCCGGCCACGGGGCTCGAACCCGGACCTTCTTGCTGTGAGGTGACAGCGCTAACCACTACACCACCGTGCCGCCGGATCAGGGTTGGGTTATAAAAAATATCCCAAACTTTGAATATCCCACGGAGCACCATTAAATCCATTATAGCAAAATATGGCATCACTACAAACCTGACAAGAGAAGGCCGCCCACCAAAACTTACAGACCAGGCAAGGAGGGCATTAATCAGAGATGCAACAAAGACACCAAAGATAACACTGAAGGAGCTGCAGAGATCCACAGAGGAGATGGGAGTATCTGTCCATAGGACCACTTTAAGTCATACACTCCACAGAGTGGGATTTTATGGAAGAGTGACCAGAAAAAAGTAATTGCTTAAGAACACATTTGGAGTTTGCCCAACAGCATGTGGCAGACTTGTCAAACACATGGAAGAAGATTCTCTGGTCAAATGAGACTAAAATTGATCTTTTTGGCCATCATGGGAAATGCCATGTGTGGCGCGAACCCAACACCCTGAGAACGCCATTCCTACAGTGAAGCATGGTGGTGGCAGAATCATGCTGTGGGAATATTTTTCATCTGCAGGGACAGGAAAGCTGGTCAGGACTGAATGAAAGATGGATGGTACTAAATACAGGGCAATTCTGGAGGGAAACATGTTTGAGTTGGCCAGAGGTTTGAGGCTGGGATGAAGGTTCATGTTCCAGCAGGACAATGACCCTAAACATACTGCTAAAGCTACACTGGAGTGGTTTAAATGGAAACATTTAAATGTCTTGGAAGGGCCTAATCAAAGCATAGACCTCAATCCAATTGAGAATCTGTTCTATAACTTGAAGATTGCTATATGTCAACACAATACATCTAACTTGAAGGACTTGGAGCAGTTTTGCCTTGACGAATGGGTATAAATCCCAGTGACTAGATGTGCTAAGCTAATACTGACATATCCCAAGATACTTGCAGCTGTAATTGCAGCAAAAGATGGCTCTACAATGCATTGACTTTGGTTGGTGAATACCTATGCACACTCCAGATTTCTGTTTTTTTCATCTTATTGTTTGTGTCACAATTAAAAAAAAAAAACAATTTGCACCTTTAAAGTGGTAGGCATGCTGTGTAAATAAAATGGTGCTAACACCCCAAAAATCCATTTTAAGTCCAACTTGTAATGCGACAAAACAGGACAAACACCAATGGGGCTGAATACTTTTGCAAGACACTGTAGGTTCTGGCATTCATGTGGATGTTACTTTGACCTACACATGGTTGCAAACTAAGTATACCCTTTCAAGGCAAGACTATTCCTGAATGGCACCAGCCTCTTTTGGCAGGATAATGCACCCTGCCACACTGCAAAACGTGTACAGTATATGATTTCAAAATGTCACATTAAATAATGCATAATTATATATGCAGTGGTCTGACAAATAGATATGGGTCATACCCCCGTGTGTTGGCTGACTCTCATACATGCTCTGGATGGCGTGCGCTGTGAACTGATTCAAGTGCGTGCACTGCTAATGACTCACACTGGCACTGAATTAAGGTGCAATCAGTGCACCTATATAAGGATTCTGAACGCACAATCACTTTGCAAAGTATTGTGTTGTTGTGACACATTACTGAGCCATGTTTATATCCTGTTCTCCTGGTTTCTGATTCCTGTTCCTCATTTTTGACCCTGCTTTTGTCTATGATAGTCTGTTTATGCCTTGCTTGACCTCATCACACATCACATCACATTATCTCTAGCCGCTTTATCCTTCTACAGGGTCGCAGGCAAGCTGGAGCCTATCCCAGCTGACTATGGGCGAAAGACGGGGTACACCCTGGATAAGTCGCCAGGTCATCACAGGGCTGACACATAGACACAGACAACCATTCACACTCACATTCACACCTACGGTCAATTTAGAGTCACCAGTTAACCTAACCTGCATGTCTTTGGACTGTGGGGGAAACTGGAGCACCCGGAGGAAACCCACGCGGACACGGGGAGAACATGCAAACTCTACACAGAAAGGCCCTCGCCGGCCCCGGGGCTCGAACCCAGGACCTTCTTGCTGTGAGGCGACAGTGCTAACCACTACACCACCGTGCCGCCCCCTTGCTTGACCTTTTACCTGTTTTTCCTTTTCTGATTTATGCCTGCCGATTTGGACTGTTTGCCTGATTGCAGTTTTCTCAATAAATATCTTATGCACATACATCCGTAGGGCGGCACGGTGGTGTAGTGGTTAGTGCTGTCACCTCACAGCAAGAAGGTCCGGGTTCGAGCCTCATGGCCGGCGAGGGCCTTTCTGTGCGGAGTTTGCATGTTCTCCCCGTGTCCGCGTGGGTTTCCCCCACAGTCCAAAGACATGCAGGTTAGGTTAACTGGTGACTCTAAATTGACCATAGGTCAATTTAGAGTGTGAGTGTGAATGGTTGTCTGTGTCTATGTGTCAGCCCTGTGATGACCTGGCGACTTGTCCAGGGTGTACCCCGCCTTTCGCCCGTAGTCAGCTGGGATAGGCTCCAGCTTGCCTGCGACCCTGTAGAAGGATAAAGCGGCTAGAGACAATGATATGAGATGAGACATACATCCGTCTACAACCAGCCCGACACTACGGAGAAGGTGGCATTAAAGGAAGTGGAGTAAGACCATGTAGAGTCATACATTTTTAATGTGGACTTCGCTAACCCAGATCGCATTTAGTGAGCAGCAGAAAGCATGTAAGTTTTCAGGGTTGTGAGCAGGCATCAATGTTACAGAAATTATATTAAAATCAGACAGCATAAAAGAGGAGGAGCTGGGGTGGAGATGAGTTGCAAAATGGCTTCCAGAGGAAGCAGCAAAGGTAGGCAGGTTAAAGCAACTTAAATAAGACGCCCTGTGAGAGATGTGCCAATAGAATGCATAGAAAGGAATCAGCTGAGCTGACAGAAACTTTATTTACATTTGCAATATTTGCAACAAGGTGTATTTGGTGGGTGGTTCTGTTCTAGGACCTCCCTGCCCTTTCACATGCATATGTGAAAAGCCTTGGGGTAGGCAGAGCACACCTCTCTTCCCTACTATGTCCCGACATGAAAAAGCTAAAGCAGGGAGAGCACAGCAACCCCCCCCCCCCCCCCAAATCACCACACCAGGCAGACCTCCCTGGCCTTCCATGCACTTTCATGCAAGAGCCAGCAGGAGGAGCTAGGTGAACTATTAAATAGGAAGCAAGTTAGACCAAGATGAAATATGGTAAGGCAAGTTGAAGCTTCATAGATTGCTAATTGGAGTAACATAGCTCGTAAGTTTATACAGAGAGCCTGAGTAGCTATGTAATTACATTTATTGTTTAACCTAGTGCAATTTGAATGAATGGGGCAGGTCAGACTGGATGGTGCTGCCTCTGGGCACACTTGGTGAAATTTTTTAAATTCAAAGCAGGACAAAGAATCATCTATTTGTTGTCCAAACCTGGAATGGGCTGTTTAAACAATGAAATTACCCAATGCAGAGGACCATGTGAGGTGCATCATAAATCTATTAATAAACAGAACTGAGGAGTGCCCTTTGTTAATGATGTTTACAGCTGCCTCATTATATCAAAAACAGGATTTGCTTTCTTGACCAGTGTTTACCCTACAGAAGACAAGCTACACAATTGGGTAGATTTCCATTACAGCAGTGGAAGAGGTGTTAGCTGGTTAGCTGGCAAGGATAACATTTCTTTTGGCCATGCATCAGTGAACCACTTATTATTGATCCCCCTCCCCAAGAAAAAAACAATGAAATGAAAGGGGTTGCATCTGTGAACAACTTAATTTCTAATGGAGATTCCAAGTTTTCATTATAGAATAATGAGTACCATTCCATTTACCCAACAGAAGGAAACCAGAACTGGAGTTCAGATCTGCAGTCTGTATTCAAGCTCACCTTATCATGGACTTCTCTGCAGATTTAGAGAGGTCAAGAAGCCTGGATATAAAGTAGCGCCCCTGGGGTGTAACACACATTGTGTAGTTAAGATGCCCAAACATGGACACAATTCCCTTTTTGAAACTGCTGTTGCCTCCTGCACTTCTCATGACTCCTCTGATGCAATTTGATTTTTCCAAGAGGCAGTGAAGCTTGCATCAGGTTGCTCTCAATGGTGATGCCTAAAAATTCCATTTGGCTGGGGGTGAACGGCCTCGAGAGTCGTTAGGGTGATCAATGGATTGCCCGTTAGGGTGATCAATGGAATGTTGATTCTCTCTGTCTTCCTGTGAGTCACTGAAAACAGCTGGGTTTTGGTGTGCATTCAGTTGTCTGGGAAGTGTGCCAAGGACTGCATTGTAGGTGGCTGATAAATGATGTCTTAAGGCCTCTGCATGCTCGTGCGACAAGGCTTTCGCAGATAGCTTTTCGCAGACAGTTGTAATTTATTGTTGAGCGGGGATAATAGGCGTGCGCGATGTTATTCACCGGCACAATGCAAGGGGGCGCGAAGTCGTTAGGAGTAGTTGGTGGGTGTGGTTAGTGGAGTGTTTATCCTCCGGTTACTTATAATGACTAGAACTTTTTTTTTTTTATAATGACTAGAACTGGAGTCGTATAGATGTACGTACTTCCTCAATCAACCACTCTTCGTGCTGCTCCATCTTCGCTCGTGTTTTTAAAAATGCCGGTCGTGAAAACAAACCAAACCGGGAAAGTAGGGAAGCGGAAGTGCATGTACAGCGGATGTAGAGTGGACCAATCAGAGCCCTCTTGTCTGCGACGCTGTCAGCGTGGCTTCTGCGGTGGTCACAATTTTTGGGAGGTGCACGCAGAGCATCTGCAAAGGTGGGGGGGGGCTACGCAGACACTGTCTGCGACGCTATCTGCGAGGACTGGGTTGTCAGCATAAATTGGCCTTTAGACCCCCACATCATGTCAAAAACTCCCAAGATTTTGCTACTAAAGTTGCAGACCTCAAACTAGACTCAGATGAAACCATGGTTTCCTACGATGTCACTTCTCTTTTCACCTGCATTCCCACCACAGAAGCAGTCGAATCTCTTAGAAAATGACTCATTCAAGACAGCACCTTACTGGGTAGAATGAACCTCACCACAGACCAGATTTGCACCCTGCTTGACCTCTGCCTGACTACCACTTATTTCCAGTTTAATGAAAGTTTCTTCAGACAGAAGCATGGATGCGCCATGGGCTCACCGGTGTCCCCTATTGTGGCCAATCTTTACATGGAGGAAGTGGAACATAAAGCTTTGATCACTTTTTCAGGAGTTGCTCCCAGCCACTGGTTCAGATATGTGGATGACACCTGAGTTAAAATCAAAACCCATGAGGTGGAAGCCTTCTCTAAGTACATCAATGCAATGGATATCAACATCAACTTCACTCGGGAGGATGTCAGTGGGAATAGTCTAGCCTTCTTGGATTGTGATGTACACATTAGACAAGACAGAAGCCTTAGCATCGAGGTCTACCGGAAACCCCCACACACAGACCAGTACCTACACGTCGACTCTCCCCACCCACTGGAACACAAATTGGAGGTCATTAGGACCTTGCAACACAGGGCTCAGAACATCCCTACAACGGTAGAGGGAAAAGAGAAGGAGCAGAATCACATCAAGAAAGCACTTCAGAACTGCGGGTATCCCAACAGGTCTTTCTTCAAGAGTCGAAAAAGGAACATAACGGACAAGGAGGATAACAGGAACAAATGCAAAAACATTCTCATTCCCTACATTTCTGGTATATCTGAGAAACTCAGGAGGATCTTCTACAAACACAATATTCCGGTACATTTCAGACCCAGTAACACCCTGAAGCAGAAACTGGTCTATCCTAAGGACAGAACAGCCAGACACAAACAGGACAACGTAGTGTATGCAATTCAGTGCAGTGAGGAATGCACAAACTCATATATTGGGGAAACAGAACAACCGCTTCACAGGTGCATGGCTCAACACAGGAGAGCCAGTTCCTCAGGCCAGGACTCTGCTGTCTACCTTCATCTTAACAACAAAGGACACTCATTCAGGATTGCAATGTATGCATTTTAGCCAGAGAGGATCGTTGGTATGAGTGAGGAGTTAAAGAAGCCATTTTTGTCAATCTGGAACGGCCATCACTAAACAGAGGTGGGGGTCTAAGACATCATTTATCAGCCACCTACAATGCAATCCTTGGCACACTTCCCAGACAACTGAATGCACACCAAACCCCAGCTGTTTTCAGTGACTCACAGGAGGACAGAGAGAATCAGCATTCCATTGATCACCCTAACGACTCTTGAGGCCATTCACCCCCAGCCCCCAGTGACCCACAGCAACAGGATGACTCAACGACACCTTAGATGAGCTTTTCATCCATGAGAGGATAAATACCTGATACTCTCTATTAGTCAGACAGAACTGAAGAAGCCTTTCAGATGAGAGGTGAAACGTCTTCAAGAATGTTCAAGCAAGTCCAGTTGCTCCCCTTTTACCACCCACAGTTTACTATGACCTTTTATGACTGAGAATCTTCACAGACAATATTCCAGGTATTTTTTGTAAGAAATGGACACTGTGTTCTGGACCAAAGATGGAAAAGACCATCCAGACTGTTACCAGCAACAAGTTCAAAAGTCAGGAACTGTCATGGTATGGGGCTATGCCTTTGCCCTTGGCAAAGGTAACTTACTTCTGTGATGGCAGCATTTAACTTAGAAAAGTACATTGAGATTTTGGATCAACACATTCTGCCTTTAAGATGACATCTTTTCCAAGGATATTTCAACAAAACAATGTAAAACCAGATTCTGCACACATTACAAAGGCAGGCATGGAGAGTGTGTCTGTCCCCAATAGAGAATGTGTAGAGAATTTTGAAACAAAAAATAAAATAACAATGACCCTGTACTTTTGCACACCTGAAGACCTGTTTGCAGGATGAATGGGACAACATAACACATGAAACACTTCATCACTTTGGTGTCTTCAGTCTCTAAACATCTTTTAAGTGTTGAGAAGGAATGGCAATATTACAAAATGGTAAATGCTTTACTGTCCCACCTTTTTTGAAATATGTTGCACAAATCAAAATTTAAAAGGTGTTTATTTTGAAAAAAAAAATTCATGAAGTAAAACATCAAATAATGTGCTGTTCTATTGTTCTGAATGCAGTACAGGTCAAAGATTATTTACAAATTGTTTTCAGTTTTAATGTCAATTTCCACAGACCATTCCAACTTTTTTTGATTAAGGGATTATAGGTCTACCAGCTATTAACTGGTATGTCTTTCTAAATCCCCATTTTTTCTATTTGTCTTACAAAATGCTCTCTTATTTCACTAATTTGAAAATGCCCAGGATGAACACATACATGTTTGTCTATTACAGGGAGCCAGCTGTACAGTATATACAGTACCAGTCAACAGTTTGGATAACCTGGACTGTTGGATAACAGTTTGGATAACCTACTTCATAGTTGTTGTTTTTTTCTGTATTCTTATTATTTTCTACATTGTAAAATAATATAGAAAACATAAAAACTATGAAATAACATATGGAATTATGTGGTTGTGACAGTAACTCAAGAAAGCCTCCACCTCTACATCATGTCATTCCTTGCTCTACCAACCCAATGGTGCTGAAAAGACAGCTCAACTTCAGCACAAGTGCTTTGCACCACAAAAAAACAGCATGGCCATGGGGCATGGGCCAGCCAATTGCACACACCTGCAGCAGCACCTCTCTTCAATCTCCACAAGCAACCAGGAGTGCATAAGAAGGTGCCGCCTCACAAACAGGTCAGTGAAGTGCCAAATGTACAACAAGAATGAATGTCTCTGCTTCTTCTATCTGCAAGCTACCTTGCTGCTACTGAGGATGAGAATGACAGCCCCTGCCCTGTGAGAGCCCTCCTGATCTCGCTCCTTTGCTCCAGCCATCACCTGGAAGACTGTCAAGAGCAGACCAACTTACCTCCCCACCTGCCTGTGATCTGCAGTCTGGCTAGCTCCTCCACTTCACCCCTGCCTGTGTGAGGACCAGATTTCTGTTGTCCTTCTGGCATCACTGCACCTGATCCTCTCTCACTACTGTATTCCCTGGATTTTACAGAAAATTTCTGATTAGATTTTTAGAACTAGAAGCCTTTGTCACATACGTGACAGCACAGTGAAGTTCTTTCTCTGCATTCAACCCATCTGAACCAGTGAAAATACACAAACAAAGGCTTCTAATTCTAAAAATCTAATCAGCAATGATGTAACCATATGATTTTTACTGGCAACAAAATATGCAAAGGAACAGACTTCACTTTAATGAAGTTTCAATCTCACTCAGCTGAATAATGCATAGGCAGCACTGACAGATACTAGTAACCAATCCCATTGCCATAGCAACATGATTCTTGCGGTCGAAAAAGATCACTTTTCTCGGGGGGGGGCATAAGATCCTCTAGCCTCAATAAGTCACGTGGTGGGTAAGTCCATCCATTATACATAACCACTTATCCTGTGCAGGGTTGCGGGCAAGCTGGAGCCTATCCCAGCTGACTATGGGTGAGGGGTTGGGTACACCCTGGACAAGTCACCAGATCATCGCAGGGCTGATGCATAGAGACAAACAACTATTCACACTCATGCCTACGGTCAATTTAAAGCCTTCAATTCTTCAATTAAGCCCCTAATCTGCATGTCTTTGGACTGTGGGGGGAAACTGGAGGACCCAGAAGAAACCCACACAGACATGGCAAGAACATGCAAACTCCACACAGAAAGGCCCCCATTGGCCACTGGGCTTGAACCCAGAACCTTCTTGCTGCGAGGCAACAGTGCTAATCACTACACCACCATGTGGTGGGTAAGTGACATCAAGATTTGTACTCAGAGCACAATATTTGAACCTCGGGGAGAGTAATATGGCAGCACCCAGGGACATCATTTTTCTTTTAAAATTAAATCTGTACACAGTATACAGGTATAGTGTCTTGCAAAAGTATTCATCCCCCTTGGTGTTTGTCCTGTTTCGTCACATAACAAGCTGGAATTAAAATGGATTTTTGGGGGGTTAGCACCATTTGATTTACACAACATGCTTTCTTACCACTTTAAAGGTGCAAATTTGGTTGTTTTTTTTGTGATACAAACAATAATCAAGATAAAAAAAACCCAGAAATCTGGAGTGTGCATAGGTGAATCCCACAAAGTCAATACATTGTAGAGCCAGATTTTGCTGCAATTATAGCTGCAAGTCTCTATTTGCTTAGCACATCTAGCCACTAGGATTTTTGCCCATTCCTCAATGCAAAACTGCTCCAACTCCTTCAAGTTAGATGGATTGCATTGGTGTACAGCAATCTTCAAGTTATGCCACAGATTCTCGATTGGATTGAGGTCTGGGCTTGGATTAGGCCATTCCAAGACATTTAAATGTTTCTATTTAAACCACTCCAGTGTAGCTTTAGCAGTATGTTTAGGGTCATTGTCCTGCTGGAATGTGAACCTTCATCCCAGTCTCAAACCTCTGGCCAACTCAAACATGTTTTCCTCCAGAATTGCCCTGTATTTAGTGCCATTCATCTTTCATTCAGTCCTGACTGGCTTTCCTCTCCATGCAGATGAAAAATATCCCCACAGCATGATGCTGCCATCCCCATGCTTGACTATTGAGGTATTTCACCCACGTGACCAAGTCATGTGATGCTGCCATTTTGGACGGCACGGCTCGAATCCGTTTGAATGTGAGGAAGGCGACAAACGAAAAACATAAAAGAAAAAGGAGCGAGATGCAAAAAACACCTTCATTATCCAGCGACGTAGGGCATTTACAGGGCGAGCAGAGGGAGAGGTATTTGCAAAAATTGAGGTTAGCAGGCTTAGAGAACGACGTTTACCTGCTTCCACCAGGATTGTTCACTGACATACGGAAGTACACGAAGCCCTCGTCTTTACCTGACTTCGGCCCACATGATCTGTATACCTATGTCGTTAAAAACCCATCGCCATACACAGGTATTGATCTGAAAGCGTATAAGAGTTTGGATACCTCCAAATATTTTGTGTCAGGCTGGGTAACATGCCTACATCAGCGGGTCGTCTGTGGAGCTGGTGGTCGCCATCTTATTACAGCTAAGGTTTGTTCACATTTTCATTTACTTTCGGTCCTCAGGATAAACAAAATGTTATTAAATGTCATTGAAATAACTTCTTAGTCTGTTGAGACATGGCCCGTTATAAATTTGCTGTTACCAGACAATGACCAAGAACTATATTATTAGGGTCGGTGTAGTTGTAGTAGTGTATTAGCAACTAGCTGTTAGCACTAGCTAATGTCAACAACATCATAGCTGGTATGTTACTGTAGCAATGTTTACGTTCAGTCATTTGGATGACTGTTAAAACCTTTCAGTCTCAAGTTTTTCCTTTACTGGATTTACTAGTTTACTGAGCTAGCGCGCTCGGGCAAGCTGGGAGCTAGCCGGCCGCCGGCTTGCCCGAGCGCACTAGCCGGCCGCCAGCTTGCCCGAGCGCGCTAGCCGGCCGCCGGCTTGCCCGAGCGCGCTAGCTCAGTAAACTAGTAAATCCAGTAAAGGAAAAACTTGAGACTGAAAGGTTTTAACAGTCATCCAAATGACTGAACGTAAACATTGCTACAGTAACATACCAGCTACTGTTGTTGACATTAGCTAGCTTGACGTTCAAAATGGCAGACACCGGGGCGTCACGTGACCCTGTGACGTCAGGTGAAATACCTCAATAGGAATGGTGTTCTCAGGGTGTTCGGTTTGCGCCACACATGGCATTTCCCATGATGGCCAAAAAGATAAATTTTAGTCTCATTTGACCAGAGAATCATCTTTCATATGTTTGGCAAGTCTACCACATGCTGTTGGGCAGACTCCAAATGGGTTTTCTTAAGCAATGGCTTTTTTCTGGTCACTCTTCCATAAAGCCTCGCTCTGTGGAGTGTATGGCTTAAAGTGGTCCTATGGACAGATACTCCCATCTCCGCTGTGGATCTCTGCAGCTCCTTCAGTGTTATCTTTGGTGTCTTTGTTGCATCTCTGATTAATGCCCTCCTTGCCTGGTCTGTGAGTTTTGGTGGGCGGCCTTCTCTTGTCAGGTTTGTAGTGGTGCATATTCTTTCCATTTTGCTATAACAGATTTAATGGTGCTCTGTGGGATATTCAAAGTTTGGGATGTTTTTTTATAACCCAACCCTGATCCATACTTCACAATTTTGTCTCTGACCTGTTTGGAGTGCTCCTTAGTCCTCATGTTGCTTGCTTAGTAGTGTTGCAGAGTCAGGGCCCTTCCAGAACAGGTTGACTTATACAAACATCATGTGACCTATCATGTGACACTTTGATTGCAGACAGGTGGATCTTAATTAACTAACTAATTATGTGACTTATGAATTGAATTGTTTGGACCAGCTCTTATTTAGGGGTTTCATATGAAAGGGGGATGAATACCTATGCACACTCCAGATAATTAAGATGTTTTTTCATCTTAATTATTGTTTGTGTCACAGTAAAACAACAATTTGCACCTTTACAGTGGTAGGCATGTTGTGTAAATCAAATGGTGCTAGCCCTTCAAAAATCCCTCGGGTTCATGATCAAACACCTTCTTAAATAGGGAGAGAAACTGCTCATATGACCTTGTTGGCTCTCCACCCCTGTTCCAGACAGCTGTAGCCCAGCGGAACACTTTGTCTGTGAGGAGAGATAGAAACTTAGCGAATTTGTGTTCATCAGGTAAGTCAGGCATGGTGGCGAAATACAATGAGCATTGCAACAAGAAACCCTTACATGCGGTGGTGTCTCCAGCGAACTTCTCTGGTGTGCGGAGTTGCAATGCCGGATGAGGAGGAGGTTCAGGGCATGCTAGGAGGGCCTGCGACATCACAGTTGTGAGCTGCGTCATTCTGGTGTTTAAATCGGCAAGCATCTGTTGATGTTCTCCTAGCAAATGCCCTTGTGCATTGAGAGTGGTCTGTTTTGAATCCTCTGCTACATCCATGCTGGCGAAGTATCCTGTGAGGATGCAGGCACTTACAGATGTATGTGTGGCAGAAGACAGCTTTCGAAGAGCAAACCAAGCCAAAATGAGAGACAGGAATCGTAGTCAGTAGGCTAGCGTGGGTCAGGCGATTGGCAAACAGTGTTATGAGGACAAGACAAAGAGTGAGAAAATGAGGAAGAACAAGCAAGGGTCAAAGTCAGTAAAGCAGTCAGAAAGATACAAGGCTTGGTATGAACTGGAGACTCAGGATGATACTTCGCAATGGGTGAGAGTATGACTGGGGTTTTATAGAGGGACAGGTGATTGCGGCACTGTGAGTCAGCTGTGATTCAGTAGGCGGGAGATAGAGGGTGCTGTGTGAACTGAGAGTTGTAGTCCAGGTTGTCCATGATTGTAGTTTGATCGTTTTCAGCGGATTTACTGACAGAGGCCCCCTCCCCCGAGGAGCTACACTCTTTCTGGGACATCCTCTACCTCTAGGTGCTGGCTTGCTGGGGTGTTGGGCATGGAAGTCTTGCTTCAGAAGGGGATCAAGGATGTCTTTAGACTTGACCCAACTTTGTTCCTCTGGCCTGTACCCCTCCCAATCTACCAGGTACTCGATTTGGCCTCTTTGTCTAGAGTCAAAGATCTTGTTGACCTGGTAGATAGGTTCCCTCTCTAGGCTCAATGAAGGGTGTCCTTGGGTAGGTGTATTTTTGGAAAGGGGCCCTGGGATGGCAGGTTTGAGGTTCAAGATGTGGAATGTGGGAGACACTCGGCTGTGAGGTGGAAGTTCCAGGTGGTATGAGACTTCATTGATGCGTCAGAGAACTTTGAATGGCCCAATGTAGCGTGGCTGGAGGTTTCTACAGGTGTTGGGCTCTCGTAGATATTTTGTGGCCACCCATACTCAGTCGCTGGGAAGGAAGGTAGGAGTTTCTCCTCTATGTCTATCAGCATATGTCTTGTACTTGGCGCAGACGACTTCTAACCTTTGATGAACCTCCTCCCAAATGGCTTGACTGCACTTGAACCATTCATCAATGGCCAGTACCTGGCTGGGTGCGTCGTCCCAGGGGAACAAGGGTGGTTGGTAGCAGAGTATACACTGAAATGATGTGAGTTGAGTGGCAGAATGAATGAATGAATGAATGAATGAATGAATGAATTTATTTATTTCGAACATGTATAAAAATGTATGTAACTATTTGTACATACAAAAGAAAGAAAATGAAAAAAGTGACAAAAAAAAGAATAAATAAAATTAAAGCCGCAAGCGGCCTCGACGGGCCCTCGCGCCAGCGGCCAAGGGGGGCGGGGGCATGCGTCCCCGCGAAATACCTTCCACAGCTTCTTCGGCAAGAGACATTACCACAAGGTAGTGGTGTGAAGGAAAAGCATTATGGAATTATTTACCAAAAACCCGTGTTGGAGCAATTGCGTCGGCCAAAAACAGTGCCCCCCATGGATGAAAATTCCCAAAATGTGGTATACATGACATGGGAGGTAGTAAGAGGGTGGCCGTGAAGTTTGACCAAATTTGAGGAAAGATTGGATTTTTTGCCCAAAAATAGCGCCCTCAGTGGCGAAATTTCACAGAAATTGGGTAACGTGTCAGAAGCCCAATGAGTGATTTGCGTGTGAAGTATAAGCAGTTTTGAGCAATTAGAAGATTTGTTATGAATTTTTAAGCATGTAAAATTTTGCAGTGAAAATTGATTGACGTATAACTTCTGAACGGTTTATGCTACGTGAAACGTATTTAGAAACTTTTGTCAGCCATGTCTGTAGATCATGTGTATCAATTTTGGTGACATTCCTATGAACGGTCTAGGAGGAGTTGCGCCGTGTTCGTGGCCATGCATTTCGCACAAAAGTGAAATTACCTCACTTCCTGTTGGGCGTGGCTAATGCATTGGCATTACATTTTTGTCCGGCTTAGTGAGATACATATGCGTACCAAATGGCATGCCACTACTACAAACTACATGGCAACCAGGCACCTTAATGCGGGAGGCCAAAATCACAACGAGTTAGGGGGCGCTATAGAGTCCCTGAGGCCCGCCTGGATCTGGGCTTCTGGTTCTCAGTAGCGGTGGCAGTCTAAGAAAAAGGAGCCAAATTTCGTGCGTTGTCGACCATGGCAAGCGCCCCAATAAGGGTCTTGTAAAGAGTTTGCTTGGCAAGTTTGACAGATCAGAAGCTGCAATATCATTTTTGCCATAACCAGCACCCCCAGGGGCGAAAGTGCACAAAATTTGGTGTAGATGTCAGGTGAGCTATGAAGAGTTTGCGTATGAAGTTTGATGACAATTGAGTAAATAGAAGATGAGATATAGATTTTTGAAGAATAAATTTTTTGGTTTTTCCCATGTCAGTAGGTGGCGCTATGCTGTTCATGAGCGATTATGAGTTGGAAAAATAAGTGTGTACAACAGCAACGTACTATCACAAGGTTGTGGTGTGAAGGAAAAGCATTATGGAATTATTTATCAAAAACCCGTTTTGGAGCAATTGCGTCGGCCAAAAACAGCGCCCCCCCCATGGACGAAAATTTCCAAAATGTGGTATACATGACATGGGAGGTAGTAAGAGGGTGGCTGTGAAGTTTGAGCAAATTTGAGGAAAGATTGGAATTTTTGCCCAAAAATAGCGCCCCCAGTGGCGAAATATCACAGAAATTGGGTAACATGTCAGAAGCCCAATGAGTGATTTGCGTGTGAAGTATGAGCAGTTTTGAGCAATCAGAAGATTTGTTATGAATTTTTAAGCATGTAAAATTTTGCATCGAAAATTGATTGACGTATAACTTCTGAACGGTTTATCCTACGTGAAACGTATTTAGTAACTTTTGTCAGCCATGTCTGTAGATGATGTGTATCAATTTTGGTGACATTCCTATGAACGGTCTAGGAGGAGTTGCGCCGTATTCGTGGCCATGCATTTCGCACAAAAGTGAAATTACCTCACTTCCTGTTGGGCGTGGCTAATGCATTGGCATTAGATTTTTGTCCGGCTTAGTGAGATACATATGCGTACCAAATGGCATGCCACTACTACAAACTACACGGCACCCAGGCACCTTAATGCGCGAGGCCAAAATCACAACGACTTAGGGGGCGCTATAGAGGCCCGGAGCCCCGGCCAAGTTTGGGCTTCTGGTTCTGAGTAGCGGTGGCAATTCTCGGAACTGGTGCCAAATTTCGTGCGTTTTCGCCCATGGCAAGCGCCCCGAAAATGGCCCAACAGCGGAGAAAAATAAAGAAGAAGAAGAAGACGGAAGAAGAAGAAGACGGAAGAAGAAGAATAATAGTGAACTCTTACAAGAACAATAGGGCCTTCGCCCATAGGGCTCGGGCCCTAATAACATAAAGAGCTAATACATTACAATACACCGCACATTGTTCGAAAAAGGAGTGGGAAGAAGTACAATACTTTTTTTTTAATTTCCCACCCCTTTTTAACTACCCCGAAATCCAAACTACATTAATACACCTATAAAAATATATACCATATATACACTTCATGATTATCCATATAAATTTATAATTACAAAAATAAATATATACTACATACCATATCCATATCCATATACACATATATACATATATATATATATATATATATATACACACACACACACACATATATATATATATATATATATATATATATATATATACACACACACACACATATATACACATATATATACACATATATATATATATATATATATATATATATATATATATATATATATATATATATCTACACACATATATATATATATATACACACACACACACACACATATATATATATATATATATACACACACACATATATATATATATATATATATATATATATATATATATATATATACACACACACACACACACGTGTATATATATATATATATATATATATATATATATACACACACGTGTATATATATGTATATATATATATACATACACACGCATATATATATATATATATATATATACACACACATATATATATATATACACACATATATATATATATTGTATATCAGCTGGATAGTACAGTGGTAATGCTCACTGACTACGACGCAGGAGATCGGGGTTCGAATCCCGGTCGGGGCAAAACATCATCCAGTAAGGGTCCTTAGGCAAAAACCCCTCATGATATATCAGCCTACCTCAGGAATGAGTGAAAACATAACTGATAGAGTCATACCGGCTCAGACGTCGCCCGGGTCAACAAGGTCTGCGTCAGTTGCTAGGGAACCAGGGCAAACTGATGAGAAATGGGCTACTGGAACAAGACATCGATGGACGAGGACAGAAAATACGGATTTGCTTGAATGCTACTATACAAGCAATCCCAGAGAGAGGGGATACATGCAGAGAATGTGGGACCATTGGATACTTCGAAACCCACAATCAAGGCTAACAAAGAAACAGCTATTAGCCCAGTGTTCCAACATCCATAATCGAAATCTGCTATCACAACTAGAGATTAATGAAATACAACAACGATGCTACGGCAAGGGGGAGCCAGGAAGACAGGTCAGCGGGGAGATGTCATCATCCCCACAACCAGAGATTGGGTACCAAGCCCCAACACCTAACAGCCTCAACACAAGAGCTACTGACCTGAGAAGGAAGATCGTGACCCAACTGGAAACCTGGAGCCCCCGACGAATACCGAAGCTGAGTTGCCAAGTACCTTCAGAAGATCTACTAGTAGATGTGAATGCTGCTCTGAAGACAATCTCCACAAGAACCATCACTGAGACCAACAAGCTGATACACAGTACAGCAACAGTAATCTTGGACACAAGGTGGGCTCGGGACATAACAAACAGTATCCACCATGGAAGAGACGATTAGAGGCCAAGATAAAGGCAGCAAGGAGAGAAGTTAGCCAGCTAGCTGAACTACAGAAAGGGAACATGGTGAATAAAGGGGCGCCCAGGAAGTACAACTCACTCTCCATACCAGAGGCACTCGAAACTGCCAAACAGCGACTAACAGCTCTGGCCACTCGGTTGAGGAGATACACCAAGGAAGGAGAGGCCAGGAGAATAAACAAGCTGTTCTCCACTGAACCAGCCAAGGTGTACTCTCAATGGCAGGGGAACAACAACCGGTCAGACCCACCAAGAGCTGAGGTGGAAAAATACTGGAAAGACATATGGGAAAGAAAGGCATCACACAACACCGATGCCCAA